>NC_045436.1:148921599-149156288 GCF_002776525.5 Piliocolobus tephrosceles
GGGTACATGTGCACAACATGCAGGTTTGTTACATATGTATACATGTGCCATGTTGGTGTGCTGTACCCATTAACTCCTCATTTACATTAGGTATATCTCCTAATGCTATCCCTCCTGCCTCCCCCTACCCCATGACAGGCCCTGGTGTGTGATGTTCCCCTTCCTGTGTCTAAGTGATCTCACTGTTCAATTCCCACCTATGAGTGAGAACATGCGATATTTGGTTTTCTGTTCTTGCGATAGTTTGCTGAGGATGATGGTTTCCAGCTGCATCCATGTCCCTGCAAAGGACACGAACTCATTCTTTTTTATGGCTGCATAGTATTCCATGGTGTATATGTGCCACATTTTCTTTACGACTCTGGACAAGTTA
Organism: Piliocolobus tephrosceles; assembly: GCF_002776525.5. Taxonomy (NCBI): domain Eukaryota; kingdom Metazoa; phylum Chordata; class Mammalia; order Primates; family Cercopithecidae; genus Piliocolobus; species Piliocolobus tephrosceles. The sequence goes on from NC_045436.1 coordinate 148,921,973, forward strand.
TTTAACCCCTCTAGGCCTTGGGCCTTGGTAAAATGGCCTTAACTGGAGTACCAGCCTCCAAAGAATCCAGTGAGGATTAATAGATGTTTTGAATCGAGTGCTTTGAACAATGCCTGCCCATGGTAAGTATTTGTTAAATGTTATCTATTTTAATTAAAAGCAGTGGTGATGAAACTGTGCAACTCACTCAGTTGTGGAGTTAAATGGTGCTGCTTCAATGTCAATGCATATTTCTGGGCAATGAAAGATCTGTTTTCAATTTAGAGTGGACCCAAAGGCAGTGGACAGACAGAATAACAGAAAGATGCAGCAGAGGAGGGAGGGAGAGAGAGAGAGAGAGAGAGAAAGAAAAAGAGAGACAGAGAGAGAGAGGCTGTTCCCAGGGTAACAAGTTGCTAGGGACAAACATTTGGCAAGGGGTGCTGGCGAGAAATTTCCCTGTTCAAGCAATTTCCTTCAACAACGTCTAATGAAAAGGCTCTGTACTTACAATGAACCTGAGAACGTTGGGGAATTGGTAATAAGGGCTCTGAAGTCACCTTCACTCCAGAACGAGCTACTTTATGGGGGCTGGCAAGTTTGACTCTGCCAGGCAGGCTGGCGGCTAGAGACCAAGATGAGAGCTGAGGTTGCAGCTCAAGCCTGAAGGTAACATGCAGGTGGAATTCCTTCTTCCCGAGGGACCTCAGTCTTTTTCTCTCAAGCCCGCTTCAACTGACTGAATGAGACCCATCCGCATGATGGAGGGTAATCTGCTTTACTCAGAGTCTACTGATTAAAATGTCAATCTCACCTAAAAAAGTACCTTCACAGAAAAATACAGACTGGTATTTGACTAAATACCTGGGTACTCTGGCCTGGTGAATTTGACACATAACACTAACCCTCACAAGGGTTTTCCCTAAACTTCAGGATTTTCATTAAAACCCGAAGGAAGGGCAAAAGGCTATTGCAACACTGGAACGAGAAGCTCCTAGACACATCTGCTGGGCTGACTAAAAAGTGGCCACCCTATTCCTGAGACGCTCATCCCTATCACCAACTTCCAGGCTATCTCAATGAAGACTGGAGACTGGAAAGGGATTCATTCCAGGAAACTGGAGGAGTCGCTTCGCTTTTTTTTTTTTGAGGCGGAGTGTCACTCTTGTCACCCAGGCTGGAGTGCTATGGCATGATCTCGGCTCACTGCAACCTCCTCCTCCTGGGTTCAAGCAATTCTCCCACTTCAGCCTCCCGAGTAGCTGGGATTACAGGCATCCACCACCACGCCCGGCTAATTTTTGTATTTTTAGTAGAGACGGGATTTCACCATGTTGGCCAGGCAGGTCTCGAACTCCTGACCTCAGGTGATCCACCCGCCTCACCCTCCCGAAGTGCCGGGATTACAGGGGTGAACCACCCTGCCCAGCCTTGCTTTGCTTTTTACTTTACTCAGATTGAGTTCCACTTCTCTCATCAAGGGAGGGAAGTTCCATCTGTAGAGACCGGGCAGGTCACATTTGACTCCCTGACTGAGACCTGTTGAGCTGAGGAAGTTTACAAAATCCTCTCCAGAGAACACAGCAGGTGGAACACACTTAGAGATCTCTTTAGAGAACCTGAGATGTGGCTTTAAAGAATAGTGACGGCAACAAACTATTGAGAGCTGCCCATGAAGTCAGGATAAGGCAGGCTGTGCTTCCAGAGATGGGCACGGCTCTGGGGTAAGGAGTGTGAGTTTCCTGTGGGTGAATTAGTAGGCATGACCGAGCCAGGCTCCAACTATCTTAAAGGGACTTCATCCAACAGGGCTACATGCCAGCGCGAGGACTCCACCAGTAAGAAGAAATAAGGTGGATTGCCGGGGTAGGAGTGGAACTGGGATGGAAGTCCCAAGAAGACAATCAGATAATATTATTTGTGTCAGGATGGAGAGTTCCACTAAAAGCCTCCTCACAAATGAATTCCATGAAAGAGCTCCCCGTATTTGTGCACCAGTCATGATGGCGTAAAAGGTGGCACGCAGGGTTGGCCATATTTCCCTTAGTTTTTGCTCCTTGTCTTCTATTTCCCCTTCCCTTTGATTGACCTGCAAAACCGAGAAATAGTACTTTGAGGTCCAGAAGGCTGGGAGTGGGATGAAGGAAGAACAAAGAGGGCTGATCTGAGAACTGACCAGACTCCCTCCCCATTATGGATCTAAGAAATTGAACCAAGGAGAGGCAGACTCTTTGTTTTTTTTTTTTTGAGATGGAGTTTCGCTCTTGTTGCCCAGGCTAGAGTGCAATGATGCGATCTCGGCTCACTGCAACCTCTGGGAGAGGTGGACTCTTTAAACTGGATGTGGGATGTGGTACTGACACTTTGATTTGGACTTGGTTGGACTTAGTACTTGAAAGTGGGTCTTGATAGCATCTGTCTGAGACAAATTCCTTCCCCAGTGGGAAGGAATCCAGCAAAGCACATTTATAGGCAGTGATGCAAAAAACAAAGCAAAATAAACCCCAAGTTCTCTGTTCTTTCTCCTATGTGTCCTCAGTTGAGCCCAGCGCCTTCAGTACACTGGTTGTATAAATTTACGAAGACTTAGCTCCATCTGAGTCTAGCATGTGTCACCGTTGTTCTGATTTATCATACACTTTGGAAGGCTGTGTGGCCCTCCACATGTCAGGGCACTATCTGCCTGTCAACTGAGGGCTGGGAGGAGGGTGAGGTCTCAGTTAAGAATTAACATAAAGGGGCCAGGCACACTGGCTCACACTTGTAAGCCCAGGATTGGGGGGCAGGTGGATCACTTGAGGTCAGGAGTTTGAGACCAGTTTGGCCAACATGGTGAAACCCCATCTCTACTAGAAAAAAATTAGCTGGGCATGGTGGTGTGCACCTGTAATCCCAGCTACTTGGGAGGCTGAGGCAGGAGAATCACTTGAACCCAGGAGGTGGAGGTTGCAGTGAGCCAAGATTGCACCACTGCACACTCCAGTCTGGGCAGTGGAGGGAGGCTCTGTCTCAAAAAAAAAAAAAAAAAAAAAAAGAAAGAAAAGAATAATCATGAAAATTCCCTATAGAGGCAAATAGGCCAATTTGTATAATATTCTGAGTAAATGAGACAATCAGGGAGAAACAGAAATTTCCTATATACATGGATACATCTCTACTACAAACACTAGTTAGTAACTTTCTGTTCCTCTAGGGTTAGACTAGCTTTCAGGTAAGCTAAATAAAAAATAAATTAGTGATGCTGCAGAACACATATAACACTAGTACTATGGCTTATACATAGCCCTTCTTTTAATTAATGTCAGGGGGCATTAATTAAATTAAAGGGCACTCCTCTCCCTTTATTATTGTAATTTGTGAGTCTTATCAGTAAGAACTTAAATGCCTGTTTCTGGGGGTCACTGTCATTTATTGTGCTAGATACTATACAAAGCAATAGAGCTGATTTTTCAGTTTGTATTAATTAATAACTGTTATTTATGTCTAGCATCTGCTCTGAGCCATCCCGGCATGAACTAATTTCATTATCTCCCTTGCAAAATCTTGATCTCACTCTATGGAGACTTCTAGTTTACACAGATGAAAATATAAAGAAAATATGGCAAAGAAGAATCTTACGATGAAAACAGATGCTAGACAGATAACAATGAGGTGAGATTATACGTCTGCTTAAGTGCTTAGTGTGGTTATCTTACAGGATGGAAAATATTAGGCAGATGACAGCCACAAAGATTTCCACATTCCCACTGCAGGTTTCTCTTCCCCATTTAATTTTCCATCTTTCTTAGAGGAGGTCTGAAAGAATTAACACTCATGTTTGCAGGTCCATCTTTGCCATTGGAGAACCATTCTTTTCACAATTGTATGCCAAAGTCAAGAATTACCTTTCCAAGGATAGCCTTGTACTCCCAGCCTAAGGAGTAAAGGAATTAGACCAATTCAAGTGGCCCAATGGAGCTGAGCCTTAAGAAGCAGAAAGTTCTGAGAGGTGAGAGGGATGTTAAGTTAACAGGAAATCCGCAGAAGTCCGTGTTACATCAGGAGCTGTGAAGAATATATCTAGCGGAAGGGAAGTTAGGAAGCCAGTAACCCCAAATTCAAGCCAACAGAGTGCTTGCTGCTGCGGAGAATTCAGCTTTTCAATGTATTTGGAAAGAAAGATTAAAACAGTGGTCCCTACTACGAGACGTAACAGCCCATTAAGGAGTCTGTGGTAGTAGTTGCATCCATTTTGCATTTCTTAGTATGTCTGGACCATCTTCTTTGGAAACTTTCCAGTTGTACTTATATCGAGTAATTATGGATTTTCTCCACTCCTTATCACATGTTTTGACATTTCTTCCCATAACAACACATAGCCTAGGAAATAACAAAAGGTCTTGATTAAGAAAATTAAAACTACTAAAACTTCTTGAGAACCCCTTCCAAAATCTTAAGGGTCAATCATTTCTGTTGTAAAATTTCTGACAGAGAAAATATATAAAAGGCCTAATAAAATAATGATTATTCATAGCATGAAAGACAGTTTTCTCTGAATCCCATCTTTTACTTGATTCTGATTAAGGTCAGAGTTTCCCCCACAACCCCCGGACGTTTCCTGCTAGCCTAAAGTGAACCCTTTGTTTTCTAAGAAAAGGGCCCAACATTCATGGCTTGGCCTCACTGCCTGCTGCCTTTCACTTCCTGAGGCGCCATGGGTCAGAGCCAATGCATTCAGAGAGGGGAACCAAATGACAGCCTGCTCCCAGGCACTGTTCACTTGAGTGTGGCTGGAAATGATTTTATGTCAGACTGAGATTTGGGTCACGAGAATTTCTGAAGCGTCCACAACATTCACAGACATCCTAGGGTGAATAAGAGACTGCCATGGTCCTTGGAAATTCTCCAAAAGAGAGATCAGCTCCTCTAGTTTTAAGATGACTCTAGAAGGGTCAGAAAACTGGGACTGGTGGAGACAACGTTAAATTGAATACATTGCCAACTGCTGAGTCAGTCTTCACTCAGAGGCATTTATTGAGTGCCCTGTGGTGTGCAGAGATCTGTAGGAGCAATTAGCAAAGGCTAAGCTCAAGCTAGCAAAATGAGTAACACAGTTCAGTGAGGTCCACTGCTGGTGACTCCCTGCCCACTCGCACTCATTTGATCCTAGTTTCGCTAACTGTACTCCAAAATATCCTTACATCATCTATACCAGTGATTCTCAATAGAGGTTGGAGGAGAATTTTGCTCCCCAGGAGACATTTTGGGCTGTCACAGTTTGGGGTGGTGGTAGAAGGGTTGCTATTGGTATCTAGTGGTTAGACACCATGAGATGCTGTTAAATATCATACAATGTGCACAGCAGCCCCCGCCACAGAGAATTATCCGGCCTGAGGTGTCAGTATAGCTGAGGCTGGGAAACCCGGATCTAAATGGTCTACTTTAAGCTATTTAGTGATCATGTTTTATCATCTATGTTCTAGTCTTCAGTTTTGATGGGCACTTATTAGGCTCAAGCTTCTGTAATATACTCTTAGGTGTCCGGAGTTAAGAGTTTGCTTTTACCTTTATTCATGTTTTAATTAATTAATAGTTTTTTGAGACAGGGTCTCATTCTGTTGCCCAGGCTGGAGTGTAGTGGTGTGATCTCGGCTCACTGCAACCTCTGCCTCCCAGGTTCAAGCAATTCTCCCACCTCAGCCTCCCAAGTATCTGGGATTACAGGTTCACCACCACACCCAGCTGATTTTTTGTGTTTTTAGTAGAGACAGGGTTTTACCATGTTGGCCAGGCTGGTCTCGAACTCCTGATCTCAAGTAATTGACCCTCAGCCTCCCAAAGTGCTGGGATGACAGGCATGAGCCACTGTGCCCAGTCTGTTTTAATTTGTTAAACGAACATACTTAAGCTGATGAAAATGTGTGCAGAATATAGTGATTTTCATTATCTCTTAAATTTGCTAACAGCCTTTTATAGCTGGGGGAAGACACTGGAGCAGGAGGGCGCAGGACTTGTGGGGGCCGATGAGGTCCCCCAGCGAGGTCTCTATGTCTCAGCTTCCTCATCTGGATGACGATGAGGATGGCTTTACGTGGAAGGTCTTTTGGGACTCTGACATTGTATCATTCAAAACTCCTAGTAAGAGAAATCCACATACCCATTTCACCCATGCATACGTCTTGACCAAATATTTCTCCCTCTTTCCCCACATACCAGCATATCTTCTCAAAGATTCTCATTTTCCATGATAAAAGGGTTTTACTCTAATTTAAACAAGACAATTATTTTTTTATTTTTATTTTTATTTTCTGACACGGAGTCTTGCTCAGTCACCCAGGCTGGAGTGCAGTGGCGTGACCTCGGCTCGCTGGAGTGCAGTGGCGTGACCTCGGCTCACTGCAAGCTCTGCCTCCCGGGTTCACGCTCCTGCCTCAGCCTCCCGAGTAGCTGGGACTACAGGCACCCACCACCACATCCTGCTAATTTTTTGTATTTTTAGTAGAGACGGGGTTTCACCGTGTTAGCCAGGATGGTCTCGATCTCCTGACCTCGTGATCCACCCGCCTTGGCCATTAACCTTATATCTTCAAGCCTTTACTTATCTTTAAATCCCCCCCCTTCTCCTCACTCAAAAAGCATCTTTTGGAAGCTTCTGCTGACCAAAATACACCCACTGCTTCCTCTCGTTCATACATGAGCATTATCTGACCAGCCAGCTGCCTGCAGGCACGTCTACATGTAATACATATGATTATATTCTGCCTGATCTGTTTCTTATGTCCTTTCTATCCTAAAAATCTATATGTGTCTTCTCTCTCAGCAGATAACAGAGTTGAGAATGAGCACTATGTCATTTAATTAATCATCATACTTTACAAGGTGTGGAATTTTTGATGGACAGTCACAAGTGCTTTCCTAATTATTGGCAAGAGACAAGGAATCACCAACCCACAAACACATTTTCTGAGTGGAAAATAAATGGAAAAGTAAAATAATTGAACTGTACTCTGAGATGCAGGTGGTAAATGCTCCCAAACTGTATGTTGGTAAAAAACAGAACAATCAGTGAGGTAGATTATGTTGAGACACAGAATCTAATTTTAATGAACTCTAAATGAACATTTAACAGATAAACTCTGCAACTTTTTTGAAATATAAAAAGCAAATGATAACTTGATTTGGTGAACAAACTAGACAGACATTAGATATTCTCCGTTTTGTCTCCCTTTCCCTTTCTAAAAGTCTTCCAAAAATGAAATAAAATATTTACTGAACGTCTTCCAGGCTCCAAAATTATCTGTCAAGGTTCTTCACGAAGCTTCTCTGCTAATTAACAGCATGACTTTTGGTAAGTCATTTAAGCTCTCTGGATCTCAGTTCTCTCATGCACAAAACTAAGAGAGTCGATCATCATCTCAAAGCTGTTTCCTGGCTCTCATTTTTGATGGATTTAAGGCAGTAAGTCTCAACTTCAGCTGCACAGATAATGGCCTGAATAGGTTTTAAACAGCAATACCATTGCTTTGTCCCAGGTGACACTAGAGACCAAATAAATCAGAACCTCTGGAGGTGGGACAAAGCAATGGTATTTTCATAGCTCCCCAGGTAATTCCAGTATTCACCCCTGATTTACTAGAAACCAAATTTCTTAGACCAGTGACTTTCTGAATATTTTAAAAATAACTCACTGTCAAAAAGAACATTTCAGATTATGCCCAAGCACACGCACATCAATGTAGTTTAATATTTCAGTAAAATCATTTCATGAAATGTAGCTGTAAAATTTTATAAAACAGTTTATATGCACTTTGATATTTTCTACTGCATTTTATTCATATATATGTACACATATTTAAATTTCATGACCCATACAGATCAAAAAAACACTGCCCTAGCCAATTTGGCCACTAGATGGAACTCTCGCATTTAAAGAATGGAAAGTGCAACTTCAGACTGACCTCTACAGAGCAAAATTAAAACAAAACGCATATGATTTGGCCAGGTGCGGTGGCTCAGGCGCCTGTAATCCCAGCACTTTGGGAGGCCGGGGCAGGAGGATCACCTGAGGTCAGGAGTTTGAGACCAGCCTGGCCAACCATGGCCAACATGGTGAAACCTCATCTCTTTAGTGTTAGTGAAACAAAAACTAGCCAGGTGTGGTGGTGGGGACTGTAATCCCAGCTACTCTGGAGGCTGAGGCAGGAGAATCTCTTGAACCCGGGAGGTGGAGGTTGCAGTGAGCCGAGATTGTGCCACTGCACTCCAGCCTGGGTGACAGGGCAAGACTCCGTTGTGTCCACAAAAAAAAAAAAAAAAAAAAAAAAAAAAGATGGTTTAATATTAACTTTACATCCAAGGTTATTTATAATACAGGAGCATAGCTGTTAGAAAAATGAAAGTTATATTCACAGCGGCTGATGCTGATGAAGGGTGAGACCCCGTCTATGTTGGGTATTCACTCTGACACATTCACCACTACATTACCACCTGTGAGGTAGGCGTTAGACTCCTTTTACAGCTGAGGAAACTGAAAGCCAGAAAGACTAACATGAAAAACTCTCAGTCAACTGCAGTCACTGTCACTGTGGAGCCAGCAGAGGGGAAGGATGGATTCGAAAAGTGACAAAGAGGCAGAGGCAGAATTTAACTCCAAACCTGTTGGGCTCTTGCTTCTCGCTCTGATAAACTGTAAAAGACTGAAAGTTTGTAATATTAATACACATTAAACCTGTACAAAAGAGGAGCACACTGGATTATTTTTTCTTTCCCATGAATCCAGGCTTCAAAGTGCGTACATTCAAAGAAAAGGAAAATTACCAGCACTGTGAGGAGAAACAGAGTAGCCTGAGGCCTCTCTGATGACAGGCCCCTGGGGCCAAGGAATGAGCTTTGGTTTTATTCAAAGGGTTCCCAGCATGAAGAGCACACGGCGGGGCTTTTGCACGGCTAACTCCTTTGCTTCATTCCTCCCTTTGTGCAAATGTCTTCTCCTCAGAGGGGTGTTTTTCTTTTTTCTTTTTTTTTATACTTTAAGTTCTAGGGTACATGTGCACAACGTGCAGGTTTGTTACCTGTGTATACATGTGCCATGTTGGTGTGCTGCACCCATTAACTCGTCATTTACATTAGGTATATCTCCTAATACTATCCCACCCTGCTCCCTCCACCCCACGACAGGCCCCGGTGTGTGATATTCCCCTTCCTGTGTCCAAGTGTTCTCATTGTTCAATTCCCACCTATGAGTGAGAACATGCGGTGTTTGGTTTTCTGTTCTTGCGATAGTTTGCTGAGAATGATGGTTTCCAGCTTCATACATGTCCCTACAAAGGACATGAACTCATTCTTTTTTATGGCTGCACAGTATTCCATGGTGTATATGTGCCATCCCATTACTGGGTATACACCCAAAGGATTATAAATCATGCTGCTATAAAGACACATGCGCATGTATGTTTACTGCGGCACTATTCACAATAGCAAAGACTTGGAACCAACCCAAATGTCCATCAATAACAGAGAGGTGTTTCTTGATGATCATCTGTCATTGCAGCCCCATCCTCCATCCCTTCTCATGGCTTTACTTTTTTCACCACCTTTTAGTATTAGCAGACATTATAAATTCCTTTTTATTTATCAACTCTCCGTGTTTCTGCAACTAGACGTAGACACCATGACAGAGGTTACAAAGTCTGTAACCCATATCAGGGACTGGAGGAGGGGGCACTTGGAGAAGTTATTGCTTAACATGTACATACTGTCTGGGGTAATGGAAATGTTTTTGAAACAACTGTTTTTGTGGTGATGGTTATGCAACACTGTGAATATAATTAATGCCACTGACTTGTACCATGATTAAAAATGGCAAGTTTTATGTTATATGTATAACATAAATATATATTTTCCACAATAGAAGCCAAAATCACTTAAAGAAGTCAGTATCCAAATTCAAACCAGCAAAGCAACTTAAAAACTATAGCTGTCAGCTTGGTGTGTTGGCTCATACCTGTAATCCCAGCACTTTGGGATGCTGAGGTGGGCAGATCACCTGAGGTCAGGAGTTTCAGACCAGCCTGGCCAACATGGTGAAATCCCATCTCTACTAAAAATACAAAAATTGGCCAGGCGTGGTGGCTTATGCCTGTAGTCCTAGCTACTCAGGAGGCTGAGGCAGGAGGATAGCTTGAACCTGGGAAGGGAAGGTTGCAGGGAGTTGAGATCACACCGTTCCACTCCAGTCGGGACAATAGAGACTCTCTCAAAAACAAACAAACAAACAAACAAACACTATGCTGACTACTTACTATGTAGCAAGCACTTTACATCTATTAATTAAGTGAATCCTCATCACAAGCCCATATGGTATGATTATTAATAATATCAATCAGATGCTATTATTGCTTCCATTATACAGATGAGGAAACTAAAGCACAGATTGGTTCAGCAAGTTGCCCAAGGTCATTCAGCTCATAAGTACCAGAGGCAGGATTTGAACCTGGCCCATAATCATTTAATAAATAGTTGTTATAAGAATAAATATTTCAAGGCTGAGGTGAGTGGATCACCTGAGGTCAGGAGCTCAAGACCACCCTGGCCAACATGGTGAAACCCCATCTATACAAAAATACAAAAATTAGCCAGGCATGATGGTGGGTGCCTGTAATCCCAGCTACTCAGGAGGCTGAGGCAGGAGAATCACTTGAACCTGGGAGACGGAGGTTACAGTGAGCCGAGATTGTGCCATTGCACTTCAGCCTGGGTTACAGAGCGAGGCTCCATCTCAAAAAATAAAAATAAAAATAAAAAAATATTTCAGAGTGGTTACTCTGGCTGCTGGGTGGAGAACAGGCTGTGGGGATGAGAGGAGCTATGAGGGATGTATAGAGGAGGCTACAGTAGAAGGTGATAGATGGTAAAGATATGGAGGATACAGACAAACAGATGGCTCATATATATATTTAAGAGAGGGTGACAACATGATATGCTGATGGAGTTGATTTGAGGAATGAACAAGGAAGCTTAGAAAACATTTTCTAGTAGTCACATTTCAGGATGACATATGTGGCTCATATTAATTTCCACTGGATGATGATGACCTAGGATAATGTCCTGGTTTATTGTTTGAATAATGTGGTTAATGGTAATTCATTTACCAAACTGATAAAGATAGGGTGGGTAGGTTTGTTGCTCCATTTTGCATTGTTATCAAGGAATACCTGAAGCTGAGTAATTTATGAAGAGGTTTACTTGGCTCATAATTCTGCAGGCTGTACAAGAAGAATGGCACCAGCATCTGCTTCTGGTGAGGTCTCAGGAAGCTTTCAATTCTAGCAAAAGCTGAAGAGGGAACAGATGTGCCACATGGCAAGAGAGGGACAGAGAGAGAGGAGGCAGGTTCCAATCTCTTTCACAACCAGATCCAGATTGTGCTAATCCATTACTGCGGGAAGGGTACCAACTCATTCATGAGAGACCCACCCCATGAACCCATGAACACCTCCCACTAGGTCCCACCTCCAATATTGGTGATCGCATTTCACCATGAGATTTGGAGGGGACAAATATGCAAACTACGTAAGTAGGAAAAAAGAGGGTTTACAAATAAATATAAAAACTTCTACTCTGGACCTATAGACTTTGAGATGCTTGTGAGACATCCAAGCAGATATAGGGAGCCCAGAGCTCAGAGCAGAGGTCAGAGCTGGGACTGCATATTCAGGGCGTGCAGGTGATCCTGAATGCTGAGTTAGGATACAGGAGAACTTCTGAAGAGCCTGTATTTGCAGAGTACAGTAAGCACCCAGAACCTACCCTGGGACACTCCAACATTTAGGGCTTGGGTAGAAAAAGGATGCCAGAAAGTTCAGAAACCACGCTACACTTCTATGTTCAATTTTCAAGCGAGGAAAAGACCTATAAATTCATGATGGTTTCATGTCAATTTAATTTTGTTTGGAATTTATGTGTGTGTGTGTGTGTGTGTGTATTGTTTATTTCAATACACACTTAGGATTGCATTTTTATTCCTCTAGACAACATTAGCAGAGTTTAGCTGTAGAAATCCCTGGAAATCTTCCTTTATAGAGAAATAACAAAACTCAGTATGATGAACAAGTACCACAGATAAATCTCACAAAATCCCTAAATGCCCAAAATCAAGGGAAGAAATAAAGCCTCTTGAGCCCTCACATGATAACAGCTCTGTGGCAACCGCCTTGGTAGTGTGATGTGTTGAGGAAAAGACACATTTTCAGAGATGTAGGAAACTTTAATCTCCAAATTAAGTATTTGTTTATAGAACTCTTAGACAACAAAGAATGGTAACATAGTTAAGAGCTCAAACTCTGTGGTCAGGTACATGTGAGCTAATGGATATATTTAGAATTCCTGGCATGTGGTGAGCACTTGGTAGACATTATTATTATTGATAACACCCCAAATCCATCCTTCCTCCCAGTTAATTTCTATCACACTAATAGGAATGTATATATCATTAATAACATCTTGTCCAACCAGTTTCTGTGTTTCCCATCCTTGTTCTCATGAGGTAGCTTATGCTTTCCTGGTGGACATGCACCTCAGCGTGGTGTTAAGGTGGAACTTTTGTTGTGCTCCTGATGTTTCTGTGTGAGGGGACCCTCACTGTAGTAACACTTTCCGGTTTTTCACCCCTCTTTAATCAGTCCCCACACAGTTGGGGAACGATTCTCAGGAGGCTCTGGGAGATGTAAATAGGCATCTCTTTTTAGTATCTACCTGTTGGCAGAGAGAACACTGCTCTGCTCCTCTTGAGCAGCAAGTTTCACAGGATCAGGACCCTTTGTGGGAGTCCAGCTATAGGAGGGTATGTCAGGGTTGCGAAATTTTAGCCAACCCACTTACTTGATGATTTCCAACAGCTAGATTCACAGAAAAGATGAGTTTTTAAATTGTCACCTGTCTGATTCCTATGCTTCTCAGCTGGTTCAGAATTTAGGCACGGGAAAGAAAGATGTCATATTTACTGATCCCCTAAATTCCCAATATCTGTTATTCAGTTGGAAACTTGAAAAACCAAGAGTAGAGAGGCTTCTCCTGCAGTCAAGGCAGCTGGGGCTCTGGGGTCAGCTGGGATCGGTCATGTGTTTTAATCTTGGTAGCTGGCAGGTGTCTACATCATTCCATGCAGCTGGGTTCTGCCACTGGCTTTTTACGTTTTATTTTAAATTGACGTAACAATTGTATGTGGTTATGGGGTATAATATGATGTATTGATACATATATACATTGTGTAATGATCAAATCAGGGTAATCAGCAACATGTGCTAATTACCATTGGCTTTTAACTGGTGTGGCCGAGCAGAAGACTTCAGGCTTTAGCAAGTGTGGGCTCTGTAGGATTCCAACTCTGACTTAGGGTGGCTTTATCCACAGGTGAATGGCTATTTTTAAACAGGCAAGAAGATATTTTTATGTAGGTAGGGCTGTAGTTGCCAGCCTTGGAAAGCAGTCAGAATGGAGGCCAAAATATGGAAAGTTCTTTGGAGTAAAACTCTTTTAGATGTATGTGGAGGCTGAATGACCTTGTGCTACTGTTTCTCAGCTCTGCCTGTTGGCCAGAACTTGCCAAGAGAAGACATAGCCGGCTCTATGTGCACTGCGAACACCGGTAGTTCTAGCATTAAATGACTAGCGCCAGGCCCAAGGAGGCAGCATTATTTTGGCTGTCTCAGAATCCATGAACTACCTTCAGGGACAAAAGAGGGAATATGGCTTTTTTGTCATTATGCGGCATGCCAAAGTCTCTGAAGAGTCACCTAGGAAAAGTAGTATTGTATATTCAAAATAAACAGAATATGCCATCTTCTTGGGTTGAGGTAGAGAACAACTCAATAAAATTATTACAAACCCAAGGGCTTATCCCTAGGAACCAGGAAATGAAGGAAGAATACAAATGCTTTGAAGAATGTGCTTCAGTTTGACAATGGTATCAGGAGCAGTGGAAGATTGGAAACAAAATAAAGAAGGCAAACTGATTAAAAGCTAAAGGAAAGAAAGATTTTCCCTGAGGGAAAGACAGGTGAGACAGAAGACAGGTGAGATAGATATAAACTCTTTAAAAGCCAGAAGATGTGCCTAAGTCTGTCTGCTCCTAAAAAAGGGGAGGGACAGCATCAGGATAAACAGCTAATGCATGTGAGGCTTAATACCTAGGTGATGGGTTTGTAGATGCAGCAAACCACCATGAGACATGTTTACCTATGTAACAAACCTGCACGTCCTGCAGGTTTTTATTTAATTATAAATAAATTAAATAACAAAATAAAAAAGGGGTGAATAAGAAAAGTGGAGAGATCTTTAATCTGTTACTAGATCAGAAAGGGTTACCGGGGCCCAGGGAAACCCAAAAGACAGAAGGCAGGATTTCAGAAGACAACTTGGAATTACTCCTCTAGAGGGCGCAAAAGCCCAGAAAACTTTTGCAAACTTACTAAAAACGTTCAGAGTCCACAGTAAGAGCCATGGGGGACTCACATCCTGATGACTGGGTCAGTGTACAAAGTAGTTACCTATGTGTGGGCAGGTGTGATATGGAAAGGCTACGGAAAGCAGCATAAAATACTCAAAGAATTCCTAGGTGAGTTTTCAGGTGATAGAGCCCGCGTAGGGGGCATGCAGGTGTTTTCTATGCCCTGAGGGACTTGCTTGAGAAACTTACGAGATCAGAACTCAAAGGGAAGACAGAGACAAGATGAGACATATTCTATGTGAACAGACAGGCTAATAATAGAGCAGTTCAGGTTTAGGTTCTATGCTTATGTGATAGGAGAATACTACCCAGGTGGTATTCTCCAATCTAGAGAAAGGCGCAATTTATTTGAAAAGTAGGCGTCTCTGGCATATCAAGTACATAATTTCACATTTTTCACCACAGGAGAGTCCACATGATGAAATCTAAAGAGATATCTTAGAAAATCAAGTCATTTTGGCAGTAAATCAAAGCAGGAGAGGGAGAAGGCCCTCAAATTCAGTAAACAGGGCTAGTCCCATATGTATTAGATAAGGGAAGAAACCAAGTTAAGGTTAAATTGTCAGAAATTCCTGGGTCTTCCTAAAAGACTGCTATTGCAGAGACAGATTACACCGCGAAATGCACCTTAGGCTTCAAATAATCAAAGTCTGAGGGAAGATAGTGTTTTAAGGAGAATACGGCAGAAGAAATGGTTGTCAGCAGGCTCTCGAGACAACAGCAGCACTTTCAGCTCAGGAGTTTTCTTCAGGCTGCCGGGCGTGGTGGCTCATGTCTGTAACCCCAGCACTTTGGGAGGCCGAGGTGGGCTGACTGCCTGAGCTTACGAGTTCGAGACCAGCCTTGGCAACATGGTGAAACCCCATCTCCACTAAAAAAAAATCTAATGATTAGCCAGGCCTGGTGGCATGGGCCTGTAATCCCAGCTACTTGGGAGGCTGAGGCACAAGAATTGTTTAATGCCGGTGGGTGAAGGGTGCAGTGAGCCGAGATCACACCACTGCACTCCAGCCTGGGCGACAGAGCCAGAGCCTGCCTCAAAAAATAATTAAATAAAAAATAAAAATAAAATTTCAAGCAATTCTCCGGCTGGAACAAATTTGTGGATTCAGTGAAAATCATTCCTCACTGCAGTACTGGGGTGCTAGAAACCTGGGCTCACAGGGGAAAAGGGGAGAGAGAAGTATGGAACATCACCACTGAGGAAACTCTCAAATAGAACTTGATCCTGAGGTTGCCACCATTCCAAATGTTGAAATTTGCAAGGCAGGAATGTGTCAATGTCATGTCTTCTGATGGAAGACAGTACACCTAGGGAAAAACGTCCTCCTTAATATGGTAAACAGAGTGCCATATTAAGGTAAACAGTGTTCAGTCAATCTCTTGATGGCAGCATTCTCTTAAATAAATCTAGGTTCACTGGAGTGCAGTGTAGTGAACCTAAATAATCTAGGTTCACTGGAGTGCAGGCGCAGACCAACTGGCATCCTGGCAAGGTGGAAACTGGGACTTTCCTGATCACTGTCTTTCACTTGCTACCGTTGAAATCTCTGCTATGGTTTTTGGCAACACAAAGTGTGGATTTGGGAAACACAAGGATGCCTGGACTAACTTCTTTAGGGCCTGGGGCTAACTTGTTTTCTATATTTCATGGATGCTTGCTGTGTTTTCTTATCTCTTGAGAAACTTAAAATTTTATTTGTGAGATGCTGGAGCAGTGACACGCATCCAGGAGGACAGTCCAAGCCTGCCCACAGTGTCACGAATGCCTCTGAATTAGACTGAACAGATAAAACATTGAGATCAATTTTGAAATTTAAAAAAATGTTATCCCACAAAAGCAAGAGAATTTTCTCTTCAACATCAATTATTTTGAAATGTGACTTAATTACTTCGTAATTTAACGTAATTTAATTCTTCAGAACATTAATTTTTAAACTTTAATTTCTCCCTTTGTAATGAGATTTATATTCAAATATAGAACTGTTTATAGTATTATCATTTCACTTCTGCAACAGATGGGCTGTCATTGCAGTTTGTTACAGAACCTCTGAAGTTGGAAATGTGGTTACAGGTAAATGGGGATGGGAAATAGAAAACAGATTGACTTTAGATACAGAGTAGCTTTGGTATTAGTTTCATAATTGTGTATTTCTGTCATGTTTGGAGCTTTCAGCAGATAAAATAAACACAGCCAAGGGAGGATGCCCAAAGCAGCAGTAGTGGGCTCTGAGGGAGTGGCCTCATGGAGTTGGAGGCAGACCTGCCTGATAGATGTTAATCTTGCACTCCAGGTGGCAGCCATACAGAGGGATAACCCAGAGTCTCAGTGGCTGATCCCAGTGACACTAAGAGAACACAAATCTGGGGATGTTAAATGGGATTCGATATCCCAGTCCAGGTGTTTCTATTTGGAGGAGCTCCATTAGATTAACACCCATGGTTTTTATCCACCTTCACTCACTCCACCCAGGAGAGCAGGCGTTACTGATGGTGATGTGGGGAGAGAAAGTGGGATATGAGTGACTCAGCCCTCTCTACCTCACTCTGGGCTCTGTCTGCTCAAATCCAGGCTAGCTGTGTTGGCAGTTAAGCTCAAATCCTCCACAGGGCACATTTCAGGCTTCTTGGGGTGGGGCTAGGGCTTGGCGGAAGGTTCAAGTGTTAGGATCACCAGTGGGTGGTTCATTCTGTCTCTTGAAAGATTAAATACTTTTGCTTGACATGGGGATCTAAGTCATTTCCTTCAATAGCTTTATCATAAAAAAGGTGAGATTTTAATCTCCATCTACATGATTCCTGGAACCACCTTTCAACTGGTTCTGAATTTAAACAGGAGAAAGAGCATTTCCTGATTGGCTAAGTCCCTAAATCTTGGACTTCATCAAGACTGGGGGGAACGTTTATCTTAAATAGTTTGTCAGAATCAGAGGGGGGCAGAGCAAGATGGCCGAATAGGAACAGCTCCAGTCTCCAACTCCCAGCGCGAGCGACACAGAAGACTGGTGATTTCTGCATTTTCAACTGAGCCTCTGCTGCTGATACCCAGGCAAACAGAGTCTGGAGTGGACCTCAAGCAATCTCCAACAGACCTACAGCTGACGGTCCTGACTGTTAGAAGGAAAACTATCAAACAGGAAGGACACCTACACCAAAACCCCATCAGTACGTCACCATCATCAAAGACCAGAGGCAGATAAAACCACAAAGATGGGGAAAAAGCAGGGCAGAAAAGCTGGAAATTCAAAAAATAAGAACGCATCTCCCCCTGCAAAGGAGCACAGCTCATCGCCAGCAACGGATCAAAGCTGGACGGAGAATGACTTTGACGAGATGAGAGAAGAAGGCTTCAGTCCATCAAACTTCTCAGAGCTAAAGGAGGAATTATGTACCCAGTGCAAAGAAACTGAAAATCTTGAAAAAAGAGTGGAAGAATTGATAGTTAGAATAATTAATGCAGAGAAGGTCATAAACGAAATGACAGAGATGAAAACTGTGACACGGGAAATACGTGACAAATGCACAAGCTTCAGTAACCGACTCGATCAACTGGAAGAAAGAGTATCAGAGATTGAGGATCAAATGAATGAAATGAAGCTAGAAGAGAAACCAAAAGAAAAAAGAAGAAAAAGAAATGAACAAAGCCTGCAAGAAGTATGGGATTATGTAAAAACACCAAATCTACGTCTGATTGGTGTGCCTGAAAGTGAGGGGGAAAATGGAACCAAGTTGGAAAACACTCTTCAGGATATCATCCAGGAGAACTTCCCCAACCTAGTAGGGCAGACCAACATTCAAATTCAGGAAATACAGAGAATGCCACAAAGATACTCCTCGAGAAGAGCAACTCCAAGACACATAATTGCCAGATTCATCAAAGTTGAAATGAAGGAAAAAATCTTAAGGGCAGCCAGAGAGAAAGGTTGGGTTACCCACAAAGGGAAGCCAATCAGAATAACAGCAGATCTCTCAGCAGAAACTCTACAAGCCGGAAGAGAGTGGGGGCCAATATTCAACATTCTTAAAGAAAAGAATTTTAAACCCAGAATTTCATATCCAGCTGAACTAAGTTTCATAAGTGAAGGAGAAATAAAATCCTTTACAGATAAGCAAATGCTTAGAGATTTTGTCACCACCAGGCCTGCCTTACAAGAGACCCTGAAGGAAGCACTAAACATGGAAAGGAACGACCGGTACCAGCCACTGCAAAAACATGCAAAAAAATGTAAAGACCATCGAGGCTAGGAAGAAACTGCATCAAATAACGAGCAAAATAACCAGTTAATATCATAATGGCAGGATCAAGTTCACACATAACAATATTAACCTTAAATGTAAATGGACTAAATGCTCCAATTAAAAGACACAGACTGGCAAACTGGATAAAGAGTCAAGACCCATCAGTCTGCTGTATTCAGGAGACCCATCTCACATGCAGAGACATACATAGGCTCAAAATAAAGGGATGGAGAAAGATCTCACAAGCAAATGGAGAACAAAAAAAAGCAGGGGTTGCAATCCTAGTCTCTGATAAAACAGACTTTAAACCATCAAAGATCAAAAGAGACAAAGAAGGCCATTACATAATGGTAAAGGGATCAATTCAACGGGAAGAGCTAACTATCCTAAATATATATGCACCCAATACAGGAGCACCCAGATTCATAAAGCAAGTCTTTAGAGACTTACAAAGAGACTTAGTCTCCCATACAATAATAATGGGAGACTTCAACACCCCACTGTCAACATTAGACAGATCAACGAGACAGAAAGTTAACAAGGATATCCAGGAATTGAACTCATCTCTGCAGCAAGCAGACCTAATAGACATCTATAGAACTCTCCACCCCAAATCAACAGAATATACATTCTTCTCAGCACCACATCACACTTACTCCAAAATTGACCACATAATTGGAAGTAAAGCATTCCTCAGCAAATGTACAAGAATGGAAATTATAACAAACTGTCTCTCAGACCACAGTGCAATCAAACGAGAACTCAGGACTAAGAAACCCAATCAAAACCGCTCAACTACATGGAAACTGAACAACCTGCTCCTCAATGACTACTGGGTACATAACAAAATGAAGGCAGAAATAAAGATGTTCTTTGAAACCAATGAGAACAAAGATACAACATACCAGAGTCTCTGGGACACATTTAAAGCAGTGTGTAGAGGGAAATTTATAGCACTAAATGCCCACAAGAAAAAGCTGGAAAGATCTAAAATTGACACTCTAACATCACAATTAAAAGAACTGGAGAAGCAAGAGCAAATACATTCAAAAGCTAGCAGAAGGCAAGAAATAACTAAGATCAGAGCAGAACTGAAGGAGACAGAGACACAAAAAACCCTCCAAAAAATCAATGAATCCAGGAATTGGTATTTTGAAAAGATCAACAAAATTGACAGACTGCTAGCAAGACTAATAAAGAAGAAAAGAGAGAGGAATCAAATAGACGCAATAAAAAATGATAAAGGGGATATCACCACCAACCCCACAGAAATACAAACTACCATGAGAGAATACTATAAACACCTCTACGTAAATAAACTAGAAAATCTAGAAGAAATGGATAATTTCCTGGACGCTTACACTCTCCCAAGACTAAACCAGGAAGAAGTTGAATCACTGAATAGACCAATAGCAGGCTCTGAAATTGAGGCAATAATTAATAGCCTACCAACCAAAAAAAGTCCAGGACCAGATGGATTCACAGCTGAATTCTACCAGAACTACAAGGAGGAGTTGGTACCATTCCTTCTGAAACTATTCCAATCAATAGAAAAAGAGGGAATCCTCCCTAACTCATTTTATGAGGCCAACATCATCCTGATACCAAAGCCTGGCAGTGACACAACAAAAAAAGATAATTTTAGACCAATATCCCTGTTGAACATCGATGCGAAAATCCTCAATAAAATACTGGCAAACTGGGTTCAGCAGCACATCAAAAAGCTTATCCACTATGATCAAGTGGGCTTCATCCCTGGGATGCAAGGCTGGTTCAACACTCGCAAATCAATAAACGTAATCCAGCATATAAACAGAACCAAAGACAAGAACCACATGATTATCTCAATAGATGCAGAAAAGGCTTTTGACAAAATTCAACAGCCCTTCATGCTAAAAATGCTCAATAAATTCGGTATTGATGGAATGTACCTCAAAATAATAAGAGCTATTTATGACAAACCCACAGCCAATATCATACTGAATGGGCAAAAACTGGAAAAATTCCCTTTGAAATCTGGCACAAGACAGGGATGCCCTCTCTCACCACTCTTATTCAACATAGTGTCGGAAGTTCTAGCTAGGGCAATCAGGCAAGAGAAAGAAATCAAGGGTATTCAGTTAGGAAAAGAAGAAGTCAAATTGTCCCTGTTTGCATATGACATGATTGTATATTTAGAAAACCCCATTGTCTCAGCCCAAAATCTCCTTAAGCTGATAAGCAACTTCAGCAAAGTCTCAGGATACAAAATTAATGTGCAAAAATCACAAGCATTCTTATACACCAGTAACAGACAAACAGAGAGCCAAATCAGGAATGAACTTCCATTCACAATTGCTTCAAAGAGAATAAAATACCTAGGAATCCAACTTACAAGGGATGTAAAGGACCTCTTCAAGGAGAACTACAAGCCACTGCTCAGTGAAATAAAAGAGGACACAAACAAATGGAAGAACATACCATGCTCATGAATGGGAAGAATCAATATCGTGAAAATGGCCATACTGCCCAAGGTTATTTATGGATTCAATGCCATCCCCATCAAGCTACCAATGAGTTTCTTCACAGAATTGGAAAAAAACTGCTTTATAGTTCATATGGAACCAAAAAAGAGCCTGCATTGCCAAGACAATCCTAAGTCAAAAGAACAAAGCTGGAGGCATCACGCTACCTGACTTCAAACTATACTACAAGGCTACAGTAACCAAAACAGCATGGTACTGGTACCAAAACAGAGATATAGACCAATGGAACAGAACAGAGTCCTCAGAAATAATACCACACATCTACAGCCATCTGATCTTTGACAAACCTGAGAGGAACAAGAAATGGGGAAAGGACTCCCTATTTAATAAATGGTGCTGGGAAAATTGGCTAGCCATAAGTAGAAAGCTGAAACTGGATCCTTTCCTTACTCCTTATACGAAAATTAAATCAAGATGGATTAGAGACTTAAATGTTGGACCTAATACCATAAAAACCCTAGAAGAAAACCTAGGTAA
This sequence comes from Piliocolobus tephrosceles, assembly GCF_002776525.5. Classification (NCBI taxonomy): domain Eukaryota; kingdom Metazoa; phylum Chordata; class Mammalia; order Primates; family Cercopithecidae; genus Piliocolobus; species Piliocolobus tephrosceles. The sequence continues at coordinate 148,943,678 of NC_045436.1, forward strand.
TACCATTCAGGACATAGGCATAAGCAAGGACTTCATGTCTAAAACACCAAAAGCAATGGCAGCAAAAGCCAAAATTGACAAATGGGATCTAATTAAACTAAAGAGCTTCTGCACAGCAAAAGAAACTACCATCACAGTGAACAGGCAACCTACAGAATGGGAGAAAATTTTTGCAATCTACTCATCTGACAAAGGGCTAATATCCAGAACCTACAAAGAACTCAAACAAATTTACAAGAAAAAAACAAACAACCCCATCAAAAAGTGGGCAAGGATATGAACAGACATTTCTCAAAAGAAAACATTCATACAGCCAACAGACACATGAAAAAATGCTCATCATCCCTGGCCATCGGAGAAATGCAAATCAAAACCACAATGAGATACCATCTCACACCAGTTAGAATGGCAATCATTAAAAAGTCAGGAAACAACAGGTGCTGGAGAGGATGTGGAGAAATAGGAACACTTTTACACTGTTGGTGGGATTGTAAACTAGTTCAACCATTACGGAAAACAGTATGGCGATTCCTCAAGGATCTAGAACTAGATGTACCATATGACCCAGCCATCCCATTACTGGGTATATACTCAAAGGATTATAAATCATGCTGCTATAAAGACACATGCACACATATGTTTATTGCGGCACTATTCACAATAGCAAAGACTTGGAATCAACCCAAATGTCCATCAGTGACAGACTGGATTAAGAAACTGTGGCACATATACACCATGGAATACTATGCAGCCATAAAAAAGGATGAGTTTGTGTCCTTTGTAGGGACATGGATGCAGCTGGAAACCATCATTCTTAGCAAACTATCACAAGAACAGAAAACCAAACACCGCATGTTCTCACTCATAGGTGGGAACTGAACAATGAGATCACCTGGACTCGGGAAGGGGAACATCACACACTGGGGCCTATCATGGGGAGGGGGAGGGGGAGGGGGGAGGGGGGAGGGATTGCATTGGGAGTTATACCTGATGTAAATGATGAGTTGATGGGTGCTGACGAGTTGATGGGTGCAGCACACCAACATGGCACAAGTATACATATGTAACAAATCTGCACGTTATGCACATGTACCCTAGAACTTAAAGTATAATAATAAAAAAAAATTGTTTGTCAGAATCAATATGGAATGTGGATGAAGCCTCCAAATTCCACCCACCTGCTCACATTCTAGCTTCGTCACTTGCTAGCTGTGAATACTTAAGAAATTTTAAAAACTCTCAAAATACCATTTGTAATACGAAAATAATGTAGTACTTACTTCACAAAAGTTTTGGTAAAACAAAATGAGATAATGTAGACTCTTCACAAAATCCACTTTTTTTTTTGGCTTGTGATTCCTTAGCATATAGTTCCTAATAATAACCATAGCTAGCATTTATTTAAGGCATACTATGGGTAAGACCCTGTGGTAAGCAACATAAACACAATATCCTATTTGATCTTCATAAAAATTGTATAGTAAGTTTTAATATTATTCAAAGTTTATAAGTGAAAGAATTAAAGCCTAGAGGGACAAAAACATTTGTTCAAGGTCACACATTATATGACTGATAGAACAGATATGTAAATACTGATGGTCTGATTTCAGAGTCCATACTCTTAAATAGTACAGTCTCCCCCAAAATAACATCTGCCATTTATTGACTGTCTACTGCAGCACACATTAGGAGCTGTATCTCATATAATTTCCCCAATCCTCGGTAGGTTAAGAGTCCAGACTTTATCATCAAACAGATGTGGTTTTGAATTCCAACCACAATTTTCTAGCCTAGTAGCCTAGTAGCCCTGAAGAAGTTAATCTGAAGGTTTATTTTTCATCTGTAAATCAGGATAACAATACCTGCAACTCACAGGGTTGCTGTAAAGATTGAGAAAATGCTTAGTGCTTAACTCACTAGAAGCAATCAATGAAATGCATTAATTCTTATTCTCATTTTAGAGATGGACGTAGAACAAGTGGTGGAGCCAAGTTCAACTCCTTCTTGCCTTTCCTTTTCTGTTGTTTCCAGTAATTTCTGCTCTTTCCAGTGCTAATATATATGGGAAATATATATATATATATATAAATGTATCTGAAAGATAACATGGGGTAAAGCAGTAGGCTTCCAGTTGTATTCCATGGAGCCATTTAGGGCCTCTGGGGGTGGAATGGAAATAGGTACAGATAGGAAAGAAGTCCAAGTGCCTATCCATCCCTCACTAAGAACAGTTGTGCCTACATTGGTAATAGAGTTTGAGGAAATGTTTATTTAATCAAAGTGTTCCTTGCAAAACAGAAACAAAACCTCCCTGAGGGCCACAGGCTTGCAGTCAGGAGGCCTCGGGTTGGGACCACATCATTGTCTACTCATGTACAGTGTGGGTCAGTTCTGCTGCACAATTCTGTGTCTCGGTGAACTCATACCAAGAAAAAGCATTATAAAATCTGAATACCTCCTGGAGGTATTTAGAGGATTAAATAATTAAACATATGTCATGTGCTTTTTGAAATACAAAAGCATGACACAAAAGGGAATGTACCCTGAAACTAGACTATTGGGGTTTGAATTCCAGCTCCCCAGTTTTTGTGTGACTTTGGGAAAGTTATTCAACCTCTCTGTGTCTCTGTTTGTTCTGTGAAGCGCAGACAACAGTACCATCCTCATCATTCTGTTGGACGGACTAAATGGCCTAAGTCCTTCCGACAGAATGATGTTGGATGTGTTTGATATATTTATTCTTAGTCTTACATTTGACCAACTATATTAGCTCTGACCATCACAATTCTTCCTGTGAAAAGCCTGCGAAACAGACCAGAAAGTGTTATCCTTAGGTTAACACTGGATAAATTTATGAACCCTGTCGTGTGGTTTTCCACTGGATTACCAGACCGCTAGAATGAAAGATTTTGGGGGGAGTTGAGTAGGGTAAGTGAGGAGTCCAGATTATTAAGGATTTGGCAAGTTTCAGATTTTCTTTATATAATTAGCTTGAAAGTTGTTATAAAATGTGAACTGAAATTGGAAGCAGCTTTATAACCTCAACACAAATGAATTTGAGCAATTCCATTAGTTTTATAGTTTCTAATTGTAAAACTATCAAAACAAATGTTTGTTCCCAAAGCAGCTTTCAAACAACAAATAAGTCCTTGTGAATTTCAGCAAAAAGCCCAATTCTTTAAACTTCTCCATTTTTAAAGAAACCAGTTGTTGAGCCCAGCATTAAGGAAAAAGCCTATTCTTTTATTTTTATGCTTTACAAAATTACATTTAGAGAGGACACATGGGGGAGTGTATTGAAAGAAACACTTTCACAAGAGTCACCAAATTACAAGTCCTTCTGACTCAAAGGTCACTCAAATTAAAAAAAAAAAAAAAAAAAAAAAAAACAATTCAGGGAAACAAGGCAAAATACAAGAACCAGCAGAATGGTGATTGCATAACAAGCTGAGGAATTGTCCTAACATCCTGGCAAAATCAGGTTAGAATTTGGCTGGCATGTGTCATTGTTACATGGGAAAACAGAGTTCCTTCCTTTCTTGAAATTGTGGTCCATCATCCAAAATGGACAACTGATGCCCTGTCACAATGTTCACTTTCTTAACCAAAAGTCTCTAATATTATGATTTTTGGGGGACTGTTTTTCATGTTCTCTTTGAGAAAGTTTAGATAACAAAATTGAACTTAAACTTGTCCATAAAGATGACTGTCATATTTCTTTTATTTCAATTCAGACATCAATATAGGAGAGCTGAATAGAACATTTAAAGTTTTCCAAATCAAAGTCACCCTTAATATTTTTTGAAGCGCTTGTGGTAGGGATGTGGAGCACACACAGGAACTTAAGTTGGCAAGGGTGGAATACGGGTGAAGGGCATACAGAACCACAGAGTATTTTCTTAATCATAATCAAAATTAGGATTAGAAATCTATTTCTTAATTATAAGAAATTCTAACCTAAAATGTTTAATGATTAATTTTTAATTGATAAATAATAATTGTATACAATTACAGCATACAACATGTTGTTTTGCTATATGTTTCCAATGTAGAATGATTAAACGAGGCTAATTTAAAAAATCCATCACTTCACATACTTTTTGTGGTGAAACATTTAAAAAATGTTTTAAAGTTATTTTAAGTTATTTAAACTTATTAAACTTATAATATGTTTAACTTATTTAAACTTATATACTTTTAAGTTATGCAAGCTTATTTTAAATTATTAACTATTTTAAATTATTTTATTTTGAAGATATCTTTCCTCCTGACCTTTTTTTTTTTTTGAGATGGAGTTTTGCTCTTGTTGCCCAGGCTGGAGTGCAATGGCGTGATCTTGGCTCACCATAACCTCTGCCTCCTGGGTTCAAGCGATTCTCCTGACTCAGCCTCCTGAGTAGCTGGGATTACAGGCATGCGCCACCACGCCTGCCTAATTTTTTTTGTATTTTTAGTAGAGACGGGATTTCTCCATGTGGGTCAGGCTGGTCTCAAACTCCCAACCTCAGGTGATCCACCCATCTCGGCCTCCCTGAGCCACCATGCCCAGTCTCCTGAACTTTTATAACAACTTTGGTCTGACAGTGAAGACAGTAAGAAAAAAATTATGTTGACATTTGCAGGTCTTTATAAAACCTTATGAGTGAATTTCATTTTTTTTTTTTTTTTTTACTAAGCTAGCCATTGAGTTATATTTTCAAAAAACATGATCTTCTCTTTCATCAGAAAGAGAAGCGAGTGAGCACTTCATTTGCTGAGGCAATGCTGAGAGGTTGCTACATCTTTGCTCATCAAATCACGTAGCGATTGGGGTGGTCACTACTCTTGCATCTGTCATTGAGTTTGGCCTGTATGGCACTGGCCTATAACTGAGTCTGTCCTAAAGAAAGCTGTCAGCAAACAGTTAATACTCTAAAAGCTGCCTTTGAGAACCCAAATTTGAGTATTTCTAAGAATTCTGCAATAGGAAAATGATAAAATGTTTCAGAGGTTAGATGGAATCATGACATCTCATATCACAAAATATTCTTTGAATTTGAGTAATTTTACATTCATCCCAATACAGTAGATATGTATTCCTAATACATGAGGCTTTATGCTAGGTACTTGGGACAAAGGAAAAAGATAAAAATTCCTCCTGAGAATTCACAATGTATTGCGGGAGAATGATAAGCTCATGCAAAACTCTAATATAAGCATAAACAGAGATTCTTGTGACTGACATGAAAACATGGACTAATATTTTTAAAAGTCACCATGTTTTAGGCTATTTGTGCACTAAACACTTTGCATATATTAATACTGACAATAAACATGAAGTATTAATATCAAGTAGTATTATCAATAAAGATGAGGAAGCGAAGGTTCAATGAGATTAAGGTTTGTAGAATAAGGATTAACCAAGATTTCTAGGAATGGCTGAAACTTTCCATGTCAGCTTTTGAGAACAATATGTGTAATATAACCATGTTCCACCTCCTACAAGCTGGAAGTATTAATCTTGCTCTAGAGCCTCTGACAAAAAAAGAGAGACTGTGTTCTTAACCATTAGTTCTGTTGCTTTCTCTGAGGCAGGAATTAATAGAAAATTCCAATGGCTGATACATATATAAAAAATATTTTTAAGTGTTATTGGTAGCCAAAAAATGTGAAATAAATATGATATCCCTTCTTTCACCTATGTAATTTAATTTACAAATGTTTTAAGTAGTGACACTATTCAGAACTGATAATGTTGCTGTGAGATGGACATTCTCATTTTCTCTGGGTAGAAACACATATTGCAAAATCCTTCCAGAAAACAAGTACAGAATCAAGATGGTTCACAAGTATTCATAACTTTGACCTAGTAATTCTGCATCTCAGAGTTTACCTTCACAGAAAATATTAGGCAGTTTGATTTATATGAAAATGTTAAATTCATTAATATTTATCATAAACACTTGACAATGACCTTCATATCTAAAAAAAGGGAATGTTTAAATACATAACAGTTCATTCATTTGCTAGAACATCATACACTTATTAAAATCATGATTTCAAAGCATATTATCATTGGAAAATACTTTATGATAAAATACTGGAAACAAATTCTCTAAAGCCACAGTATAATGCAATGGTTTAAAAGTGAATTCCAGAGTAAGACCCCTTAAGTTTATACCTCACCTGTGACTGCTTGCTTGGCAACCTTGGGCAAGTTAATCTTTCTATGTGTCAGTCTCTTCATCAGGAAAAAAGAAGTTACAACAATAATGTCTATGGCAGAAGATTCTTAATGAAATTAAATAAAAACACACAGATAAGCACTTAGTACAGGGCCTGGCATATTTAAAATATTAGTTAAAATATTAATGGTGATAATTGATGAATGATGGGATTATAGGTAATTGTTATATATTCTTTATAATCACGTGCACATCCAAATTCCTTTCAATAAACATTAATTTTACACTAGGCATGACTATAAAGATTACAAAGTTGGTTATATCAGGTTTGGGAGTTAGGGTTATGCTAGTTTAAAAAATGAGTAAGATAACTTTTACACCTTTGCCTATCTTCACAATGGAACAATTTATTTGGCCATGCGAATATGTTCTTTGAAAGTACAGAAGATCACACAGGTAGAACCACCTTGCCTATGTTTTGGAAGCAAAAGGAAGTTCATTTTCAGAAGTTATGCTGTGATAAATTTTGTTTGATGAATTTTGTTACAACTTTGTTACCAGTTTATCCAGATTTTCTTGAAGCTACTTTGGTAATTAACATATCTCAGAAATGCATTCATATTATTCAGTTCAGAAACACTCTCAGCACAGAGTTTTGCAGAGTATTTTCCTATAATTTAAAAAGTTTTCTTACTTGTAATGTTTATAAAATACTATATATGTAACTTAGATGCATGCAGTCAGTGCTAAATATTAGCATTGTTGCTGTTCTTACTTCTATATCTGTGGCTAAATAACTTTATTCCTAATTTGCTTGTATATATTTCCATTTCATTAGATTCATGAAAACTTTGTTTTTGCTAGCAAAAATCATTTGTCCAGACTTTTCTTCCAATTATTTTTGCTTTTGAACTTGATGTCTTCCTGTCTTCCCTGAAAATACCTCTAATTCTAGGATTAGATTTCCATTCTCTGTCATCTCATTCCTTTTCCCATATCTTTCTGCATACCAAGAAACCATCTCATGTGTATTCGTGTATTCTCTGTATCACTGACCTGATTTTTATCGTGTTAGTTCTATTCTTTGTCTTCCTTGCAATCCACCTGTATTAGTCTGTTTTGCATTGCTATAAATGAATACGTGAGGCTGGGGAATTTGTAAAGAGGGCTTTTTTTGGCTCCTTGTTCTGCAGGCTGTACAACAAGTGTGGCACCAGCATTCGCTTCTGGTCAGGACCTCAGGAAGCTTTTACTCATGGTGGAAGACAAAAGGGGAGCAGGTGTGTCGTCACATGGAGAAAGAGGGAGCAAGAGAGACGGAAGAGGTGCCAGGCTCTTTAAACCAGCTCTTGCATGAATAGGGCAAGAATTCACTGACTACTATGGGGAAAGCACCAAGCCATTCATGAGGGATCTGACCTCATGACCCAAACACCTCCCACTGGCCCCATCTCCAATACTGGGGATCACATTTCAACATCATTTGGAGGGGACAAGCGTCCAAACTATATCACCACCCATCCCTACCATCTAGCTGTCTTTGTATTTTGGTCTATTCTCTCCACATGGCTTTCAGTCTCAAGTCCTCTGCATGCTACTGAGATACCAAAATGTTTTCTAAAGTCTGTTGTTTCTGATAGCAAACCATTTTCAGATACATTACCTTCTTAGTTCATCTTTCTTCATTTGTAAAACATTTTCTAAAAGTTTTCAAAATCCAAACTTGATGTTTGTAATACACAGCACGTCTGGCTTGCCCTTTTGTCCTGATCTCTGACCATTTAGGTGTTGGTCAGCTCTTTTCCATCTGTTGCTGCAGAACAAATTGGTGTCCTTTCACCTAATTCAGAAACCAGCATCTAATAGACATTTAGTAGATTGAATTGGGTCTTCTACCCATCACTATTGCTGATTTTCTAAACATCTCCAGTGATGAGGTATATGAATATTTAGAATTCCCATAATGCAGTGCTATTAAGGTATTACAAACCAGTAATGGGTTATCAGTAATACCCAAGCCAAGTTACAATAAGCTACTAAACCTCTATTATATTCCTTGTTTATGGTAATCCACAGCCCTTGAATTTGTACTGATTGAGCTTTGACAACCCTTTTAGAAAGCTGTACATATACAGCAACGAACAGTTGCCTGCCTGGTGTACTTCTTGATATTGGCCTGGATATTTAGGCAAAGGGTGGGTAATGGTAAAGAGGTTAGAATGAAGCATCTCTTATCAAGTGACAAGGAAAATATTTACAGAGACAGTAGTTATGACCATGAACCTCATGGTCAGTCTGCCTGGCTTCAAATCCTAGCTGAGTGTCTGTTTCCTTATCTGCAAAATGGACTAATATTAGCGCCCACCTCATGAGTGCCACTGTGAGGTTACATGAATTACTATATGCAAAACGCAGAATAGCACCTGGCACATGCATAATGCAAAGTAAATGTTTGCTATTATTGTCCACAGTTTGTGAATCTTATTTCAACTCCATATATCTTAAAAATAGCTGAATTTCCTCCTAGATTTAGTCTTGATTTTAGCTTTGTGAATTATCTTTACGTTGTATCTTCACAGTTCAATATGAAGCTGGGAGAAGCAATACTGCATAGGACAGTCAGAGGGCATTCACAATATAAGTCTGTATCCTTTAATTCACGTTCTCCCCAAGGATCAGAGAGATAATAGCTTTTATAGGAGACTAAGAAAGATGAACTAATAATTCCTACAAATGAACACAGCTTTCTATGCTGCACAGCACACTGGCATGTAGATGTGACTTAAGATAGGTGGCAGTAGATCTGGGAGCCAAAGGGAAAGAATTACAAACAGGGATTGGAACTGGGGGAAGGGTGGAAGTCAGGAATGCTATCCTTTGACCTTGATATATATGAAAACAAATCATATTAAAACATTGAGTTACTAGTAGCGGCCAGTATTCCAAATGGAATTTGAGACCTGTTGGTCCAGATAACTTTGTAGTTTGAAATGAACGTATCTGCATTCAGGGAAAACAAAAGCTGAGTGAAGACAAATTGGAAAGCGACAGTATAGGGTAGTTAATACGTAAATTCTAGCCCCAGACTACCTGGGTTCATGCCTTACTTCGCTCCTTACTGTACTAGCCATATGTCCTGGCAAGAATCAGAAATCTTTTTTTTTTTTTTTTCAGTTATTACCTCATTTGTACTATGGTTATAACAATAGTAACTTTCTCATAAATTACTAGGAAGAATAAATGAATGAATCCACATAAAGTACTCAGAATACAGTTTAAGTATTCCATTTATGTTTTATATATTTATATAGATCCTTCACTCACCAAGTACAAGAAGTCAGTCATTCAAGAAATAAGTGTGTTTAGTTTGAATATAGTGTTGAGGTACAGACAAGTAAAATGAGGTACAAATATAAAGGTACTTAAATGTACTATAATTATTCAGGAAAAACTTGATTTTATCTAACAATGTTTTAAAGACTCCATCATAGCATGTTTTCAATATACTACATAAAAATGATCCTAATTGCCTTATTTAAATATACCATATTTCAAGAAACAGAAATGACTTCCTGATCAACTAAAATTTATTTGCATTCCTTTTTTCACACTTTAGGAGTGTTCATACCATGAATACAGCCCTGCTTCACTCTAGAAAAAAATTGTTAAAATACAAAAAGTTTACCATTGTAAGTTCATTACTTTGCATCAGAAAACTTTGAGGGAAAAGCATTCTGCATTGCAGGGCAAAATTAGATAGAGCCTGAATACATATTTTAACATCTTCTCCAGGTGAACAAAAAAGTAGAAGACATTAAGTTCAGTCCATTGGTCTGTGATATCAAAAAAGAGAATTGGGTGAAACACTTGGTTCCCTCAGGTAAATAAAAGCCAATTGTGTTAACAATAATTATTGATTACACATGATGAAGGAAGAACAAGGAAGCCTCTTGCCTCAATTTCCTGAGAAACTTCAATATATTTAATCCAAATAAGAGCAAAGTCATTTTCACATCATTGCTAAAAATTAGCAGGCACAGCTTTGTTTTCTGAAGTTTACTAAAGAAACTATTTAATAGTTTTAGCCATCTAGGAAAGCAAATTAGAAAACTGGTTATTATTAATAAGAAAGATGTACTTATTGCTTAACATATTGAACTTCTGACTGGGTGTGGTGGCTCACGCCTGTAATCCCAGCACTTTGGGAGGCCAAGAAGGGCGGATCATCTGAGGTCAGGAGTTCGAGACCTGCCTGGCCAACACGGTGAACCCTGTCTCTACTAAAAATACAAAATTAGCTGGGCGTGGTGGTGCACATCTGTAGTCCCAGCTACTTGGGAGGCGGAGGCAGGGGAATTGCTTGAACCCAGGAGGTGGAGGTTGCAGTGAGCCAAGATGGTGCCACTGTACTCTAGCCTGGGTGACACACTGAGACTCCATCTCAAAAAAAAAAAAAAAAAAAAAAAAAAGAAAAAAAGAAAAAAAATTGAACTTCTTTGGCAAATAATTTGCCTTCTGTAAGTTTAACCTTCTGGTTTACTCCAGATTGGTTTAATATGTGGGTATATATAAGCAGCTGTGGTGGTCTGTGTGGGGGTACCAAGCCCCTAGATGTGCTTATACTGTATAAGTTCCCGCATGAAAGACAGACTAAAAAGCAAACACCAACTAAATTTAGTCTGTAGGCTTGTTCTTTTCAGATCAGCAAGAAAATGAGACAAAATTAAGGCTAGCACTAATATTTTATAATCGACCTTTAGCCTCATCATTCCTCCTGTCTTGAAGAAATGAATTACAGAGATAGATACGACAACTAATCTAGATTCTTTAAAAGCATTTCTCATCTGACACATTTTGGAGAAAGTTGAGTCCAGTACTTCACTGAGACTGCTATAGGCAATTAAGACACAACTGCTTCCCTGCTGTTGGTTAATCAGGGTCACCTCCATATTTATAACTGATTCAAGCCGGAGACCAATTAATATCCATTTTCACAGGAACATCATTCAAACCCTCTTCCAAATGCTTACTCAGATGCTTATTCCAAGGCTCAGTAAAAATCCACAAACATGCTGCCATTTTGGGGCAAGAAAATAATTTTACTCTTAAGGGAATGTACAGCAGTCAATTCATTTGTGTAAAGGGATACATTTTAAGTTATATATAATACTGCTGGTGGTGTATAAATATTCTAGTCCAGAAATACTAATCTTAAATATAGGTTGGGAAATCCTTAAATACTCATTGCTATAAGTACCTATTTTTGTATAACAATAGGCAAGTATAAATGCTGAACTAAGCAGAAATAAGCAGAAATTCCCTATTCTCCAGTCAAAATCAAACAGTTAAAACTATTATTTCTGCCATAATCAGAGATATCATGTGTAAACAAGATACAAGTAATATATTTAAGTTGTCTCAAATTATTCGGTTCAGATCTGCAGAATGGTTGTGCAGATAGTGTCACAACTGTGGCAAAACTGGAAAGGAGTGAGGAGCAATAATAATCCTACAATTCCATCTGCACATCCAGCACAGATGCTAAAGAACAGAACAGAAAGAAGTGAGGAACCTCTTGGTGCTTTGGGGGCTGCTATGTACAGCTGAGAATACAGAAAGGGCCATAAAATGGAGAAGTCCCCCAAGGCCACCCCATATCTGTGCATATCTCCAAACTGGGAGGAGAAGACTTGCTTTAACTGCCCACGTTCAGCACATTCTCTGCATATTTCCAAGCAGGGAAGAGAATCTTTGACCTTCGCTTTCAGTATTTTCTGTGTGTATTTGCAAGCTGGAAAGAGAATACCTACTTTGACCCCCCACCTTCTGCATTTTCTTTGCATTTGACCAATTACATCACATATTTAGAAAATTACTCCTTCCTTGATTGTTTAAAGGAGGAGAGTGAAAACCAATACAGGAAATGTTCATCGAGTTTTGATGAGAATTTTGATGGTCCACACTGATTTTATGATTCAACTTGTTCTTTATTCACTCTCGGTTACCAATTTTACTCTCCGCCTATACCACCTAAGATGGAAAAGAAATATACAAAACCCTCATGTAAGCCAAATACCACGTGTTCTCACTTATAAGTGAGAGCTAAATAATGTGTATCCATGGACATAGAGGAAGGGAGAGGTGGGAGAAGGGTGAGGGATGAGAAATTATTTAATGAGTACAGCATACACTATTCAGGTGATGGTTACACTAAAATCCCAGACTTCACCATTAGGCAATATATCCATGTAACAAAACTGCATTTATACACCTTAAATTCATTAAAAAAAAACCTCACACAGATTGTGAGAAACAGAAAATATTATTCATGCTTTCTGGTTAATATAGATTTTATTTCACCAAATAATTACCTTTCATAAATTTTGGAGCATAGGTTTCTTCATAACATGTGTTTCAGTGTGTATATTTAAGTATCTATAATGGTGTGATGGAAGGAAGAGCTAATAATCTGGGCATCAGCATAATCACCTTAGACTCAGCCTTCTCCCTCAGCCCTCACTTAAACAGGAGGTGGAGGTTGCAGTGAGCCAAGATGGTGCCACTGTACTCTAGCCTGGGTGACACACAACAACGTCTTACCAATTCTGTCTCTGAAGTATCTGTAATCTATGCCCACCTTTCTATTTCACCCCCTTAGCTCATCGGGGTATCTTTCACTTGGATCATGACATTAGCTGGGTTGCTAGTTAGGTTTCTTGCCTCTAGCCTCTTGAACTCACTGCCTTTAGTTACAGATCTCAACAGGATGTCCTCCTCATTGCTAACAAGCTTAAGCTGAAATTTAACTTAGAAGGCCTGACCTCAAATTACATTTCTTGCCTCATGTTCCACAATGCCCTGCCACTAACCCTATATTCTGCCTTCATCCAGGAACTGCTGGACTCTGGACAGTCAAGGTACACTCACCTCCCCTGCCCTAGATTTAGAGATGGAAAGCTCTTAGCCCTTCCAACCTTACTGAAAATATCATTTCTTCAGGGGGTCTTTTGTGACACAAAGAATCAGACCAAATCAGTTTCTCCATTTGGCTTCCATAGTAGGTGACTAATATTATATTATCTCACTTATCAAACAGTATCATATTTAACCACACACACTTCTTTCTGTTTAAGTGGGTGCTTAAGAGGTCAAGGGTAGTATATGACTTACCATTAGCTCAGAGAACTTAGCACAGTCTTATATATGATAGGCACTATAGAAACTTGCTTGTTGTGTTTTATTGGACAACAATGTGAAATATGCATTTCTAGAAGCATATTGAGACTTTAGGTTGGTTGGATATAGCAGATCTGGACCTTGAATTGTAATTAGATGCTAGGTAAGTGCAAAGGGAGAAAAATTTAGAAATCTTTGTTGTTTTTACAGTTTGCATTTTTGGCATTTTCAAGCACAGATTTTGGCAGCTTAGAGTTTCTCAGTCCAGGGAAATTAGATGAAAAAGTCCAAGTTTTGGCTGAAGCAATCTTAGTAAAGCCTGCGGCGACACAGCTTCCTTCCCTACCAGAGAGAAGTACATCACACACTAGGCTAGTGATTATGTTATCTGAGTCATTCAACTGTATGTGAGAAAATGCCACCATGAAAACTCGAACAGGACACTATAGTTCAATCCCTCTACTTTTGTAGATAAAGAACAGACAGGGAGAAAAGGACTTGGGTTCTAGACTTCATTATAGCTTCCAATTAAACCGTTTAGGGTCTGCTGGTAGGAAGAATGTTGGCTTTGGAATTAAAGAGACTTAGACTGAAATCCTGGCTCTTATCCTTTATGAGTTAGACATCAGGCAGATTGCAGAAATCACCGAAGTCTCAGCATTCTCACTGACAGAAATGGAGAAATAACGGCCCCATGGGTTGGTATGAGAAAAAGAGGAAAAGGGCTCAACACAGTATCTACTGTATTTTAGGCATTCAGAAAATAAAAATTCCTTTCACTTCTTTGGGTTTCAATTTTACCTGTGTATAATCAGGATTTTTAACTATTTAGTTACTAGATTATCTTAAGGCTCTTTCCAGCTCTGAAATTCTGTCATCTGCTTATCCTTAGAGGAACAAATAGCACTGAGAATTTGTAGAAGCGTTTTAAAAGCAGTTATACTTTGATGAATATTGCCCTTTTCTTCCAATTGCCTTGGGTTTAATTCTCCTTTTTTTCCTATCCTCTTGACAGATGGACACTTAAATCATTAATTTTCAAATTCTCATCTTTTCTAATCATGTGAATTTCAAAGTATGGATTTCTATTTTTTCTAAGCATTAAAAAAATAGAAATCCATACTTTGAAATTTGTATAATGAGCTGAATCCACAAGTTTTGATATAGTTTTCATGTTAGTGCAGTTAAAATATTTTTAGATTTCCCTTGTGATTTTTCTACTTTGACCCACAGTTTATTTAGAATGGTGTTAACTCTCACGTATTTGGACATGTTTAGTCATCTTTCAGTTATTTTTAAAATTTTAATTCCACCAAGGTCAGAGCACAACTGTAGCGTGATTTCAACCCTTTGAAGTGTGTTGAGACTTGTGTTGTTACCCATCATATGGATGGATCATCCTTTGCACTTTAGCAAATGTTCTATGAATTGAAATAAGGTATATTCTGCAGTTATTGAATGTGGCATTCTATAAATGTTAATTAGGTCATGTTATAAATTATGTTACTCAAATCTACATACTTACGGATTTGTTTCCTACTTCTCTTAGATACTGAAAGATGTTTGTAAATATCTCCAATTATGACTGCAGATTTGTCTATTTCTCCTTTTAGTCAAGATTTTTATATTTTGAAGCCATGTTATTAGGTGCATACAAATATAGAAATATTACTTTTTGGCGAACATTAAAAAGTCAGGAAACAGCAGATGCTGGAGAGGATGTGGAGAAATAGGAACACTTTTACACTGTTGGTGGGACTGTAAACTAGTTCAACCATTGTGGAAGACAGTGTGACGATTCCTCAAGGATCTAGAACTAGAAACACCATTTGACCCCAGCCATCCCATTACTGGGTATATACCCAAAGGATTATAAATCATGCTGCTATAAAGACACATGGACACGTATGTTTATTGCGGCACTATTCACAATAGCAAAGACTTGGAAGCAACCCAAATGTCCATCAATGACAGAACGGATTAAGAAAATGTGGCATATATACACCATGGAATACTATGCAGCCAAAAAAAGATGAGTTCATGTCCTTTGTAGGGACATGGATGCAGCTGGAAACCATCATTCTCAGCAAACTATCGCAAGAACAGAAAACCAAACACTGCATGTTCTCACTCATAGGTGGGAACTGAACAATGAGATCACTTGGACACAGGAAGGGGAACATCACACACTGGGGCCTGTCATGGGGTGGGGGGAGAGGGGAGGGATAGCATTAGGAGATATACCTAATGTAAATGACGAGTTAATGGGTGCAGCACACCAACATGGCACATGTATACATATGTAACAAACCTGCACATTGTGCACATGTACCCTAGAACTTAAAGTATAACAAAAAATTTAAAAAAATAATAAAAAGAAGAAATATTACATTTTTCTGTTGAATTGAACCTTTTATCGTTATGAAACATTCTACTTTATCTTCTTAACTTAAAACCTACTATATGATATTGATGTAATTTTCTTTTGGTTAGTCTATCCATGGCACACACACACACACACACACACACATATATATACACACATATAGATACATAAAAGTATATATGTGTGTGTGTATATATATATATACTTTTATGATTTTACTCTCAACCGATTTATGCCCTTTCCTTTAAAGGGAACTCCTGCAAACTGTATACAGTTGAACCTGTGTTTAATAGGAAGGTTTAGATTATTTACAGTGAATAAAATAGTTGGGTCATCTTTCTACTTGTTTTATCTATTCTTCAGTCTTCCTTTTAAAATTAGTTATATTTTCTTGAATCTTTGCGTGTCTTGTAATTTTCACTGTATTCTGAACTTCATTTTTAAAATAATGGTTATTTAGGGTTTCCTTTCCTATGTTAGACTGACAGGGCAATGAGAGGCTTATCACATTCCCGTTAGTAACTAAACGGGGCTGGGGCTAGGTTGCAGTTTTAGATTGAGTTTACTTTGAATTAAAATGCCTCAAAGGCAACACCAGTTAAATGTTTGTGCTACATTCTAGTGGACTTCGTCTCCTGTACCCCAAGATATTATTGGAGACTTTATTCTGCCTTTCCATCCCAGCTTCCCAGCCTCCCCTGTTGCTCAATTCTCTGCAAATATCTCATGGAGAAAACTCCCAGTGATTCTGGGGTTCCTCTATCTGTAAAGCCAGCTTACCAAGAAATGACTCATTTCCTTCTGGAAATTGACTGTGCCTAATCCCGTTTGTCTCCACAGCCCTACTATCTTTTTAAAAATACGATGTTTACATTTTACCTTTTTAAAAAGTTGTTGCTGGCCTACTTAGAAGTCCTTTGGACTATAGCTATAAAAGTGAACATTTTTCTTTACCAATTAAATTATAAAGAGACTGAGTACTCTCCCATTCACATTTTCTCTGTGATTCTTTTTATCATATAAAAATACGCTTTCTTACACCAACTAAGCTTAAGCTATGGAAAT
Organism: Piliocolobus tephrosceles; assembly: GCF_002776525.5. Classification (NCBI taxonomy): domain Eukaryota; kingdom Metazoa; phylum Chordata; class Mammalia; order Primates; family Cercopithecidae; genus Piliocolobus; species Piliocolobus tephrosceles. Next base: position 148,960,469 of record NC_045436.1, read on the forward strand.
AGCTTATATGTTAGTAAAAGTTTACTGTGGAAATACTTAATATATTAGCAATAATTAATTCAACGGCCCTCTTGGCTTTCACCAGACAATTAAATGTTGTTGCGAAGAAAGCTAATCTTCCGTGTTTGTCCATTCTAAAACTCTTTTGGTGATATCAAGTCACTAATTATTGAAACCTATTTCAGAGCTATGATAACTGGTTGATTTCAACTGGACAAACATTTTTATAAGTATAGAAATCTTTGTTTCTCTGGACTATATGAGGAAAATACCTGGAAAATCTGAGGCTTTAGATTTTTATTTAAATAAAATTTGTAAGAAAGATCTTTTTAAGCTAGATTGTTTAATTTAGATGAATTTCCAGTTCAAATCGATGACTATTTTCCCATTTTAAAATACATTTTGGTTGGTAGAACTGTACTTATAAAGGTTAGAACTAATTGATGCAACCCCCGCCCCCTGCACTTTAAAATACAAATGCAAATTAAGTACTTATTTTAATTTTTCGTGTGTGTATTTTGTTTTGTATACCTAAAATGATAAAACAAACATATTGGAATATGGATAAATGTGAAATACTTTCCAAAGCCAAGTGGTTTAAAAAATACTGTAATTATTTCAAATGATTCATGAAATTTTATCCTATAATTTTCTTCTACTGAAAATTATTTAAAGAAACTAAACTGTAAGGAGACATAATTTAACCTGAAGGACAGTGGTGAGAAGGTGAGAAGGAACTGACCTATATGCTATAACTTTGAGTGTCACTCAATGATATGCAAAAATAGAATGTTAGTCTTTGTCAGTTACAGCTACAAACTTTGTCTTGTCTTTACTCTTCTGCCTAGTGAAAAAACAAACTTGCTGAATAACAACAGATTTCACAGTTCAGTCCCTTAAGTTGTCATATTTTTGGTTTAAAATATGGCCCAGGCCGGGCGCGGTGGCTCAAGCCTGTGATCCCAGCACTTTGGGAGGCCGAGACGGGCGGATCACGAGGTCAGGAGATTGAGACCATCCTGGCTAACACGGTGAAACCCCGTCTCTACTAAAAACACACACACACACACACAAAACTAGCCGGGCGAGGTGGCGGGCGCCTGTAGTCCCAGCTACTCCGGAGGCGGAGGCAGGAGAATGGCGTAAACCCGGGAGGCGGAGCTTGCAGTGAGCTGAGATCCGGCCACTGCACTCCAGCCTGGGCGACAGAGCTAGACTCCGTCTCAAAAAAAATAAATAAATAAGTAAATAAAATAAAAATAAAATAAAATAAAATAAAATATGGCCCAGTTCAAAATGTAGCTCTCTGGGCTTCTTTCTTCTCACTTTGTGCGTGCTGGGCTTAGGGTCCACTGCCAGGAGCTGCCTGTGGTGGGTATGAGCATGACCCGTTCTCTGTTCCCTGCTAGCTGTGCCACTGATGGCAGTGTGTGTGTGTGTGTGTGTGTGTGTAAGTGGAGGTAGAAGTCTGCTTTGACATATGCTTACACTCAAGCAACAGTGGTGATATGCCCATTCTTTTGGTCTCTGCTGCTTCTTTACCCAATGCTGATAGATTGGGTTTGTTTATATGTGTGTAATCTTATAGCCCTGATGAGGATGCTTTATGAGTGTCAGCTCACTGAGAGCTCAGGGAGTTGACAAAGCATACTGCAGGCAAGATTCCTTTTGTCCTGATTCTAAGATATGGGAACACCCCTCTAAATGTGAAGTCAAGAAAGAACCTCTTAGCTGCCTCCATCAGTGGTAATTGGTGCTCCTCTTATTTCATGCACGGTATCAGGCTTGGGTCTCCTAGGGTCACCTGCCAATGCTTCTCCTACAGCAAATTTCCACCTCATCCACACTGCGGATTGAGGAACTGTAGTGAGATGCTATGAGCATCCTCCAGGGATGCCACACACGTGGTGGGATGGGGATGGATTCTCCAATACTGTAACTAAGGTTTTCAAACTCTAGTTGCTCAAGACAGCACAGTGTAAGTTGTCTACTTTTGTTTGTTTGTGCTTGAGACAGAGTCTTGTTCTGTAGCCCAGGCTGGAATGCAGTGGTGTGATCTTGGCTCACTGCAACCTCTGCCTCCTGGGTCCTGGTTCAAGCAATTCTCCTGCCTCAGCCTCATGAGTAGCTGGGATTACAGGCACGTGCCACCATGCCCAGCTAATTTTTTTGTATTTTTAGTATTCTACTATAAATGGGATTTCACCATGTTGGCCAGGCTGGTCTTGAACTCCTGACCTCGTGATCCACCTGCCCAAGCCTTCCAAAGTGCTGGGATTATAGGCGTGAGCCACTGCGCCCAGCCATTTGCTTTTTTAATATATAATTTCAACTTTTATTTTAGATTCAGGGCACACAATGTGCAGGTTACCTGACTGTATTGAATGATGCTGAGGTTTGGGATATGACTGATCCCATCACCCAGGTGTTCAGCATAGTATCCAATAGTTTTTCAACCCTTGCCCCCTCCCTCATTCCCTGTGCCACTGATGGAAGCATGTGTGTGTGGCTGAGTAGTCCCCAGTTTCTACTGTTGCCATCCATCTTTATGTCCATGAGTACCCAACTTTTGGTTCCCACTTATAAGTGAGAACATGTGGTAATTGGTTTTCTGTTCCTGAGTTAATTTACTTAGGAAATGGCCTCCAGCTTCATCCGTGTTGCTACAAAGAACATAATTTCATTCTTTTCTATGGCTGTGTAGTATTCCATGGAGTTTATGTGCCACATTTTCTTTATCCAATCCACCAGACATGGACATCTAGATTGATTCTTTGCTATTGTGCTGTGATGAACCTGTGAGTGCATGTGTCTTTTTGGTAGAAAGACTATTTTTTGTTTTGATATATACCCAATCATGAAATTGCTGGGTTGAATGGTAGTTCTAAGTTCTTTCAGAAATCTCCAAATCACTTTTCACACAGTGGCTGTACTCATTTACATTTCCACCAACAATGTATAATCATTACCTTTTCCCTACAGTCTCACCAGAATCTGTTGTTTTTTGAGTTTTTAATAAGAGTCATCCTGACTAGTGTGAGATGGTATCTCATTGTGGTTTTGATTTGCATTCCTCTGATGATTAGTGTTGATAAGCATTTTTTTCATATGTTTGTGGGCCACTTGTATGTCTTCTTTTGAGAAGTGTCTGTTCATATCTTTTGCCCATTTTTTTAATGGGCTTATTTTTTTTGCTTATTCCATTGTTTAAGTTCCTTATAGATTCCAGATATTAGACATTGGTCAGATGCATAGTTTTTGAACATTTTCTCCCATTCTGTACATTGTCTGGTTACTCTGTTAATAGTTTCTTTTGCTGCGCAGAAGCTCTTTAGTTTTATTAGGTACCACTTGTCAATTTTTGTTTGTGTTGCAGTTGTTTTTGAGGACTTAGTAATAAATTATTTCCCAAGGCCAATGTCCAGAATGGTATTTCCTAGGTTTTCTTCTGAGATTATTACAGTTTGAGGTCTTACATTTAAACCTTTAATCCATCTTGAGTTAATTTTTGTATATGGTGAAGGACAGGGGTCCAATTTCATTCTTCTCCATATGGCTAGACACCTATCCCAATATAATTTATTGAATAGAAAATCTTTCCCCATTGTTTATTTTTGTCAGCTTTGTCAAAGATCAGATGGCTGTAGGTGTGCAGCTTTATTTCTGGGTTCTCCACTTTGTTCTACTCATCTATGTGTCTGTTTTTGTAGCAGCACCATGCTGTTTGGGTTACTGTAGTCTTATAGCATAGTTTGAAGTTAGATAATGTGATACTTCCAGCTTTGTTCTTTTTGGTTACCATTGCTTTGGCTAGGCACACTCTTTTTTGGTTCCATATAAATTTTAGAATAGTTTTTTCTAGTTCCATGAAAAATGACACTGGTAGTTTGATAGAAATAGCATTAAATATATAGATTGCTTTGGGCAGAATGAACATTTTAATGAATTGATTCTTCCAATCCAGAGTATGGAATGTTTTTCCATTTGTTTGTGTCATCTGTGAATTCTTTTGGTAGTGTTTCGTAATTCTCCTTGTAGAGATCTTTCACTTCCTTGGTTAGATATGTTCCTAGGTATTTTGATTTTTTTTTTTTTGTGGTTATCGTAAATAGAATCACATTCTTGATTTATTTGGCTTTCAGCTTGAACGTTATGGGTGTATAGAAATGTTACTCATTTTTGTACATAGATTTTGTATCCTGAAACTTTACTAAAATTGTTTATCAGTTCTGGGAGCCCTTTGGAAGAGTCTTTATGATTTCCTAGGTATAGAATCACATCATACATGAAGAGAGACAGTTTCATTTCTTCTTTTCCTATTTTGATGCCTTTTATTTTCTTCTCTTGCCTGATTGCTCTAGCTAGCACTTCCAGTATTGTGTTGAATAGGAGTGGTGAGAGTGGGTATTCTTATATTGTTCCAGTATTTAAGGGAAATACTTCCAGTTCTTGCCCATTCAGCATGATGTTGGCTGTGGGTTTGTCATAGATGGCTCTTATTATTTTGAGGTATATTCCTTCGATGTCTTGTTTTTACTGAGGGTTATCATGAAGGAATGTTTACTGAAAGCTTTTTCCATGTCTATGGAGATGATCATATGGTTTTTGTTTTTAACTCTGTTTATGTGGCTGTGTCACATTTATTGGTTTGCATATGTTGAACCAACCTTGCATCCCAGAAATTAAACCTGCTTGATCATGGTGACTTAACTTTTTGATGTGCTGTTGGATCTGGTTTACTAGTATTTTGTTGAGGATTTTTGCATCTATGTTCATCAGGAATATTTGCCTGTAGTTTTGTTTTTTCATTGTGTCTTTGCCAGGTTTTGTCTTTTGCCAGGTATCAAGGTGATGCTGGTTTTTAAGAATGAGTTGGGGAGCAGTTCCTTCTCCTTAAGTTTTTGGAATAGTTTCACTATAATAGGTATCAGCTCTGCTTTGTGTATCTGGTAGAATTTGTCTGTGAATGTATCTGGTTCTGGACCTGTTTTTTTTTTTTTTTTTTTGGTTGGTAGATTTATTACTGATTCAGTTTTGGACCTGAATATTGGTTTGCTTAGGGTTTCAGTTTCTTCCTGGTTCAATATTGGGAGATTGTGTTTCCAGGAATTTGTCCATTTCCTCTAGATTTTCTAGTTTGTGTGCATAGGTGTGCTTAGAATAGTCCCTGAGGATCTTCTGCATTTCTGTGGGATCGGTTGTAATATCACCTTTGTTGTTTCTGATTGAAGTCACCTACTTCTGTCAACTTCTGACAAGAGGCAGACCTGTATTCAGGGTCCAGGATCAATGCTCAAACTCTATAAGCAATTCTTTTGGGTACTCCACATTTGGAGCAATGACAAGAAGAAAACCCCCTCTTCCCTATAAATAGGCACCATGGAGAAGGATGGGGATGAGATAATGAGAGAATTAGCACCACATGACCTCTGCTGTCTCCAAAAGGCCATACTCCTCTCCTGCTACAAAAGGATTTTCTACGGAGTAGGGAATGCGACAAGTAGGTGTGGGAGATTCTGTTGAACTTTCCATATTTTGCAAAGGCTGAAGCAATTTTTTACACCTAAAAGGTGATGAAGATGATTTTGTTACTCAGCTGTGAGTTGTCTCCCTGCTAGGGGCAGCCCTGGTCAGAATCTCTCCTTGGGGATAGGTAAAGCTTTTAGTCAGTAAATGTGATCAAATTCATATCTAGAAAAATCAAATAAATATGTACCATATGTATTTTACAAATGTTACATTTTATTAATATACACATGAGAATGAATTAAAATCTTTTAACATTTGACTGTCTGAATGAAGCCTTAATACGTTTTTCATTATTATTGGCGTTTTCAAAGGGAAAAATTATAATAGCACATAAATGCCTAATATACATGAAAACTTTTTATTCTCATTTGAAAATAATGTAAGTCACAGTTTAAGTTATTTGGTCTAAAATTACTGGTTGTTAGCCTTTTATGGGTTTACAAAGAATTCATACATATATCATCACATTTGGTCCCCACAACAACCCTTTGAAATTGATTCAAAATTGCTTTTAGTTTATTATTATTTTCCTATATTTATAGATGTGATCATTAAAGCACAATTAAGTTAGTGACTTGTCCCCTGAGAACCAGCGCCCTTACTTGATTATAAAATCAAAATTCTGGGCTCTTCCCACTGTACTTGCCTCTCTCTACACATGTATTCAAATATTGTTCTTCTTGGTAAGATGACGTATGCTTTACAATATGTCTCCCAAGCTAGTCCTTTGAGAGCAGGACCAGACATATTCCAGGCCCCCTCACTCTAGCACCCTCATCTCTTTGTGGTCAAAAACATGTGTGTAAAACAGCTGTCCAGAATTACCGCACAGCTTGCATGTCAGTGGAACCTTGGGTCATTATCTAAATGACAACTTTTAGGGGATGAAGTCAAAAAAGGCCAAGCACGAACAATACTGAAGACCAAGTGCCCTTTGGACCTCAATTCCCTGAGTGTTTAAAAGGAAAGCTTCATCCTGTCCTTAATTTATTTGGATTTAACATAAAGGCTAAAGTCTGTGAAGCCTTTGAAGATACAAAAACATTTTTTTTTTTTTTTTTCCATTCGGCAGTGGTGAATTTCCTTGCCAAAGACTTCAGCATTAGGGGAAGTATTATGCTAAGCCCTGCATCCCACAGGGGTCATCATGACTTCCAGAAATATCCACAAGGGAGCACTGGGTGAGGAAACTCGAGCTAAAAAGTAACACACACATGCCAGTTGTTACCATAGTTACAACAGGAAAGGCCATAAAAGGTGTACTTTTATTTTGTTTCTAGAAGCAGTGAGATATAAGCCTTGTGTGATTCAGGATCACTGGGGTGAATAATCCTAGCTCTATCTATAGGGTTTTGTCACGGTTTCCCTGAGTTTAAACATGTAACAGGGCAGCAGAAGGAGGGATAAATGATTTGTGTATGCTCAATCAAGATGTTGCTACCGTTCTATCAGCTAACCTTTGCTCTCACAACCTGCATAAACTTGCAGTCTTTATTTATTCTCCTACCAGCAAATTACTGGAATTCAGAGTCATGTCTAATTTTAGTTAGCTTAGGGATGGCACTCGACAGGGTTATGAAAGGGGGAGAACATCTCTCTCATTCCTGAATTTCCGAGCCTGGATTATGGTAAAGCTGTGGAGATCACAGTAATTGAGATTTCCCAGGACACTCCCATAGCGGGTTATGCTTCCCAAATCTGGCTTTCTAAGCATAACGGAATCTGACCTAACCTGTCTTCCAATATTTGAGTCTGTTCTAAAGCACCCCTGTCAGAGTGGTTTGTGTTCTTCACTTTGGTAAAAACTTTTTTCGTGATGCGTCACTACAGTTTGAGCCAGGTGATTTCATCTTCAGACAGCTATGATACATAATAACGATACAATAAGAAACAGTCAACACTTTTTAACGGGTTACTATGTGTGAAATACTATAAAAGTGCCTGCAATTTCATTTGATTCTCAGAATGACCCAGTGAGGTAGATAACTATTATTATCACTTCCATTTTACAGACAAAAATCTAAGGCTTAGAGTAGTGAAGCAACTCCTGCAGTGCTGCACAGATATGAAATGTCAGGTCAGAACCCAGGGAAACTGGATCCAAAAACCTGAGAGAAAGCTACATCCTTTAACTTCTTCACCCAAAGCTGAAATCTGCTTCCTCGTTCTATCCTCCGATGACCCACGGAAAAATAATCTCTTCCACTACTTGCCCTTCAGATACTTAACCCAACTTTCAGGCCTTTTTTTTTTTTGCATTCTTTTCAGGCCACAGGACACTGTTTTCAGGTGCTCATTCCCCAAATCCCCTAAACCATGTATTTTTCTCATTTGGCTTATTGTAGTAGCTGTCTAAAGGTCTGGCTGCTCTGTCCCCTCTTCCTCACCCAGCCGCCAAGGCCATGCTTAAAATACAAGTCAAATCACCTCATTCCTCTGCTCAGAACACTTCTGCAGTTTTTCCTGTCACTCAAGGTAAAACCTTAAGTCAACCTGAAGATTATAGAATTGTCTTACTGAAATTACCTTTCCAAAATCGATGGTTCCCAATTATGCTGAGCCATAACAATAGTTTTCTTACTCTTAAAAATAAAAGATGACAAGGCCCCATGATATTTCCCCCACATCCCATGCCCTCCTCCCTATTCAGACTTGTTCCAGGCACAGAGGCCTGCTTGCTGTTCCCTGAACACGCCAACCCCTCTTCCTGGAATACCTGACTTGGAGTATTCACACCTGCTTTTTTCCTGCCCCTCTTTCCATCTCCCCTTCAGAGTCACCTTATCAGTGAGGCCTTCTCTGCTTTATCTTAAGTAGCAAATCTCTCCCCTTGCTGGTATTCTCTCTTTTCTTTCATTTCTCTATTTTTCTCCATAGCACTTATCACCATCTGACTTACTGTTTATCTTACTTATTTGGTTTTTGCCTGCCCTCTCCCCCTTCCACCCACATTAGAATGTAAGCTCCAGGAAAGCAAAATATTTTATCTTCTTAGTTCAGTTCTCAGGTTGAATCATAAAGAACTGGCCCACAAAATAACAATTTTGTATGAGTCAACCTATCATACCCCCAGCACTTAAGAGCAGCCCTTCGCACACAGTAGCACTAGTGAGTAAACAGCTTACCTATATATGGAATACTATAAACATTATATGATACAGCCTTTATACACTTTACTAGCCTGGGTAAGAAATTTACCATCAGCTGGTCAGATTTGTGATACCATCTCTGTAGGTGTTCCTGATCCTATGTGGAGCCAAATATAGATGGATATGCACATAAATATTAAGAACACTTTTGCTGATATATTGAACCTAGTTTTTAACAGTACGATGTGATATTTTTTTCATAGCACTCACTAGTAATTTTAACACTCATCTGTCAGTCTTAGAGCAACCTATGTTCAAAAGGGCAACTTCCCTTATCGATTGGTAGGATCTGCTTGGATTCAAGGTTAAGTCTTTCTTAAGCTAAATTAAGGCAGTGATTTTGCACAATCACCTGCCATAGTATGGCCTATTTATCTTACTACCACTGTGCTTACACAGAGGAATAAGTATTCTTTAGAAAATAATGATGAATTAATAATAATGTTCCACTTGAAATCTCCCTGTTGATCTTTAGCTTATAATGAAGACGTAGCCGAAAGTTATTGTAGAAAGAAACTTTTTCACAGGGCACCATTTGCTACTGGTAGATGAGACACAGTATATTTGATTCACTTTAACAATGTTTCAGTCATTTTGTTAAAAACTGCCAGAAATTCTAGTGTTAAGAAATAGAAGCACTATGATGGAATAGATTGTAGAATAAGATAAGAAAACCTAGGATAAAGATTGTAGGTCTGAAAGAGTAATCCTTATTGTTGATCACAAGGTGTTGTAGAAATCGTAGTCAAACCCAAGTCATCCCTTTGATGACCATTTCAAATTATTCACCGTTAATTTGCAGCACTTCTTAAGAAAAGTTGAAGCTTTTTGTTCTCACACATTGAGAGCCAGGAGACAGCTTAAAATGTTTAAACAGACATAAAAAAGTCTTTTCCCCCTTCATTTAAAAAGCCCCTTATGAATCACAAATCAGCAATAATTCTCACATTCATCTAAGAGTTAATATAAAGCATTAGTTTTTTTATACCCACAACAAAACATGGACCTGCAGAAGTTTTCAAGCAATCCTCCAGCAGCTTCATGCGGGTCTTCTGGAGCTCTGGGCTGTCCCAGTCATCTTCTTCCACTCCCCAGTACAGATCTATGACCTGGGGACAAATGGATGAAGAGCATTAATTTACCTGTGGGCTTTGTTCTTATTTACAATGTCAAGCTAATGTGACTTTTAACATCTCTCTTTGCAGCATGTTTTCTCTTACAGAGCGGAGGTGATTTTTAAGATCCATTTAAAGAGATTTTTCATTCCATGATGGGTTGGGAATGAACCTTATAATTTCTTACTTTGTTTCTGATTACACTGCTGCCATGGGCCCAGAGGAAATGAAATGCTAACTGTTGAAGGTTTTGGAGCATGGGCCTTTGTTGCCTTGAAATGGAAACAGAATTTTAAGGTTTGAAGCAGCTGGGATGAGGTTACCATAGTACTTGAGACAATTAAATCACCATACATATATAATGTTACCATAAGTATTAATATGAGAAAGGAAAACCATAACAAATATTACTATACACTGACTGTAAGTCAAACACCTACATTTCTTTAAAAAAAAAAAGCCCTGTCATTATCACACTTTATCATATGAGGAGAGATATTTTGCTTATGTCTGTTTTATCTGTAAGTAGTTCGGCTTTCATCAACATATATCTGAAAAACATGTACTGGCAAAAATGAAAGGTATGCCTTACAGAAAAGCGAGGATAATAGGATCCTCTATCTCCCTACTTCAAAGACTACTCTACTAAGGAAGATTCTGACAGTCTATAACAAACTTTTTCAAGTTCGCTCTTTGAAAAGTGCTATGGAGAGCATGCTGGGTTTCGTTACCTTCACTCAACTGCTATCTGCATAAAGTAAATGTTCCCAGTTGTAGCTTTTGAAAATTTCTTCTTTTCCTTTCCTTGCTTCCCACAAGTGGAAACAAGACCCTCCCTACTCTTTTCCTCCTGCTTGCATGGCATTTGGTGAGATGGAAGCTCAGAGTATGGGTCCTCCCTTGTGGCCCCAGCAAATCTTGGGGACTTTGTGTGCTTCCCATTTCTTGGCTATGGGCCCCCACAGATCTGGCTTGTTCCAGGTCTTTGTCTAAGTGCATTTGAGTGTTTAAGAAGGCTGATAGATAAATGGCAGTTCTTTAAAAAATATTCTCATGGCCCATTCCATGGGTTTCATCATATAGGAAAATATCAGCATTTTGATTTTGGGGGCTCTATGCTTTAATCTATCTTACAAAGTTTAATCACACTGTACAAAGAAAGGAGACCTCAAAGAACGTAACTTCATTATCCAGTTTGACAGCCTCTAGCTGGGGCTACTTAAAAAGTAAAAATAAATGGGTAAAAATTAAAAAATTCAGTTCCTCAAGTGCTCAGTAGCCCCATACTGGTTCTCATGTTGGACAGAGGAGATACAGAGTATTTGACATCACAGTAGGTTCCACTGGACAGAGCTGTAAATTACTGAGCTTCAGAAGGGCACAGAAATCATCTAGTAATAAAAGAATAAGCAGGGCTATAAAATAGTCTAATTTGTTAAATAATGGACAGCCCATAATTTGCAAAGGGTCATGTTTCCAGAAAATGAAAAAATAAAGAAAATACTTATGGCTTATCTGTTGTTAATCTTTCTGGGTGTTTTCTATGCCACAGAGTACCTTTTGGTAAATTAATATCCTGCCACACTAGGATTTGTTTCTAATGTTTTAGAATACAAAAGATGAACTTTTCCAGCTCACCATCCTTGGGAAGGACATCCCAGAGCTGCTGCAAATGCTGAGAAAGTGTCTCCCTCAGTGGAAGCAGAATCCCCTTCACATGCTAATCTGGTCTTCTGTCCTGAGAAGGACAATAATAGCCTTGGTTGAACAATGGGTTAAGAAAAGCTGGTAAGTAGACTGCCTCTCTAGGTTCCTCCTCTCTAGGCAGGGTATCTCTGAAAGAAAGGCAGCAGCCCCAGTCAGGGACTTACAGATAAAACTCCCAACTCCCTGGGACAGAGTGCCTGGGGGAAGGGGCGGCAGTGGGCACAGCTTCAGCAGACTTAAATGTTCCTGCCTATCAGCTCTGAAGAGAGCAGCGGATCTCCCAGCACAGAGCTCAAGCTCTGCTAAGGGACAGGCTGCCTCCCCAGGTCAGTCCCTGACCCCCATGCCTCCTGACTGGGAGAAACCTCCCAGCAGGGGTCGACAGACATCTCACACAGGAGAGCTCTGGCTGTCATCTGGTTGGTGCCCCTCTACAAAGAAGCTTCCAGAGGAAGGAACAGGCAGCAATCTTTGCTGTTCTGCAGCCTCTGCTGGTGACACCCAGGCAAAAAGCATTTGGAGTGGACCTCTAGCAAACTCCAGGAGACCTGCAGCAGAGAGACCTGAGTGTTGGAAGGAAAACTAACAAACAGAAAAGAATAGCATCAACATCAGCAAAAAGGACGTCCACACACCCCATCCTAAGGTTGCCAGCATCAAAGATCAAAGGTAGATAAATCCATGAAGATGAGGAAAAAACCAGTGCAAAAAGCCTGATAATTCCAACAACCGGAATGCCTCTTCTTCTCCAAAGGATCACAACTCCTTGCCAGCAAGGCAACAAAACTGGATGGAGAATGAGTTTGATGAATTGACAGAACTAGGCTTCAGAAGATGGGTAATAACAAACTCCACCAAGCTAAAGGAGCATGTTCCAACCTAATGCAAAAAAGCTAAGAACCTTGATAAAAAGTTACAGGAACTGCTAACTAGAATAACCAGTTTAGAGAAGAACATAAATAACCTGATGGAACTGAAAAACATAGCATGAGAACTTCGTGAAGCATACACAAGTATCAATAGCTGAATCAATTAAGCAGAAGAAAGGATATCAGAGATTAAGATCAACTTAATGAAATAAAGCACGAAGACAAGATTAGAGAAAAAAAGAATGAAAAGAAATGAACAAAGCCTCCAAGAAATATGGGACTATGTGAAAAGACCAAACCTAAGTTTGATTGGTGTATCTGAAAAGTGACGGGGAGAGTGGAACCAAGTTGGAAAACACTCTTCAGGATATTATCCAGGAGAACTTCCCCAACTGGTAAGACAGGCCAATCAAATTCAGGAAATACAGAGAACACCACACAGAAACTCCTCAAGAAGAGAAACCCAATGACACATAATCATCAGATTCACTAAGGTTGAAACGAAGGAAAAAATGTTAGGGGCAGCCAGAGAGAAAGGGCAGGAAAGGGAAGCCCATTAGAATAATAGCAGATGTCTCTGTAGAAACCCTACAAACCAGAAGAGAGTGGGGGGGAGGGGGGTGTCAATATTCAACATTCTTAAAGAAAAGAATTTCCAACCCGGAATTTCATATCCAGCCAAACTAAGCTTCATAAGCCAAGGAGAAATAAAATCCTTTATGGACAAGCAAATGCTGAGAGATTTTGTCTCTACCTGGCCTGCCTTACAAGAGCCCCTGACAGAAGCATTAAATATGGAAAGGAAAAACCAGTACCAGCCACTGCAAAAACATACCAAATTGTAAAGGCAATCGACACTATGAAGAAACTGTATCTATCAACTAATGGGCAAAATAACCAGCTAGCATCATAACGATAGGATGAAATTCACATATAACGATATTAGCCTTAAATATAAATGGGCTAAATGCCCAAATTAAAAGACACAGGTTAGCAAATTGGATAAAGTGTTAAGACCCATCAGTGTGCTGTATTCAGGAGACCCATCTCATGTGCAAAGACACACATAGGCTCAAAATAAAGGGATGGAGGAATATTTACCAAGCAAATGGAAAGCAAAAAATAAAAGCAATTCTAGTCTCTGATAAAACAGACTTTAAGCCAACAAAGATCAAAAAAAGACAAAGAAGGCCATTACATAATGGTAAATGGATCAATGCAACAAGAGCTAGCTATCCTAAATATATATGCACCCAATACAGGAGCACCCAGATTCATAAATCAAGTTCTTAGAGGCCTACAAAGAGACTTAGACTCCCACATAATAATAGCAGGAGTCTTTAACACCCCTCTGTCAATATTAGACAGATGAACAAGACAGAAAATTAACAAGGATATTCAGGACTTGAACTCAGCTCTGGACGAAGGGACTTAATAGACATCTGCAAAACTCTCCACCCCAAATCAACAGAATATGCATTCTTCTCATCGCACTTATTCTAAAATTGACCACATAATTGGAAGCGAAACAATGCTCAGAAAATGCAAAACAATGGAAATCATAACAGTCTCTCAGACCACAGTGCAATCAAATTAGAACTCAGGATTATGAAACTCACTCAAAACTACACAACTACATAGAAACTGAACAAACTACTCCTGAATGACTACTATGTAAATAATGAAATGAAGGCAGAAATAAAGATGTTCTGTGAAACCAATGAGAACGAAGACACAATGTACCAGAATCTCTGGGACACAGCTAAAGCAGTGTTTAGAGGGAAATTTATAGCATTAAAATGTACACAGGAGAAACCAGGAAAGATATAAAATTGACACCCTAACATCACAGGTAAAAGAACTAGAGAAGGAAGAACAAACAAATTCTAAAACTAGCAGAAGACAAGAAATAACTAAGATCAGAGCAGAACTGAAGGAGATAGAGACACGAAAAATTCTTAAAAAAATCAATGAATCCAGGAGTTGTTTTTTGGAAAAGATTAGCAAAATTGATAGACTGCTAGCCAGATTAACAAAAAAGAAAAGAGAGAAGCATCAAACAGACACAATAAAAAATGATAAAGGGGATATCACCACTGATCCCACAGAAATACAAACTACCATCAGAGAATACCATAAACACCTCTATGCAAATAAATTAGAAAACCTAGAAGAAATGGATAAATTCCTGGACACATACAGCCTCTCAAGTGCAAACCAGGAAGAAGTTGAATCCCTCAATAGACCAATAACAGTTCTGAAATTGAGGCAGTAATTAATAGCCTACGAGCCAAAAAAAAAAAAAAAAGAAGTCCAGGACCAGATGGATTCACAGCTGGATTCTACTGGAGGTACAAAGGGGACCCGGTACCATTCCTCCTGAAACTATTCCAAACAACAGAAAAGGAGGGACTCCTCCTTAACTTATGTTATAAGGCCAGCATCATCCTGATACCAAAACCTGGCAGAGTTACAACAACAAAAAAGAAAAATTCATGCCAATATCCCTGATAAACATCAATGCAAAAATCATCAATAAAATACTGGCAAACTGAATCCAGCAGCACATCAAAAAGCTTATCCACCATGATCAAGTTGCTTTCATCCCTGGGATGCAAGGCTGGTTCAACATATGCAAACCAATGTAATCCATCACATAAACAGAACCAGTGTTGAAACCCATATGATTATCTCAATACATGCAGAAAAGGCCTTCGATAAAATTCAACACCCCTTTATGCTAAAAACACACAATAAACTAGGCATTGATTGAATGTGTCTCAAAATAATAAGAGCTATTTATGACCAACCCACAGCCAATATCATACTGAATGGGCAAAAACTGGAAACATTCCCTTCGAAAACTGGCACAATACAAGGATACTCACTCTCATCACTCCTATTCAACATAGCATTGGAAGTTCTGGCCAGGGTAATCAGGCAAGAGAAAGAAATAAAGGGTATTCAAATAGGAAGAGAGGAGGTCCAATTGTCTCTGTTTGCAGAAGACATGATTGTATATTTAGAAAACTTCATTGTCTCAGCCCCAAAACTCCTCAAGCTGATAAGCAAATTCAGCAAAGCCTCAGGATACAAAATCAATGTGCAAAACTCACAAGCATTCCTATACACCAGTAACAGACAAACAGAGAGCCAAATCATGAGTGAACTCCCATTCACAATTGCTACTAAGAGAATAAAATACCTAAAAATACAACTTACAAGGGATGTGAAGGACCTCTTCAAGGAGAACTACAAATTACTGCTCAAGGAAATAAGAGAGAATACAAACAAATGGAAAACATCCCTTGCTTATGGATAGGAAGAATCAATATCATAAAAAAGGCATACTGTCCAAAGTAATTTATAGATTCAATGCTATCCCCTTCAAGCTATCATTTACTTTCTTCACAGAATTAGAAAGAACTACTTTAAATTTCATATGCAACCAAAAAAGAGCCCATATAGCCAAGACAATCCTAAGCAAAAAGAACAAAGCTGGAGGCATTGTGCTACCTGACTTCAAACTATACTACAAGGCTACAGTAACCAAAACAGCATGGTATTGGTACCAAAACAGATATACAGACCAATGGAACAGAAAACAAGCCTCAGAAATAACGCCACACCTCTACAACCATCTGATCTTTGACAAACATGACAAAAACAAGTAATGGGGAAAGGATTCCCTATTTAATAAATGGTGTTGGGAAAATTGGCTAGCCATATGCAGAAAACTGAAACTGGATCCCTTCCTTATACCTTATACAAAAATTAACTGAAGATGTATTAAAGACTTAAATGTAAGACCTAAAACCATAAGAACTCTAGAATAAAACCTAGCCAATAACATTCAGGTCATAGGCATAGGCAAAGACTTCATGACTAAATCACCAAAAGCAATGGCAACAAAAGCCAAAATTGATAAATGGGATCTAATTAAACTGAAGAGCTTCTGTACAGCAAAAGAAACTATCATCAGAGTGAACAGGCAACCTACAGAAGAGGAGAAACTTTTTGCAGTCTATCCATCTGACAAAGGGCTAATATCCAGCCTCTATTAGGAACTTGAACCTAAACAAATTTACAAGAAAAAAACAAACAACCCAATCAAAAAGTGGGCAAAAGATATGAACAGACACTTTTCAAAAGAAGACATTTAAGCAGCCAACAAACATGAAAAAAAATGCTCATCATCACTAGTCACTAGAGAAATGCAAATCAAAACCACAGTGAGATACCATCTCATGCCAGTTAGAATGGTGATCTTTAAAAAGTCAGGAAACAACAGATGCTGGAGAGGATGTGGAGAAATCGGAATGCTTTTACGCTGTTGGTGGGAGTGTAAATTAGCTCAATCATTGTGGAAGACAGTGTGGCAATTCCTCAAGGATCTAGAACCAGAAATACTGTTTGACCCAGCAATCCCATTATTGGGTATATACCCAAAGATTATAAATCATTCTACTGTAAAAACACATGCACATATATGTTTATTGCGGTAGTATTCACAATAGCAAACACTGGAACCAACCCAAATGCCCATCAATGATAGACTGGATAAAGAAAATGTGACACATATACACCATGGAATACTATGCAGCCATAAAAAAGGATGAGTTCATGTCCTTTGCAGGGACATGGATGAAGCTGGAAACCATAATTCTCAGCAAACTTACACAGGAACAGAAAACCAAACACGACATGTTCTCACTCATAAGTGGGAGTTGAACAATGAGAACACATGAACACAGGGAGGGGAACGTCACACACAGGGGCCTGTTGGGGGATAGGGTACTAGGGGAGGGGTAGCATTAGGAGAAATACCTAATGTAGATGATGGGTTGATGGGTGCAGCAAACCACCATGGCACATGTATACCGATGTAACAAACCTGCATGTTCTGCACATGTATGTCAGAACTTAAAGTGTGTATATATATATATATAGAATTAACCACAGGCAAGTATCTTAAAATTCAACAACAACAAAAAATAGAAAACAGAAAAAAGAAAAAGAAAAGCTGGCAAGTGTAAGAAGGGATGGCTTCACTGGTTGGTCACGGCCTGGAATTCACTTGGCTTTACCCATGGGTGTGGTCACCATGTCAAGGTCAGTCCCCAAGGGTGGTAGGACCTCATGTCTTCTCTGCCAGTTTTTTGATCCATGCCTCTGGGACAGAAGGAGAGCAATAATCAGGGCAGGTTCTTCTCTGTGGTGTTTGTATGGCTTGTCAGTGGAGGAGGTGATTTATGTGGGAAAACTAAATGGCTGAGGTCATTAGTTTGTTAACGAACTTGTTCAATGTTGAATGTTAACGAACTTGTTAACAGTTGAATATTAAAGACCTAGGCTTGTTTAGAGTTAGCCAACTGGAATCCAACTTACTCTTATTTTTTGGTTCTCTTCGGACTGGGTTGAGACGACAGCACCACACAGCTTCTTAGTTTCAGATCCTTATGGGACTGCCACTAGGGATCATACTCCATTTTGTATGATTTTAAAAAGCACTTCTTCCTCTAGTCACTTTACTTCTAGCTATCAGAAAATTGTTATAACATACTGAAATCATTATACTGAAATCATAATTGTTATAACATACTGAAATCATTAAATCATTACAAGACCATCTGCCAATTAACTCATCAAAATAAATATACAAATCCACTGCGATGTGTATGGGACCCTTTAGTTGTACCATGCACAACCCAGGAACTATACGCATAATCTTGTCTCGTTTCTTTTGGCTGACACTGTTTGGATGCGGCTGAGGAAGGTCTTATTTAGAGCAAATAAAAAAATGGTAAATATGAAGGTTAATATAAGAAAAGCTATAAATATATACTTGCTCTTCTCTGATCTTCTTTAAATGTCATACAATTATATAAAGTAACAATTATAACAGTATGCCACTGAATTTGTAACATACCTAGCTATAACAGGGATAACAATAATAGCACAAAAGGGAGGAAAAGGAAATACAGCAATATAGGACTAATTTTTCTACAGTTCACTAGAATTAAATTGGTATAAATTGTAAACGGATCAGATGGTTGTAGATGTACGGCATTATTAAGTTAAATTGGTATAAATTGCATAATTTGAATATATTAAATTGGTATAAATTGTATAATTTAATTGGTATAAATTAAATTGGTATAAATTGTAAACAGATCAGATGGTTGTAGATGTGTGGAGACTTAAATATCCTACATTCAATAAAGGGAGGAACAACTAGTAAAAAGAAATAAAATTAGAAGACTTGACATTAGTATAAACAAACTAGAACATATGTCTAGGAAATAATCTACCCAGAAACAGCAGAATTTATTTTTCTCAAGCACACACAGAACATTCTCCAGGATGGAATACATATTAGTTCATAAAACAAGCCTCAATAAATCTACACAAATTTATATTATACAAAGTATGTTCTCTGAATATGGTAGAATAAAATTATAAAGCAATTATACAAAAAATTTAGGAAATTTACAAATTTGTGGAAACTAATATACTCCTAAATAGTCAATGAGAAAGAAGTCACAAGGGAAATAAAAAAGATCTTTGAGATGAATGAAAATAAAGGTACAACATACTAAAACTTATGGGATGCAGCTAAAATGGTACTGAGAGGAAAATTTATAGCTGTAAACTATAAATGGACTAATCAATCAATGAATTGGGTAAGGTTGTAGGATGCAAGATCAATATGCAAAAATCTATTTCTATACACTAGCAATGAAAAAAATCTATGATGAAATTAAATAAAATTCAATTTAAAAGAGCATCAGAAAGAAATAATTCAATTTAAAAGAGCACCAGAAAGAAACAATTCCATTTATAAGATCACTAAGAAAACTTAGGAATACATTTAACAAAAGAAATGCAAGATTTATACTTTGAAAACTACAAAAAAAATGTTGAAAGAAATTAAAGAAGATATAAATAAATGAAAGATCTATGTT
Source organism: Piliocolobus tephrosceles (assembly GCF_002776525.5). NCBI lineage: Eukaryota > Metazoa > Chordata > Mammalia > Primates > Cercopithecidae > Piliocolobus > Piliocolobus tephrosceles. The sequence continues at coordinate 148,979,803 of NC_045436.1, forward strand.
CATAGATCGGGAGACTTAATGTTGTTAGGATGGCAATACTCCCCAAATTAACCTGCAGATTCAATCCAATCACCAAAACAATCTCACAAAAGAAGAATAAAGTTGAAAATCTTACACTTCTAGATTTCAAACTTACTACAAAACTACAATAATTAAGACAGTATAGTGCTGGCATAAGGAGAGGCATAGTAATCAATGGAATAAAATAGAGAATCTAGAAATAAATCTTCACACATAAGGTCAACTGATTTTCAACAAGGGTACTGAAACAATTCAATGTCACATGCATAATCTTTGGCATTGGGTCAACTGGATATTCACATGCAAAAGAATGAAGCTTAGCCCCTACTTCATACCATGTAAAATTAGTTAACAGAGATCATAGGCATCAATTTAAGAGTCAAAACCATAAAATTCCTAAGTGAAAAACACAGGAGTAGTAGGTTTTTTGTTTTGTTTTGTTTTTGTTTTTGTTTTTTTTGAGACAGTCTCCCTCTGTTGCCCAGGCTGGAGTGCAGTGGCATGATTTCAGCTCCTAGGTTCAAGTGAGTCTCCCTGCCTCAGCCTCCCAAGTAGCTAGGATTACAGGTGCCCACCACCACACCTGGCTAATTTTTGTATTTTTAGTAGAGATGGGATTTTGCCATGTTGGCCATGCTGGTCTCAAACTCTTAACCTCAGGTGATCCTCCTGCCTCGGCCCCCCAAAGTGCTGGGATTATAGGAAGGAGCCACTGCACCCGGCCAGGAGTAAATCTTTGTCAGCCTGGATTACAAGCAACCAAATAAAAAATAAACCGAACTTACTCAAAATTTTTTAAAAATTATTATTTAAATGACACTTTCAAGAAGGTGAAAATAGTAAACACAAAATGAAAGAAAACATTTGCAGATCATATTTGTATGGATTTTTTGTCTAGAATATATAAAGAACTCCTACACCTCAGTAATAAAAGGACAAATAACTCACTTAAAAATGGGCAAACGATCTGAGTAGACATTTCTCCACAGAATATATACAAATTTCCAACATAAAAAGATGCTTAATATTATTAATTATCAGGAAGTACAAATCAAAACTACAATAACACTTCACAAAGTGGCTATAATAAAAAAGACTGATAATAACAAGTGTTGGCAATGTGGAGACATTGGAACCCTCATACATTGCTGATGGGAATACAAAATGGCTCAGCCATTTTGGAAACAGTCTGGTAGTTTCACGAATGGTTAAACAGAGAGTGACCACATGACCTGATAATTCTACTACTAGGCATATACTCAAGAGAAATGAAAACATATGTCTACATAAAAACTTGTACACAAATGTTCATAGCAGCATTATTCATAACAGCCCAAATACAGAAATAACACAAATGTCCATGAAGTGATCAACAGATAAATAAATATGACATAATCCATACAATGGAATACTACTGAGGAATAATTAAGTAATGCAATGAAATACATTGCATGTTACCACATGGATGAACCTTGAAAGCATTAAGTAAAAGAATCCAGTCGCAAAAGACCACATATTATATGATTCCATTTATATGAAATGTACAGAATAGGCAAATCCATAGAGACAAAAAGCAGATTAGCAGTGGCTTAGGGCTAGTGAGGAGAATGGGGTGTTTGAGGAGTCATAAAGGGCACAGAGTTTCTTCTTGGAGTTATGAAAATGTTCTAAAATAGATTTTCCTAACTATTACACAGTTGTGAATGTACTAAAAGCCACTGAATCATACACTTCAAGTGGGTGAATTTTACATGTGAATTATATCTCAATAAAGCTATTTTAAAAGTAATACCATACACATCTATTTGCATTGCAAATACAAAGAACTAACTACATGTGAACCAAATGATGAGGGTAAAGGTGTCATAACAGCGCTTTCATTATTTATTTTCCTTTATTTCAAAAGCCAAAGTATCACATCATTTATTTGCCACTGATGGAAGTCTTTTGTAATAGTTTTGCATCTGTTATTTCCTTATAGGTTGGCCACCAGTACTGCCGTCATCCAGGCCTTCATAGCTCCATGTCTTCTTACTTCTAACTTTGTTAAAAAATATTCTCTGGCCTCTAGCTTTTCTCCCTTAAATTGTTCTTTCCCATATGTGTTTATGGGAAGAAAATGATGAAAAAGATAAAAATCAAGCAACCGGGAAGACGCTGAGGAAATAAATAAATGAAACAACCAACTCCCGCAATACAAAACATTGTTTTGGGCAGACAGCTATGCCATACATCTGCATGATCAATAACTGGCAACAAACACTTGGAACATAAAAGTGCTCAACAAGACAAGATTTATTACATACTTTAAAACATTCACTTTAGCTTTTAGCCTAATGTCCAGGCACTGCAGAGTCTAGAATCTAATTTACTATTTATTGGAATACTAACTTGTTGACAGCACATTTTATGTGTCTTTATTTATTTCATCATTTAAGCATAAAACCTTAGGAAAGTAGTTTGATATTACCTTTTTTACTTAAAACCATCTCACTTGTTTTAAAAACTTCTTAGGGAAGCTAATTTATCATGCTTTTTATAATGTGCTAAATTGGTCTAAAATCAAAAAGCCAGCAAATAAAGCCCTAACAAATCTTACCCCTTGAAATCAAACACTGTCATCTAAATATCAAGATTACCTAACAATAAAGCAATCTGTAAAAAACAAATAACCCTAATTTTTTTTTTCTAAAAGCAGTGAGTCAAATTTGAATTCATAATGGCCTTGCACTATCATTTATTCAGATAGGCTTACATAATAACTTAAATGCCTTCCAAAATATTTTCTTTCTCAATTTTCCCACACCGTAGACTAATATCTCAATGCAAAATGGAAATATAACTATAGAGATAATATGACTGATTTTTGAAAACAAATTCAGTACTGAAAAGAAGGCTATTCTTCAAAGATATTACAATGGAAGGCTACATACTTATTCCAATGAGTCTGCCACTGCTCAGGGGACTTCCTCTTTAGGAATCATCTCATTTTGTACACAAAAAAATCTTGTCGCTTTGTACTTGAATTTTGTTTTGATTAAAAATGATATTTCTCCAGGCTTATTGGCCTTTACATATATAACACATAGCTTTTAAAAGACCTGTAGCTCCTTAAAAAAAAAAAATCTTTTCTTATTAATAAAAGGATTAACATCTGTTACCACTAAAAATATTCAAGAGTACAGATCAGATTCAGAAAGCTTTGAACAGCAAGAAGATTGTTGTACTAAGGACATAGCTTTCTAAGGTCAATACATTGGTGAAGATAGCACTCATTATAATTTGTTTTAGTATTTATGTCCCATTTCTAGAATGCTTATCTCACAGAAGGTAGTAAGCAGAGAAGTCTTAAAACTCAGATTAGCATTGTCAGATACTATTTATCAATGGTAAGTTATGGTTTACACATGTGGTATAAGCCATTCTCTGGGTAGAATGACTTGCTCCAGATGCAAATATCTCAAGGAAAATCCCAGGTCCTCATCTTCAATGGTTACATTTCACTAGAACTATTGTGATTACTGAGTTCAGGTCACTTGCAATTATTCCCTTGATTATGAGACATACGATGGATATACAGGAGGGCATGATTAAAACAGGCAATTCTGGGAAAAACAGGTCCTCAGTCAAGCCCAAAAAAGGCTGACTGGCCTCTGGTGTCATAGATGATCACCAGAAAGAAAGAGACCAACAATATGTGGTTGGATGACGCTTCATCCAAAGCCTTCTGCAGACAACTAACTGCGTAGACCTGACACCCCTGTGTCTTGAGAGATTTAGCCTCCTCACATTCCTAATATAACATGATAGTAAGGAAGAATGGAACCGTTGACCATGAACCAAGGCAGGACCTCTAACCATCAAGGCTTAATGAACATGGAGAAAGAGAGAAGGGACCAGGAGTTTTGAGAGGCAGAGAAGAAGTGGCAAGATGGAAGTTGTGTGTCTGTGATAAGTTGGAAGAATTCACTGCATAAAGGAACTTGAACCAGGCTGCCAGTGGAGACCAGCTTCCTTCAGTGGCAGGACACCTGATCACAAACCGTATGCCTTTGTCCGTCTGTTCTGTGTTACTTTAAAGGAATATCTGAGACTGGGAAGTTTTAAAGAAAAGAGGCTTATTTGGCTCATGATTCTACAAGGCTGTATAAGCATGGTGTCAGCATCTGCTTTGCTTCTGGTGGCGCATCGGGAAGCTTTCACTCATGTTGGAAGGCAAGAGGAAGCAAATGAGTCACATAATGAGAGAGGGAGCAAGAGAGAGAAGGGAGGAGGTACCAGCCTCTTTAAATAGGTTACCAGATCTCCTGGTAACTAATAGAGTGAAAACTCACTCATTACCATGGGGAGGGCAGCAATGCCATTCATGAAGGATTCGCCTCTGCGACCCAAACACCTCCCACCAGGCCCCATCCCCAACACTGAGGATCACATTTCAACATGAGATTTGGAGGGGATAAACATTCAAACCATACCAGTGCCTGAGTGAAAAACCCAGAGTTAGTTCTATTCCTGTCACTGGGATTTTGGCAATCACTATATCTGAGTGTTCTCTGAGTATACATGTACCTGTATTACGACTTCAGCTCCCTAAAGTATCTCCCTGCTTAAATTCTTGCTCCCTCTCACCCATGAGCCACACTGCAGGCAGATGGATCCTTTTAAAAATCCAAATCTGATTACCATAGCTAAGATTTCCTGTTACATAGTCAGAAGCTACATAGAGCCACTTATTTACTTCTTAAACTTATGAAATAGGTAAAACTATTAATATTATTCAGTTTTACAGATGAAAATCTGAGGAACAGAGAAGTTAAGTAACTTGTCCAAAGTCACACAGGAAACAAGTAGTAGAGGGGGAATTGGAACCTGGGTTCTTAATGCTATTTTACACCTTCCCTGCTTAAGCTTCCTATCATCCCAAAGATAGTGTCTAGAATCCATGACCTGGTCTATGAGCTCCTCTGTGATCAGGTCCCTGCCCAACACTTCAACCTCATTTCATGTCATATTTCCTTTATTGTTCGTGCTCTGGCTATACATATATACTCTCACACACATGTGCATGTACAACATGTATAAGTATGTAGCTTATATATTTACACATGCACATATATTTATATCTCTATGCAAATATAGACATAGATTCTTCTCTACTTACAGTGGGGTTACATCCTGATAAACCTATTGTTAGTTGAAAGTATAAGTTGAAAATTCATGTAATACACTTAACCTACTGAATATTATAGCTTAGCCTAGTCTGCCTTAAAGGTGCTCAGAACACTTACGTTAGACTACAGCTGGGAAAAAGCATTTAACACAAAGCCTATTTGATAATATTTCATGTAATTCAAAGAATACTGTGTTGAAAGTGAAAAGCAGAATGGTTGTACTTGAAGTGCAGTTTCTACTGAATGTGTCTCACTTTGAATGACTGCAAAGTCAAAAAAATCATAAGTCAAACCATTGTTTGGTTGAGGACTGTCTGTATAAATTTCCAAAAATGTGAGAACGAAAGAGGCTGTATGGTATAGTGAGTAGGATTGGACACTCAGGCCAAACTACCTTGGTTCAAATTCTGATCCTGCCACTTATTTGCTTCAGCGTCAGAAGCAATTTACTTCTGTATTTCTAAGTTTCCTTACCTAATAAAATGAAGACGGTAAGATTGATCTCCTAGACTCATGGCAAGGATTGAGCAAGTTAATGTATACACAGCACTTAGAGTAAGTGCCTGGCAAGTAGTCATTTCTATATACTGTTGGAATTTTCTCCCAAATTTGCCTGTGAAAGTATGTTCTCTCTGCCTAGAATATTCTTTTAACCTAGCCATCTCCCACCGCCCAACCTTGAGGATTCAGCTTAGACATCAACTCCTCCACAGGCCTTCTTGATACCTCCAGATGGACTGAGCTTCTCCCCAACCTTTACACATGCCCAGTGCACCCTGTATTTCCTGGGCTTCAAGTACCACCCTGGTCACTGCTGTTTACAACTGTATGCTCTGCGAGACTGTAAACTCCATGAGGGCAGGCACTCTGTTTTCAATATTATGGTATCATTGCACTCACAACTCTGCCTGGTACCGAGCAGAGGCTCAATAAATGTCTGAATAATAAATGAAGCTCAGGGGAAAAAGTACCTTAATCTGCCCCTGGGGCTCTGGGGTAGATGTCAATGAGGAGGTAACACATGTATCTGGACTTGAAGGACAGGTACGTGGGAACTGTCCTTCAGAGAGGTTAGGCGGGCCTGTTGATGCACAGAACAGTTCTGCAAAGACAGAAATGTGACATGGTCTGCCCATGTAGAATTGGTAATGTCACAGCATTATAAATGTGGAGACATAAAAGAAAACTTAAAGATCCGGTAGAATAAATACTTACAGATAAGAACACTGAGGTATGTTACTTTTTCAAGGGACTATATCTAATTATTGACAAAGGAGACCTCTTAAATGAGTGCTCTTTTTATTTTATGAAGACTTATCCAAAGGTTTCCCTCTCTCCTATAATAAAATATGAGGATGGAAAGAAATAGGCCATTATCTTCAGTGAAAAAAGAAAACCAAAAACAAAAACAGAAATTCAAATACCACTTTTTCTAACTTACCAGTGGGAGCTAAATAATAGGTACACGTGGGTAGACTGTGGAATAACAGACACCGCAGACAGAATGGTGGGATGGTGGGAGGGTGAGAGGGGGTGAGAAATGAGAAATTACTTAATGGGTACAATATATACTATTAGGGCGATGGCTATGCTAAAAGCTCAGACTTTACCACTACTCAATATATGCATGCATTAAAACCATACTTGTACCCCTACATTTATACCAAGAAAGAAAAAGAAGTAATTGCCACGTGCTCGGAATTTGAGAAAGGCCTCATGGTGACTGTACTCAATGGGGACACGTAGTCCCCTGCCAATGGGCAACACTCTCTCATTCTGTTTATTACCAGATTAATCCTCTTGGGTAATTTTCAGTGTTGGTGTAATCAGACAGCCACCATTTAGCGGAAATAAATGCTCAGCAAAGTTTAGCTGCTCCAGTAAATTCTAGAGCCTCCCACAATGCCACTGCTGTATACTTAGGAGAAGCATTAGGTAGAAGATTGCCTATAAGTACAAAGTAAAGGAAGAACAATAATACTGCCTTGAGAAGTCTGGCATGAGAATTCCAGGCAGCAGAAATGGTGAGGTGACGTTTACAATTAAATTGGAGCAATGAAAGTCAACTACAACATAATGCTTTCCTTTCCTTTTGCCTCTTTGTCTCCCTTCCCCATCTTTATAAGCTGCCTCACTCACATGGATGGGAGAAGGATGATGTAACATGCTTATAATACTTCTGGGAATGTCAACTTGGTAAGGTTGGTCCAGGCTTTGATGGACGTGACTGAAATGTGAAGAGACCTAAACAGGTTGGAGCACTGGCCCTGTGAAATGGTGTGTGATTCAACAAAGAGACATGCATTTCACAATTTCACTGCCAAAAGCAGCATCCATTTGATTAGTAGAAAATGGAAAAGGGATGATTAGTTACTTGACAATGTGGATAAAAGACCAAGGGTAGCACAACAAATCCTGTCAACTATAAAAGCCAGTTACATATTTTGGTAAGTTGTGGAGCAAGATGCATTTTGAGATTCTCAGGCAGGAAGACAGTTGAGAGACAGAGGCAAATAAAACAAAAACACATGTCCAGAGAAGGAGATCGGGCTCAACAGAATAGTTGAGCTGCAGTGAGAGAAGAAATGTTGGAAGAAAGGTGTTACAAGTGACAACAGACTTGCAGTGTGACAGTAAGTGATTGTCCAATTCAGAAATTATTAGTAAGGCCAAACTAATATAAGACCCACAAAATTTAACTTAACATACAATTTTGATGTGTTGGTTAAGTTAAAGATTTCTAATTTCTTTATTTGCCTAAAACTAGTTGGCGATTCGTGCGCAATTCTTCATCTTCTGGTTAGCAGGATAAAGTAAACTTTTAGTTCTATTCCATTTAAACCACAGTTCAAACTGTTGTTTTCAAGGAACTTTAGTTTTCAAGGAACTTTATTTTGTGCTCATTTGCTCTTGGATCAAGATGCCGATCCTCTCAAAAAAGCTTGGTTTCCTCATTGCTTTGCTTCTTTTCCCTAAGAAGACATCTGAGCAACCTCATATCCTAAGGGGAAAAACGGAGCTCTTGGGCTGGCTGGGCCAGCCCCCAGTGATGCCTATTGGCAGTCATGGCTGGGTTTGGGGCACTGCCAATTACATGATCACACACAATTTATTTGTAAGGTAAAAATCCTGACTCTGACATGTAAAAAATGGAAAAATCTGTGCATCTTACAATCAACGAAATCTGGTAAGTACCGTTCAAGGAATATTGCTTGAACAGCTGTGTATAGTTTGGACCAGAGCACATAAACACCACAGGTAGATAAAGATCAGGAAAAGATTTCCATAGGCATTCAGCTATTAAGAAACGAAAGCTTGTACAAAGACAGAGATTTTCAAAATGGAAAGAAAAGGCAAGCTTCGAAGAAACACTGTGGCAGATGAGTCAACCGGAACAGTGGCAGCTTGGATCTAGTTTTAAAGGATGAAAGAATGGACTAAGCCAAGAGTTGAAAGTCTTGAAGACAAGGAAGTAGTAGCACTTGAGAATTCAGAAAGGGAAAAGGAGGATGAGTTCTGCTTTAAACATATTAACATTCAAAAAAAAAAAAAAGTTGGAGAATTATCCTCACACAACTATGAAGAGGAGAGAGTTGGAGATGTTGATGCTAAGATTACTCATGTACAGGAGGCAGCTTAAGGAGAAGGTTATACTCTCATTGGGGGTTTAGGGAGGAAGAAAACCAGGTGGACTGGCATGGACCTGTGCTGCCCAAGGAGACATGGAGGGATGGAGCCTCAGCAATGAAGAGGTGACAAACCCCAGACCAAAGGGGCTGCAGGAGACACCTCTGCCCAGGATAAGCATCCACCCCTTTGGTGCCTGCAGGTGGCATCTCATTGTTATCCTGAGGCAGAAAGTAGGTGCAGGCAAAATCTTCCTGCTAGGGTGAGCTGCAAGTTTCTCACACTTCCTTACACACCAAGGAAGCCGACGCTTGCCTCTCAGAGTGAGGGAAAAGGGCTGGGACCAGCACAGAGGGGAGTTCCCACTCTGAGACCACGTTGTCACGCTTAATTGTAAAGGCGTGTTTGGACAATTTGTTTCTAAAGCTACATTTTACAAAAGGTAACATATGACACCCTCTAAAGACGAGGACTGTTAATTTAAAATTTGGAAATAAAAGGGGTTAGAGTTTCCATCATGTGCCTCTCTTGATTTCAAATCAAATTTCAAGATTAATACAGCAGGCAAATGCATCACTGACTATAGGTTTTAGTCTGTTGCCTCATGTATAATAGTCACTTAGTCCTGGTTCTACAGCAGTTTTGGCGGCATTAAGTATTTATTTCAGGTTATATACCCCCTATTAACACAATGCCCCAAAATGGTGAGATAAAAGAAAAAGTTACTCATTTGACAGGTGGAAATTTTATTTTCTTTTTTTGAGATGGAGTTTCGCTCTTTTGTCCAGGCTGGAGTGCAGTGGTGTGATCTTGGCTCACTGCAACCTCCGCCTTTCCAGTTTCAAGTGATTCTCCTGCCTCAGTCTCCCTACTAGCTGGGATTACAGGTGCCTGCCACCACATCCAGCTAATTTTTGTATTTTTAGTAGAGATGGGGTTTCACCATGTTGGCCAGGCTGGTCTCGAACTCCTGACCTCGTGATCCACCCACCTCCGCCTCCCAGAGTGTTAGGATTACAGGCGTGAGCTACCACGCTTGGCCAAATTAATTTTCTTAATCATTTTCTGGATTTTTTAATATTTTTTTTTACACATACAAATGAATTTCCATTCACACTGTGGCTCCTCTAGTTAAGTCTTCCAGCTGGAGGCTCTCAGCTGGACCTCTGTCACTATTATCCCATCAGGATGATCCCACCCAGACAGACCCCACTACCATCTAGAGCTCTGCTGTCCAGCCTGGGAGTCACTGGCCACATGCAGCTGGTCCAGCACCTGAAATGTGGCCAGTCCATATTGCAATGTGCTCTGAATGCAAAACATACTGAATTTTAAAAACTCAGGTTAAAAACAAGAATGTAAAATGCCTCATTAATAATTTTCATATTGACCATGTGTTAAAATGATGTTTTAGATATCATCTTAAAATATTAAATTCAAAATATTAAAATTTTAAAAACCATGTCAGAGAAAGAATAACAAAGAATATCTAAGAAAAACCATAAAGAATAATGAAAATATGAAATTTTTGGAAATGACTTTCACAAAATATATGCATTTAAGATGACTATATTCTTCTTAGAGCTAAAAAATGAGCATAAGCAGGAAAAAAAATAAAAAAATTTGGCAAAAAAATTTTATGTTTCATTTTACTTTTTAGAACATGGCTAGTAGAAAATCTAACATTACCTATGTGGCTTGCATCTGTGACTCACATTATGCTTCTTTTACATAGTGCTGGTATAGACTCTCAGCTTCTGGGTCTTAGTCATTTAATCAATAAATTGAAATCAATCAACCACCATTCATTATAGATCTAGTATGAGCCATGTACTATAACAAAGCAGCCCCCAAAACTTTTTGGCACCAGGGACCAGTTTTGTGGAAGACAATTTTTCCATAGACAGAGGGGTGAGGTAGGGGCATGGTTTGGGGATGAGACTGTTTCACCTCAGATCATCAGGTGTTTGGTTCTCATAAGGAGTCCACAACCTAGATCCCTTGCATGCACAGTTCACAGCAGGGTTTGTGTTCCTATGAGAATCCAATGCTACCGCTGATCTGACAAGAGGTGGAGCTTAGGCGCTAATGCTGGTTCACTGCTCACCTCATGCCCTGTGGCTCAGTTTCTAGCAGGCCACAGTCCAGGAGTTGGGGACCTCTGCTATAACAGATTCTGGTAATATGAAGACAGAAATAATGTGATTGCTAACTTCTAAGAGCACCCAGTTCATGGGGGAAGGACATTTAAAATTAATTAATTAAAACAAATACGACAAGCTGGTAAAGATTAGAAATAAAGTACTCTGGAATCTCATAGAAGGACTTCACTATATTTTAATGAATGAGGAGAAATTTTCATTTGCCTGGGAGGCAATTTAAGCCCCTGCCCCCCATCCCCCGGTCAGAGGGCACAGTGGGTGAGAAAATTCAGGGGGGAAAAGGAAACACATCTGGTGAACCAAATGTAGTTCGCAAAGGCTAGAACAGGCTGCCTGTGGGAAGGAGTCACAGGTAAGACCTTGAGAGTAGGCAGGGGTAAAAAAGAACTTACACATTGTGCCAAGAAGCATAGACTGTATCTTGTGGACAAGGGTCAGATTGGTGTTTAAAAACACCACTGTAGCAACATTGTGGAGGATGGACCAGATGGGTAAAGTAAATTAAGAGTTTGGTATTAAGGAGGAGAAGGCAGACATGAAGGAAATGGGAACAGTCAGGGTACCCATGGCAACAGTCAAGGTAACAATAATACAGATCTGAACAAAAGGAACAGATTGGAGAAGTATTTAGGGAGGTAGAATTGGCAGATCTTGGGGATTTAATGGATGTCAGAGGTAAAGTAAAATGTTTATGAACTTTGTGACTAAGACGAACGTAAAATGCCAGATGCCCACTAATGAAGGTGGCTATCAGAAGGTATTCTTAAAGAGTGACATAAAGCTCAGGGGCTGGACTCAGATGGAAATTTCTTTTGAAGTGGAAGTGTCCTAAGTATTCAGATCAGCTAAACACCCCCTTTAGAGGTCCCTGCCCTAAGTGGATTCAATCTTGGCTCACTGTACCAGCGGCCCACATGGGACAGATTTATGAGTTCAGAGAGTAGAGGGGGAGATTATTCAGAAATCAGAAAAGATGTCTTGGGAAATCTAGGCCTTCAGTTAGATTGTGAAGGACAGGGGGTGGGGTGGCTAGAAGTGAAGAAAGAGTACGTCTGATAGGAAGCAAGTATTGAAATAGATAATAGTGACTAGAATGTGAGAGTTAGGAATGAGCAATCAGGCAGATGTGCTCCAAGCACAGGCTGAGGATGGACTGGCATGGATTATTTATGTGGGGAAGAGTGGAAAATGAAGCTGGAGTTACATTAAAGAGAGATCTTATAGGCAGCAGGAAGCCATTAAAAACTTTTAAGCAAAGAAACTGACAATATGGCATTTGTTGAATGTCTTGAGGTGGCCTTATATGGGTTAAATCTGTTTGGTGTTCTATAACCTTGTACTTGAATACCGGTCTTTCTATAGGTTTGGGAAGTTCTGTTATTATCCCTTTGAATACACTTTCTACCCCACTCCCCTCTTTGAGGCCAATAATTCTTAAAGTTGCCCTTTTGAGGCTATTTTCTAGATCTCATAGGCATGCTTCATTCTTTATTATTTTCTCCTCTGTGTATTTTCAAATAGCCTGTCTTCAAGTTCACTAATTCTTTCTTCTGCTTGATCAATTCTGCTGGTAAGAGACTGATACATTATTCAGTATGTCAACTGCACTTTTCAACTCCAGAATTTCTGCTTGATTCTTTTTAATTATATCAAATTACTTGTTAAGTTTATCTGATAGGACTTCATATTCCTTTTCCGTGTTATCTTGAACTTCTTTGAGTTTCCCCAAAATGGCTATTTTTAATTCTCTGTCTGAAAGTTCACAACATCCCTGTCTCTCCAGGATTGGTCCTTGGTGCCTTACTGAACTCATTTGGGGAGATCATGTTTTCCTGGATGGTCTTGATATTTGTTGGTGTCTGGGTATTTAAGAGTTAGGAATTTATTGCAGTCTTCACAGTCTGAACTTGTTAGTACCTGTCGTTCTTGGGAAGGTTTTTTCAGGTATTCAAAGGGACTTGGGTTTGTGATCTAGGTTTTTGGTCACTGTAGCTGTATCTGTATTAGGGAGTACTCCAAGCCCAGTAACATGTGGCTCTTCTGCCTTGGTGGTCTTGGATAAGATCTAGAAGAATTCTCTGGATTACCAGGCAGAGACTCTTGTTATCTTCCCTTACTTTCTCTCAAACAGAGTCCCTCTCTCTGAGCTGAGCTTCCTGGAGCTGGGGCAGGGGTGACACAAGCATCCTTGTGACCACCACCACTGGTACTATGCTAGGTTAGATGTGAAGCCATCACAGCCGTGAGTCCCATCAAGGCCCTTGGTAACCACTGCCTAGCTATTGCCTACATTCACCCAAGGATCTAGGGCTCTACAGTCAGCAGGTGGTGATGACAGCTAGGCTTGTGTCCTTCCCTTTAGGGCAGCAAGTTGTCCTCAGCCCTGGCAGGTTCAGAGATGCCCTTCATGAGCCAGGGCCTAGAGTTGGAAACCTTAGAAATCTACCTGATCCTCTGTTCTACTGTGGCTGAGCTGGTCCCTAAGCCACATGACAAAGTCCCTCCCACTCTTCCCTCCCTTTTCCACCAGCAGAGGAATCTTTTCCCATGGCCACCACTACCCCAAGCTCAGAGCAAGTACTGCCTGGCTACTGCCAAGATTCACTTGAGGTCCAAGGGCTCCTCAGTCAGCTTGTAGCGAATGCTGCCAGGTCTGGGACTCTCCCTTCAGGGCAATGGGCTCCCCGCTATCTCAGGGCAGGTCCAGAAATACCATCTGAGAGCCAAGGCCTGGAATTGGGAACCCCAAGAGCCCGCTTGGTGCTTTACCCCACTCTACTGTGGCCGAGCTGGTACCTAAACTGCCAGATAAATTTCCCTTTATTCTTCCTTCTCCTTTTCTAAAGCAGGAATCTCTCCCTATAGCCACCACAGCTGGGAATGTGCTGGGTCATGCCTGTGACCAGCACTTCTATGAATGTCACCCAAGACCCATGACGAGTAATGCCTGGGTATTACTGCTGATTACTCAGAGCCCGGGATTGGTCCTTGGTGCCTTACTGTACTCATCTGGGGAGATGATGGCTCTTTAGTCAGCAAGTGATGAGTCCTGCCAGGACTGGGTCCTTTTATTTTTTAAGGCAGCAGGTTACCTTCTGGCCTAGGGTATGTATAAAAATGTCGTCTGGGAGTTAGGCCTGAAATAGGGGACCCAGGACTCTGCCTAGTGCCTTATCCCACTGTGGCTGAGCTGGTGTCCAAGCTGTCAAAGTTCTCTACTCTTTCCTTTCCATTTCTCAAGTGGAAGGAAGGAGTGTCTCTCCCAGAGCCGTGAGCTGCACTGCCTGGGGTTGGGGGAGGGGTAGGGCAAGCACTCCCTTGGCCATCCCAGCTGGTATCTTGCTAGTTTGCATGCACCCCAAGTCCACTGGTTCCAAGCCCAGCCCAGCACCAGGGCTTGCCTAGGAGTTGCAGTCCTTGTGGCCTAGACTGCCTTTCAAGTTCATTGAGAATCCCAGAACACTTTAGCCCACGGTGGCACAGCTTGCCGAAACTCAGTTTCTGATCGCTGGAAGGGGTGATTCCCCTCTGACTAGGACTGGTCTCAATGGGCCTCAGTGGGCACTGACTGATTTCTGCCCAGTGGTGCTTTCTGCTGTGACGGGGCATTAAATTCCAGTGCAAAGTCCCACAATCACTGTACTCTCCCTTCACCAAGCACACAGATTCTTTCTCTGCACCAAACGGCTGCTACTGGGGGTTGGGGGAGGGATGGCACTGGAAATTCAAGACTGTCTTTCCTCCCCTCTTCAGTTCCTCTTCCAGTGATATGAAGCTAAAACCAGGTATGGGATCACTTATCTGATTTTTGGTTCATATGCTATTTTGTATGAATAACTGTTTAGTTTGGTGTTCCTTCATGAGGACAATCAGTGGAAGCTTCTATTTGGTCAGCTTGCTCCACGTCCCTTCACTGACACAATATGACATTTACATAGGATGATTCTGGTGGTATTGTATAGAAAAACTCAAGTAGGGTGACGGTGTAAGGCAGTTCTGCTGAACACACTTTTACTAAAACCCCACTAAACGCCAAACTCTGTTCCAGGCCTGGGGACGTAAAAACAAATAAGAACCAGCCTCTTCCTCAAGGACTTGCAATCTACTAGGGGTAAGTAGGAAAATAAACCAATTAGGATGCTTTTTGTTCATCCCATTTTTGAAGCAGTGAGGGTTAGACCAGGACCTTGGCAGTGGGCCTGGACAAGAGTTCCGAAAGAAGGAGTGGATGGTATCTCTGAGTATAATCACAAGCTCCTTATTTATTGGCTTTTGCAACCACCTGCTTTCTCCCCAGTCTGTCTTTACTTTTTTCCAATTAATCCTCCTTGTTCTTATTTTCTATCCTCTTCTCTGTAGCTGGAAGCCCTTAATAAATACCTGCAAATCAAATAACATATTATTTAAATGCCATGTCTTTTCCTGATGCCCTGGGTGTTCTTTGCTAAGTGGGCTTGATGTTCTTTCCACTGAACTGTTTCCATCTCTGAGTAATCAACCTATATATGTATACATCACATACAGAATTAATTGAAGTTTACGTAATCGGAGTCTAGTGTATTTTCATGAAATATCTTCTTTTAAATGAAAAAAAAAAATAGGGAAACACTACAAAATAGCCTGCCAAACAGGCACATAGATAAAAGGTATATGGACTTGCTTACTTATAAGGCATATTAATTTAATTGACATTCTATTAATTTCTATCCTATTCATATTCTATTAATTTAATTGAATAAAGATTTAACTAAATGGATTACTATCTGCAGCCATTTGGCCATTGGGATAAGTTGAATAAGACAATTCCAGGCCTGAGAACTTTTGGCACTTATAGGCAGGTGATGAAAAATTTACTTAACCAGATGATGTTTCATTATCTACACTGCTTACTTTGGTTCTTCCTGTTTGCACTATTTTCCTGCTTTGACCATTCCTTTGTATTGTATTCTATTCATAGAACCTGAGCAAACCTCTTCATGGTAAGTCATATCACCTCACTCTTTCCCTTTCAACTCAATAAAAATTCTAACTTCTTAATCTTGGCCCATGAAGTCTCATATAATCTTACTTTGATGCCATCTGTAATTATTTCCTTCACTCACACTTGGCTTCTTTACTGTTCCTTTTTTTTTTTTTTTTCTTTTAGACAGGGTCTCACTCTGGTGTCCAGACTGGAATATAGTAGTGTGATTGTTCCTAGAATATTCTAAACACACTTCCACCTCAGACCCTTTCCCTTGTTCCCTATGCCTGGATTCCTCCCCACAACTCCAGACATCTGCATGACTTGCTCCATAACTTTCTGCAGATTTCTGCTCAAATGTTGCCTTATCACCGAGTCTTTCTCTGACTACCTGGCATTCCCTAACCCTACTTTCTGTGATTTTTAAAATAGAACCATTTATTCAATAAAATGCATTTATTACTCCTGGAGTCTACATTGTCTGCTTCTCCCAACAATGTTAGAAGTTCCTCAGAAGAGGATCTGGTTAGTTTGCTCCTTTATTCCCAGCACTTAGAATGTTGGTTGCCATATGGTCAGCACTCAACAAATACTTCTTGAATGAATTGGATGGATTATCGGGAGTTATGCATTTAATTTCAGAGAAGCAAAGAGGAAGGTACATGGCCTATCTTGGGAGGTGTGGGAAGGATCAGAGAAGGCTTTCTTTCACAAGTTATATCTGGGCTGGGTCTTCATTCATTCATTTTTTTTCACATAAGCATTCATTCAACAAATTCTCATAGCACTTTCCAATGTGCCAGGGACTATAGGACCAGGAATGCAGCTGTTTTGAAATTCCATAAAAACAGAAAAGCCTCTGTTCTTATGGAACTTATAATCTAGTGGGAGAAAGACAATAAGCAGGCTGATACATAAACAAACAAGAAAAAGTATCTGATACTGGCACATGCTATGCAAAGAACTAAAACAGTATGATGCAAAAGAGAGGTGGTTACTTTAGACTGGGTCACTAGAAGAGCATCTCTAGAGGAAAAGAGGCATTCTGGTTTTTGGAATTTTCAGCCATAAAGAAACATGCACATGTATGTTTATTGCAGCACTATTCACAATAGCAAAGACTTGGAACCAACACAAATGCCCATCAATGATAGACTGGATAAAGAAAATGTGGCACATAAACACCATAGAATACTATGCAGCCATAAAAAAGGATGAGTTCATGTCCTTTGCAGTGACATGGATGAAGCTGGAAACCACCATCCTAAGCAAACTATCACAGGGAGAGAAAACCAAACACTGCATGTTCTCACTCATAAGTGGGAGTTGAACAATGAGAACACATGGACACAGGGAGGGGAACATCACATACTAGGGCCTGATGGGGGGTGGGGGACTAGGGGAGTGGTAGCATTAGGAGAAATACCTAATGTAGATGACGGGTTGATGGGTGTAGCAAATCACCATGGTACATGTATACCTATGTAACAAACCTGCATGTTCTGCACATGTATTCTAGAACTTAAAGTATAATAATAATAAAAAAAGAAAAGCATCTCTAGGAGTGACATTTCAGTGGAGACCCGAGGGACAATAAGAAAGCATCTGTGTGAAGATAAAGGGAGTGAGTATTCCTGCAAGACAGAACACCCAGAGTAAAACTCTCAAGTAGGAATGGGCTTAAGGTGTTCAGGGATCCAAAAGAGGCCCACAGGGCTGTGGGTCAGTGAGAAAGGGGGCACAACATGAGCTCAGATAGGAAGAGTCTTAAGAATGAGTAGAATCCAGGAGGTGAAGCAGGGGAAGAACCAGACTCAAAAGCATTGTAGTTGAAGAGAATGGCATGAGCAAAGGCAAGCAAGCATGAAGTAGATTGGTATGTTTGAGTAACTCTAGGAAACCATATGTTCTGGGTTCAGTGCACAATCAAAGATGGAATCGGGGATACTGTGGGGGTAAACTGACTGTTCATGAAGCTTCTGGCATCATATTTTTTGTTGCAGTTGAGAGAAGAGAACTGTCTCTCTAAAAAGTATACCTTCAGGGAGTGATATAATTAACCTACTATAAAAGACTATACTTAAAAGGTGTAGTCTTAGAAGTCTCAGATATTATGTATGTGAACTCCTGCTAAGCCTAGAGCTTGGAAGCAAATGTAACCTTGCATGTTTTATTTTATTCTAAACACAACCTCAGATATGTAAGCTGTTGCCATTCCTATTTTAGACACTGAACTGAAGGATGGGCAGGTTCAGTCACTCCCAGTACCTGTAGAGAGCTGGGGCTCAATCCTACGTCTCCCCTGCCCACTGCGGTCTACTCTGCGGTCCAACATCTCCTCAGCTGATTCAGTGCACCTGCCTAGAGTAATCCTGTCAATTTATTCTATGGGCCTCGCCTAGTACAGTTTTCCTTTGCCTGTATCTATCTTCTGTGCCTACCTCTAGTTCAGAAAGTATACTTTTTTTTTCTCTTTCTCCCTCAGCTAATCCTAGTCAATACCATGGCTTATAGAAGCTGTTCTACAGCTCGCTGACTTCCTCTGTTGACAAAAGTGATGCAAAAACAAAGTTAAAGATGGGATTATATGCTTGGACACACTTCTTCCTCTATGGTAACTGAGTCCCCAAGGAGTGTCTAAGTCTTTGGGATTCTTGACAGATTGGAAGTTATATAACAATTGGGACCCTGTTATCAGTAAAACCAGATTCCTCAGAGAAGGTAGTGCTGAATTCATGACAAGGAATTTAATTTAGGTTCACAATTTATCAAGTAAATGGTGACTTATGAGTGACAATTCAATGTGCATGTCATCATGGCCTGGTGGTGACTGATATTACGCATTGAGATTGAAGCCATTTCGAGACTGTTACTTTATGCATCATATTAGAAGACATCAGGAGTATACCAAGATAAAACATTTATCTGGGAGGAAACAAAGAGTGAAATGTTCTTCCACTAATGATGGTGCATTTTGCACTTCTGCACCACAAACCTCTATTACATATTCATCATTTGACAATGTAAATGTGTAGTTTAGATAGCACTGGAGAATTAGGATTTCCATCATAAATTAGGCTGAAAAATTCTGACTAAATAATGTTATCTGTTGCAGGAGCCATTTTTTTTTTTTCAACATTTGGATGCCCAAGGTACATCCAATGTTGTCAAGCACTTTACCTTCAGATGGCAAAATCAGAGGTGTATTAAAATGTCAGGATGTTCGTGAACGTTAGCAATGACGTGTGCCATTACTGTCTCTTGAAAGGCTGATATAATTTTTTGGGGGGACTAAATGGTGTAGCTCTGAAATGATTAGGAAAAAGGATGTTCTTCAATGTGAACAAAAAGTTAAAGGCAAGATAGAAGGCAAGGCCAGGCCAGGCTGATGAAAAGAAATAAGTTTGAAAAAAGTTGGTCCCCATTTTTAAATGCAAAATATTTCTAGAAACCATAGCTTAAACTCAGGTGCTCAGCAACCTTCATCTCTTTGATAATAGTGGAGACTGTCAAAAAAGCAAACAAATATGGTTCAAAGAAAAAGATGAGCCCATAACAGGAAGGATCCAAGAAGCACAGCATAAAGGAACCATCAAAAATGACTAAATACTTTCCATTTGTCAGTGTTTCTTTTTACCCATGCTCAAAGAAATAATTTTTTTCAGGGCCTAAAACTTGTCTTTTACAACACTCAAGTTGTGACAAGAAACAAACACTAGTTATTTAACTGGACATAATTGTGAATGAAATTAACACTAGAATTACCTGAAATTCCAATCCATAGTTTTCTCTGCAGAATTCTCTCAGTTTAGGATATACATTTTCTCTTAGTGCCTGTCTTTCTGCTCCCGTATCTGTAGTAGAAAGACAAACACACAGGAAGTGAGTATGTCCACAGATATTTCTGGCAAAAAAATGAAAACCTAAAAATAAATACTAACAGTAATATAATCAAGTTGAGGTGCTGGGTTGTGAAATAACAGGGTATTTGTCTCTTGGTATAGACCTGCTCCCTAATTCCACAGAGATCCATCCATCAGGCATGCATGAGCAGCCCACGGGATGGACCACCGGTTGGTTCTATGTATTGCTGGCAGGGCTGAAAATTCACAGTTGATTCTTTATGCCCGCATAGACCTTCACGTTGAGCTCTTAAATAGTTACGACCACAATGTCTTTGGAAGGGGCAGCAGGAAACACAGTAGGGTTATCAGGGTTTTAGCTCCACAAAACATAAAAGTTTTAAAACACACACACACAATACACACGTTGATAAATTTACTTATTGATTTCTGAAAACATCCCAGATGATATCATTGCTACCTAGAGTATTCAGCTATATTATGACATTTTACAAAATTTAGCACAGTATGGAAACAAGCATGAAAACCTATCATAGCAGATCCCACCCACTGTAGATCCAATTGGCCAGTGGTTTAATAAAATAACGTCTCCCACCCTGGGCTTAGGGACTTACCATTATATCGGAGATAGAAACTATTTTACATATGTCACACTATGTAAACCTTCTGAAATAAAAAATTTTTTATTATCTCCTATCATTAAGAAAATACAAGAAGAAACACAGAACCTGAAACTCGAAGAATCACAAAACATGTATGCATTTAATGTCAAATGTTTTGCACAGAAAGGAATTCCAAAGTCATCTGTGCTGAACAATTCTGCATCAATGATGGCACTGTAAGATTCTAAGAGCAAAGAGGCTATTCCTTGCCCAGCTACCTTCAGTGAAACATGAATATAGTTTTCAAAAATTAGGTTAATGTGTAATCTTATGAAAAGTACCATTTGCTAAAAGTACCTCTATTCCAGTCGTAACTATGAAACATCCGCATACCACATTTATAACAAAGATAACAGTTTAAAAGAATTTCCCTATTATTCTCAAACACATCTGTCCGTGAAAATTTAACCATATGCTGTGTTGACCTACTCTATTTTCCTACTGTTCTCAAGCCTATTTTGAGAAGCAAATAACCAATCATGAAAGTCTGAAATGCAGCTGCAGCCTGGCAGAGTGACAGGAACCAGTGTTTACATAGAAATCAGAGATTCAGAGAAATACAAGGTCTTCTGGATTGTCCTGTGATCTAAACAAATAGGGTGTTTTCCAGCCTTAGATTCAATATGGTTCTAAGTCCAAAGAGAAAAAGCAGGACACCCATCGGAGGAGCTGTGCATTAAAGCGGGGCCCATGCGGTGTTATGGCACTGACGGAAGCAGTTATATTAAGTTTTCACATAATTTGTATAATCTTGAGATCAGAATGCCCATCCTCCCTTGCTCCATTTAAGAGCTGAAAATGCTAACTTCACAATAAAGCTGATAATATTCAATAAATCTAAAAGCCCTCAGCAGATTTTCAAAACCGAAATAACAAAAAAGGCACTTTAAAAAGAGACAAATACTGTCAGACATAGAAGGTAAAAATATATTCGAAAGGGTTAAGAAATTCTGAAAAATAGTATCTAAATTATACATAAAATAATTATATAATGATATAAGAAACAGAAATTTATTGTTTCTTAAAAACATGTTAACTCATTTTGAGGTGCTGAGACTTGACTGCACAATTGTAAGGAGGATAAGAGAAATTTAGTACCTAATTTTTTAAAAATTTCAACTCTTATTTTAGACACAGGAGGTACATGTGCAGGTCTGTTACCTGGGTATACTGCATCCAGGCAGTGAGGATAGTACCTGATGGTTTTTCAACTCACACCCCCCTCCCTTCCTCCCGCCACTAGCTGTCCACAGTGTCTATTGTTCTCATGTTTATGCCTATGTGTGTTCAATGTTTAGCTCCCATTTTCAAGTGAGAACATGCAGTATTTGGTTTTCTGTTCCTGCATTAATTAGTTTAGGAGTATGGCCTCTAGCTGCATCCATGTTGCTGCAAAGGACATTGCATTCTCTTTTTTTTCGGTTGTGTAGTATTCCATGGTGTATATGTGCCACATTTTCTTTATTTAATTCACCACTGATGGGCACCTAGGTTGATTCCATGTCTTTGCTATTGTGAACAGTGCGGCAATGAGCATACAAGTGCATGTGTCTTTTTGGTATAATGATCTATTTCTCTTTGGGTATACATCTAGTAATGGGATTGCTGGGTCAAATGGTAGCTCTATTTTAAATTCTTTGAGAAACCTCTGAACTTTTCCACAGTGGCTGAGTTAATTTATAATTCCGCCAGTGGTATATAAGCATTCTCCACTCTCTGCGGCCTTGCCAGCATCTGTTGTTTTTGAACTTTTTGGTAATAGCCATTCTGACTGGGGTCAGATTGTATCTCATTGTGGTTTTGGTTCGCATTTCTCTGATGATTAGTGATGATGAGCATTTTTTCATGCTTTTTGGCCACTCGTATGTCTTCTTTTAAGAAGTGTCTGCTCATGTCTTTGTCTATTTGTAATGGGGTTATTTGGTTTTTGCTTGATTTAAGTTTCTTACAGATTCTGGATATTCGATCCTTGTTGGATGCATAGTTTGTGAATATTTTCTTCCATTCTGTAGGTCGTCTGTTTACTCTGTTAATAGATTCTTTTGCTATAGCACCTAATTTCTAACATTTAGTGAGTGCTTCCTGCGGTCCAGTAGTGTGCTAAGTACACTTCTATTTGCATTTCCTTAGTCGCTGCTGACCACAACCCTATGAAACAGGTAACATTATTACCATGTTTTTTAAGCAAGGAAACTAAAGGGCAGAAGGGTTAGAAAACTTGCTCGAGAGCATACGGCCACTAAATTAGAATACCCAGATTTGAACCCAGAAAGTCATACACCATAGTTTGCTCTAATCAAGGAAATATACAGCTGTGAAAAGAATCAATCTTTGCAATGACCGATGAAATAAATGCATGAAATGACTAAGTGATGTTAAAGTCCTAAAGCTTATGAAATAAAAAACAATTGTATTATCCTTGATGGATTCTTTTCTTTCTATAATACACCCTCCAAGAGCCAACACATCAATAAGTTCTCTCACTCTACCACTAAACAAATCCTGAGTTAATCTACTTCTGTCCCTTCTGCTACCAGATGCAAGCCATACTCACCTTTCATCCAGATTCCATCTCCCTGTCTTCACACTTGCCCCGTTTGGTTCATTTTCCATGGAGCAACCAGACTGATTTTTCCAAAATGTCAATCAGATCACATCACTACTTTATTTAAAAGCCCCATCAGCTCTTTACAGACCTTCGAATGAAAGGTACACTCCTTATGATGAATGTTCTCTCTCTCCCCAGGCTCATCTCTTACCACTTTTCCTGTTTATGTCCCTCCAGCAGTACTGGCTTTCACTTGATTCTTAGATTATATTCCCACTCGCAGACCTTCACTTTAGCTACGGTGTCGTCCTGGAATGCTTAGTCCTGTGATCATCTCATGGCACCTCTTGTCATTCAACTGGCAGCTTTAATGCTACCTCCTCAGACAGGCCTTCTCTGAGCACTCCATCTATAGAAGTCACTGAATCACCTTCTACTTCCTTAATTCTTTGTGGATTACTCATCATTGTTTATTTGTTTATTGTGTGCCTCCCTCACTAAAATTTAAGCTCAAAGGGAGTTGAAACCTTCTTTTGTCTTACTCACGGCTGCATCTCTAATGATTGCAGTCTTGCTCAATTAATAAATGAGTGAATGAAAAAAGCCACACATGCACCAGTGACAAAAATGAACTGATAGGCATGGTTTCCCTGCAATTGCCTCCAGAAACAGAAAGGCCTCCTACATTATAATTCATCATTTGATGGGTTTAATAAAAGCAAGATTCTGAAATCTTGGGAAACGGTGGTATTTAGATAATTGGTGTCATGAGGTAAATGAATGAACTGAAATTTTTTTCTCTGGTTTCTGTGTTTGTGGCAGAATATGAACTCCGTTATTTTGAGCCTTTCTAAATATGTGAAGGAAGCATATACACATCTCCAATGGGCATTCTGTGCTCTTATTTATATTAAAAATTGACTTAGATTTTTCCGTATTTGTATAAATATATGATTGGCTCTGAAAATGAAAAAGTAATTAAGACAGGA
Organism: Piliocolobus tephrosceles; assembly: GCF_002776525.5. NCBI lineage: Eukaryota > Metazoa > Chordata > Mammalia > Primates > Cercopithecidae > Piliocolobus > Piliocolobus tephrosceles. The sequence goes on from NC_045436.1 coordinate 149,003,809, forward strand.
ATGGATTAATTATGATGAGTGAACAGATAAGCTGGTTTAATTAAATAAAAAACTTGATTCATACCAACAGCAAATCCGGATGGTTCACAATTAAAAACATTAGAATGTCGTGGACAGGAAATATTAGCTCACAGAATCTCGCACTTAAAAAGGGCCCTTTTTAAACACTATTTAAAAATCAAATATGAGGTACGTCTTAATTCATGTTTTATACATAGTCATCGCATCTATTTGTATCTGCCCAGTTCCTTAATGCTTTGAAAAGATGCATTAACACTTTGGCAGCACTAACTATTAGGTATTTATAGGAGCTGCTTTCTGAATGATTCCTTTGTGATTTCAGAGTTAATGAAGGTCTCTGTACAGTGTCTGAGTGACCTACAAGAAGTACATTAGCTGGGGGAGAATTAATAATCGATACCATTATCCTTATAATATCTTGAGTTCACTTCAACAAGGGTTTAGATTAATTCCAATTTTTTAATTTTTAAAAAATTTTTTTTATTTTACAAAATAATTTATTTTAATTTTTATTTTATTTATACAGCTCTATCTTCAACAAACTAAAGGCATAGAGTTTAGTCATGTTTTTCTTTCTTTTTTGAGACACAGTTTCACTGTTTCCTAGGCTGAAAGTGCAGTGGCACGATCTTGGCTCACTGCAACCTCCACCTCCCAGGTTTAAGCAATTCTCATGCCTCAGCCTCCCTAGTAGCTGGGATTACAGGCATGTGCCACCATGCCTGGCTAATTTTTGTATTATTAGTAGAGACGGGGTTTCACTATGTTGGCCAGGCTGGTCTTGAACTTCTGACCTTATGTGATCCACCCACTTTGGCCTCCCAAAGTGGTGGGATTATAGGTGTGAGTCAGCTTGTCCAGCCTAAACTCGTTTTTCCCATGTTCTTTGCAGCTCAGAAAATCTGCTTAGAATCCACTATAGATCCTCTGCTAAACTTGTCTTGTTAGCATGGTTTCCAAGGTCTCTGTACATTTGCTCTTCCCTGGATTCTTTCTCTTTTCCTAGCCTCTTAGTTAATGATTCATAGGGACAGCCTGTTCAACTTCTGGGGTGTGTTTAGGTTAATTTCTTGTTTGGCAGCTCCCCAAGAGGCTGTCTACTCTCTATGGCCCTCAGATAATTCCTTTTTATCCACCTTGCCACCCACACTCTTCCTTATATCAATGTGAGCAAATCTTGTCAATTTTATGTCATAAACACTTTTTTAATTTGGCCACTCTTTATTTTTACATTAACCTTCTCTCAACCCAAGAAGCAAAAAGTCTATTTGCTTGACCTGTTATCTGGCCCTCTCTCACAGAGCTGCCAGCAATAAATGCCAAGACAAAATGAAAACAAAAACTAATTTGATTATTAAAGACCTTGCTGGCATCTGGTGGACTAGAATGCTTAGCAAGTGTAAATATATCTTCTAGCTAAGTTCTATCTTCTACTGCTGATCACCATGTATCCTCTAAAGTCTGAGTTTTCAGCCATTACTTGCTCCTGAGCTTTGCCCTTACACAAACTGCTTTCCATGCTCAGAAGGTCCTATCAGATGAAAGATCTCTGCAAGGAGAACTATAGAACACTGTTGAAAGAAATCACAGATGACACAAACAAATGGAAAAACATCCCATGCTCATGGATTGCAAGAATCAATATCATTAAAATGCCCATGCTGCCCAAAGAAATGTACAGATTCAATGCTATTCCTATCAAACTACCAATGTCATTTGTCACAGAACTATAAAAAACTATTCTCAAATTCTTACAGAACCAGAAAAGGGCCTGAATGGCCAAAATAATCCTAAGCAAAAACAACAAAGTTGGAGGAATCACATTACCCGACTTCAAACTATACTATAAGGCTACAGTAACCCAAACAGCATGGTACTGGTACAAAAACAGACACATAGACCAACGGAACAGAACCTAGAAAGCAGAAATAAAGCTGCACAACTACAGCTATCTGATCTTCAATGAAGTTAACAAAAATAAGCAATGTGGGAAAGGACCCCCTATTCAGTAAATGTTACTGGCATAGCTATCTAGCCATATGCAGAAGAATGAAACTGTACCCCTATCTTTCACTACATATAAAAATTCACTCATGATAGATTAAATATTTAAATGTTAGATTATAGCCTATAAGAACCACAAAAGAAAACCTAAGAAAAACCATTCTGGACATTTGGACTGAGAAAGAATTTATTTAAGTCCTCAAAAGCAACTGCAACAAAAACACAAATTGACAAGTGGGACCTAATTAAATAAAAGAGCTTCTGCACAACAAAAGAAACTATCAGTGGTATAAAGAGACAACCTGTAGAATGGGAGAAAATATTCACAAACTATGCATCTGACAAATGTCTAATATCCAGAATCTCTAAGAAGCTTAAACAAATCAACAATCAAAAAACAAATAAGCCCAGTAAAAAATGGGCAAAAGACATGAAGAGGTACTTCTCAAAAGAAGACAGACAAATGGTCAAACATGAAAAACTGTTCCACACATCACTAGTCAACAAAGAAATGCAAATCAAAACCACAAAGAGATGCCATCTCATACCAGGCAGGGTGGCTATTATTCAAAAGTCAAAAAACAACAGATGCTGGTAAGGCTGCAGTGAAAAGAGACTGCTTACATACCATTGGTGAGAATGTGAATTAGTTTATTCACTGTGGAAAGCAGTTTGGAGATTTCTCAAAAAATGTAAAACAGAGCTACCATTTGACCCAGCAATCCCATGACTGGGTACGTATCCAAAAGAACATAAATCATTCTACCAAAAATACAGATGCACTTGCATTTTCATCACTGCACTATTCACAATAGCAAAGACATGGAATCAGCCTAGGTGCTCATCAATGGTGGACTGAATAAAGAAAATGTGGTACATATACACCATGGAATATATGCAGTTATAAAATGTAATGAAATCATGTCCTTTGCAGCAACATGGATACAGCTAGATGCCATTATTCTAAGTGAATTAACACAGGAACAGAAAGCCAAATAGCACATATCCTCACTTATAAGTGAGTGCTAAACACTGGTTACTTATAGATATCAAGATGGCAACAATAGAAACTGGGGACTTCTGTGGGGGAGGTAGGGAATTGCAAAACTATTGGGTACTATGATCAGTACTAGAGGGATGGGATAAATAGTACCACAAACCTCAGCATCATGAAATACACCCAGGTAACAAACCTGCACATGTGTCCCCTGAATCTAAAATGAAAGTTGAAATTATTTTAAAAATACACTTGGGGCCAGGCACGGTGGTTCACGCCTGTAATCTCAGCACTTTGGGAGGCCGAGATGGGCGGGTCACGAGGTCAGGAGATCGAGACCATTCTGGCTAACACAGTGAAACCCCGTCTCTACTAAAAATACAAAAAAAAATTAGCCGGGCATGGTGGCAGGTGCCTGTAGTCCCAGCTACACGGGAGGCTGAGGCAGGAGAATGGCGTGAACCCCAGAGGTGGAGCTTGCAGCAAGTGGAGATCACGCCACTGCACTCCAGCCCAGGCGACAGAGCGAGACTCCGTCTCAAATAATAAAAAAAATTATATATATACTTGGTAGTCTAGGCATTAACAAAACTATTTTCTTTTAATGCTTGTTTTAATGCTTTTAATGCAATGTTACTTTAATGTTTGTAAATCAATTAATAGAATATATCATATTAATAGAATAAAGAACATAACCATATGACTGCTCAATATATGCAGAAAAAGCATTTGACAAAATCAAATACATATTCAGGATAAAAACTCAGCAATAGCCGGGCGCGGTGGCTCACGCCTATAATCTCAGTACTTTGGGAGCCCAAAGTGGGTGGATCACGAGGTCAGGAGATTGAGACCAGCCTGGCCAACACGGTGAAACCCCATCTCTACTGAAAATACAAAAATTATCTGGGCATGGTGGCAGGTGCCTGTAATCTCAGCTACTCAGGAGGCTGAGGCAGCAGAATCACTTTGAACCCAGGAGGCAGAGGTTGCAGTGTGTTGAGATCGCATCACTGCACTTTAGCCTGGACGACAGAGTGAGGCTCCATTTCAGAAACAAACAACAAACAAACAAACAAAAAAACTCATCAACAAGGAATAGAAAAGAACTTCCTCAACTTGATAAATAGCATCTTCAAATATCCCTACAGCTAGCACTATGCTTCAAGATGTTAGGCAATGTTTTCCACCTACAACTAAGAACACCTCCTCAAAACTTCTATTCAATATTTTACTAGAGGTTCTGGTCAGTGCAATAAAGAAAACAAATTTTTTTTCCTGTTAATTTATCCAAACCTTAGAAGTTTCCAGTAAAAATTCACTGTGTTATTTCTACAGCTGAACACATTTTAGGGTAAGAGGGGTAAGTTATAAAAGATAATGGTGGATTTCTGTTTCTGGTACTATTGAGGAAAATAGATTTGCACAAACACCACACTAAAAACAATGGAAATTTTGCATAAAATGTTTAAAAATCTATCTTTTTAAATGTGTTGCATAGCTAGAAGAAAACTAAATAACACATAGATAGGCCAAAGGCACAGTGAAAGCAGAAATCTTGGAAAATAAGAGATCTGAAGACAGCTTTAGACTATATTGTATTAAATCTTAGTGACTTTTAAGTATCATTTTGTCATTTGTGGGTACATGGTAGATTGGAGACAAAGTACAGGGCCCTACTCACTGTGATCATGGGATGGGATAATAACAGGTTTCTAACAGGAAAAACATGTGAAAGGCCATCACTCCAAAGAGGTGTATCTTCAGTGTGGCAGTGAACTAGAGATAAATCTTTGCCAGCTAGAAAACTTGAAAGATGTTATTAAGATAGCTGAGTAGAAGGGCCTGCTTCCTCCACACAGAAAGGCTAAAACAATAAGTAGATAACTACACGGTGAACTGCACACCTAGGGAGAATAACAGAATACATGGGACAACAATAGAAGACAGTAAAGAAGTGACAGAGGCATCTCTGAGGCACTGGAACTTGGGAAGAGAGCATAGAGAAGGAAGTGAAGAGCCCTTGGATTGGCTTAAAGCCAAGAGGCACTCTCCACTGTGAGAAAAGGCAGGAGATCCCTAGTAGTCCACATTCCCACCACAGACACCTGCAATTCTAGCTGCAAGGGAGCCCTACAGTATTCATAGGTTTTGAGACTAGTATAGGGAGGGAACTCATGCTGAGTTCCCATCTCCTCCCAGCCATTCTCTGGAACCCAGGCTACTGCATTATCCTGCCATTTTGAGAACACAGCCACTGCTAAAATGTACCCTGTCCAGGAGCCCCAAAGGGCTTGCATCTCTGCATTTCTGAGCCCTTATCATTATTTAATCCAGAAGGTTACAGGGCTGTGATTCCAGTTGGACCCCATGGTGTAGCTGTGAACTCAGCACCTGAGGCAATACAGTGGCCTGTAACCCAGGGAACAGGTGATCTAGTACATCAGGGAGGCCATCTTCAAGACAGAGGGAGCCAAAGCATGTGCTCCCCAGAACTTGACAGCTGATGGCCTAATGACCAGCAGAACTGCCACATGCCCATGTGTACTCCCAAAGGCCCCTGGACTGGCCTGCCTGGGGCCTGCTGCCACTGTCACTGGCAACGCTGACTCCTACAGTGGTGGAGCTGCTGCATTGCCTGCAGGGCCTTCTCTATCAGGGACTCAAGGACTGGCTGCCCCAGGATGGGGGCCCCAGGACTGGCCCACCAAGGGCCTGCCAATGCTGACAACTCTGCACACTTCTGCAGCAGAGCTCCTGTGCTCTCATGCAATTCCCCATGTGAGGGCCTGAGGACTGTCTTATCTGGTATCTGCTGCCACTGATGGCCCTTCCCACTATAGAAGTAGAGTTGCCATGTGCCCCCATCAGGGGCCTAAGGACTGGCACATTTAGGGCCCAATACCATCAGTGAAACTACCTGTCTAGCGGGGAAGCCACAGTGTGCTTGCATTCCCCTTAGAAGCCTGCGGACCAGCTTGCTGGGGCCTTTCATTGCCTTTGACTTTGCCCACTGTAGTGTCAAGGCTACTGAGTACCTGTACCCTCAAACAGGGGCCTGAGGACTGGCTCACCTGAGAATTGCTGCCACTGGCAACCTACCAATCTAGTAGTGAAACTACTGCATGTCCCCTCCCCAGGGGCCCATGAACTACCCTGCTGCCCGGGGACTGCCACTGTCAGCAACCACACTCTCCAGCTGGGAAATTGCTATGTGCCTGTGCGTGCTCCCCAGGGACCCAAAGTCTGGTTTACCTGGGGCCTGCTGCTGCCACTAATGACTGCCGCCCTGACCAGCATACCCCTCCAAGTGCTCCCAAACCAGCCTGTCTGGTAGCTCCAGGCCCCAGCCAAGCTGCCTCCACAAACACTCACAACCTAGGCCACTAAAGCACTCATAGGTACCACTGACACTGATTACAGCGAAGAAACACATGGACACTACATTACTGTGCCCACCCAGAACCAAAGTCAAAGCACTCTATTCAATTAACACATCTGCAGGAAAAAGTCTTTCCCCATGAAAGCTATGCCATGAAATTAGAAGATGTGACTGTTCTGCCAGATGTGCAGATATTAAAATAGGGATATAAAAAACATGAAAAAGCAAGGAAAATTAACACCGCAAAAGGATCAAAATGATTTATTAGTAATACATCCCAAGGCAAAGGAAATTGATGCAATACCTCAAAAGGAATTTAAAATAATGACCTTAGGGAACTCAGAAAGATATAAGAGAATACAGACAGATGATTCATCAAAACCAGAAAAACAATTCATAATCTGAATGAGAAATTCAATACATAGATATCACAAAAAATGACCAAACAAATTGGAAACTAAAAAAAATCAATGAATACATTCTTTAAAAAAATCAAGAGCTTCAACAACAGACTAGATCATAAGAAGGAAAAATTTCTGAACTTGGACAGGTCTTTGGACAAAACCCAGTCAGACAAAAAGAAAATGAATAAAGAAAGCCTACAAGACCTACAGGATATAATTAAGTAAACAAGTATTTGCATTATGGAATTTCCAGAAGAGGAAGAGATGGGGAAATGAATAGAAAACCCATTTAATAAAATAATTGCTAAAAACTTCCAAGTTTTGGGAAGAAATACAGATATTCAGATGCAGGAAACTAAAAAGTCCCCAGATAGAGAGAATCTTTGAGGTTGAATCTGAGAAACATTGTAGTCAAAAGTCAAAGAGAAAATGGGAATTGTAAAAACTTCAAGAGAAAAGCATCAAGTCACATATAATGAAATCCCCTTCAGAATAATAGCATATTTCTCAGCAAAAACCTTACAGGCATGGAGAGAATGGGATGATATATTTAAAGTGCTGAAAGAAGAAAAAACCTGCCAGCCAAGATACATTACCCAACAAAGTTATTCTTCAGAAATCAAGGAGGAACAATGTCTTTCCCAGACAAGCAAAGCTGTGGGAATTTACCACTAGACCTACACTACAAGAAATACATGAGAGTCCTGTATCTGGAAGCAAAAGAATGATAACCACCATCACAAAAACACGTGAGAGAATAAATCTCACTGGTAGAGCAGATACATAAATAAGAAATAGAAATAATTAAAGAAAATCATCAAACTGCAGCCAACATTGGAGTTAAACTACACCCTAGACCAAATGGACCTAACAGACATTTACAGAACATTTCATCCTAAAGCTACAGAATACATATTACATATTCTTCTCATCAGTACATAGAACATTCTTTTTTTTTTTTTTTAATGGAGTGTTACTCTGTCACCCAGGCTGGAGTGCAGTGGCGCGATCTCGGCTCACTGTAACCTCCACCGCCGGGTTCAAGTGATTCTTCTGCCTCAGCCTTCCGAGTAGCTGGGAATACAGGCATGTGCCACCACGCCTGGCTATCTTTTTGTTTTTTTTTGAGACGGAGTCTTGCTCTGTCGCCCGGGCTGTAGTACAGTGGCGCAACCTTGACTCACTGCAAGCTCCACCTCCCAGTTTCACGCCATTCTCCTGCCTCAGCCTCCCGAGTAGCTGGGACTACAGGCGCCTGCCACCGTGCCAGGCCAGTTTTTGTGTGTGTTTTTTTTTAGTAGAGACAGGGTTTCCCTGTGTTAGCTAGGATGGTCTCACTCTCCTGACCTTGTGATCTGCCCGCTTTGGCCTCCAAAAGTGCTGGGATTACAGGCATCACCCACCGCACCCAGCCCAGAACATTCTTTAGGATAGACCATATGGTAGACTGCAAAACAAGTCTTAACAAATTTTTAAAAACTAAAATCGGCCAGGCGTTGTGGCTCACGCCTGTAATCCTGACACTTTGGGAGGCTGAGGTGGGCGGGCCATGAGGTCAGGAGATCGAGACCATCCTGGCTAATTCAGTGAAACCCGCCTCTACTAAAAACAGAAAAAATTAGCCGGGGCGTGGTGGTGGGCGCCTGTAGTCCCAGCTACTCAGGAGGCTGAGGCAGGAGAATGGTGTGAACCCGGGAGGTGGAGCTTGCAGTGAGCCAAGATCAGGCCACTGAACTCCAGCCTGGGCCATAGAGGGGAGACTCCGTCTCAACAAACAAACAAACAAATAAACAACTAAAATCATATCAATTATCTTTTCATGCTACAACAATATGTAACTAGAAATCAACAACAAGAGAAACTTTGGAAATTGTACAAATACATGGAAATTAACATGCTCCTGAATTGGTAAAGAAATTAGGAAAAAAATAAAAGTTTCTTCAAGCAAATGAAAAATATCCAAACCTATGGGATAGACCAAAGGCAGTATTAAGAGATGTTCATAGCAATAAATGCCTACATCAAAAAAGTAGAAATATTTCAAATAAACAACCTCATGTTGTACCTCAAGCTATTAGAAAAGCAAGAACAAACCAAACCCCAAATTAGAATAAAGGAAATAATAAAGATCAGAACTAAATGAAACAAAGACAAAGTACTAATGATCAGTAAAAAGTTGGGTTTTGGAAAAGATAAACAATACTGAGAAACCATTAGCTATACTAAGAAAAAAAAGAGAAGACTCAAAATCAGAAACAAAAAAGGAACTACTACAACTGATACCACAGAAATAAAAAGGATTTTTACAGACTATTATGAATAATGAATAATTCTACACAAACAAAATGGAAAATCTACAAAAAATGAATAAATTTACAGATACATATAATTTACCAAAATTGAACCAAGAATAAACAGAACACCTGAACTGACTAACAAATGATGAAGTTGAATCAGGAATAAGAAGTCTTTCAACAAAGAAAATCCTGGAACCAAATGGTTTCACTGCTGAATTCTACTGAATCTTTAAAGGACTAACACCAATTCTTCTCAAACTTTTCCAAAAAATTGAAGAGAAAAAAATTCCTCCACATTAATTCTATTAATTATTAATTATTCTATTAATTCTATAAGGGTAGCATTATTCTGATATCAAAACAGCACAAAGACAGCCAAAAAAGAAAACTACAGACCAATACCCCTGACAAACATAGATGCAAAAATCCCCAACAAAATACAGCAAATGAAATCAAACAGCACATCAAAAAGATTCTATGCCACAGTCAACTAGGATTTATCCCAAGGATGCAAGGATGTTTCCACACATGCATATCAATAAACGTGATATGTTACATCAACAGATGAAAGGCTAAAACCACATGCTAAAAAAAATTTGTTAAAATTCAACATCCTTTATGATAAAAACTCTCAATAAATTAGGTACAGAAAGAATGTACTTCAACAAAAAGAGATTTTCTGAAACTGAAAGTTATATTTAAAGAGGAAACAGAGAATAAAAGTTTGGAAATTTTGCAGCCTGACCATGTAGTAGAAAAGAAAGACCTATTTTCTGGGGAGGAATTCAAGGTTGCATAAATCTGCATAAGTAAAGAGGAGCTGAATGTTAATAGCAAGACAATGGCAAAAATGCCTCCAGGGAATTTCAGGGTTGCAGCAGCCCTTCCCATCACAGGCCTGGAGACCTAGAAGGGAAAAATAGTTTCCGGGCCTGGAAACAGGTTCCCTGTGCTGTGTGCAGCTTAGGGACTTGGTGCCCTCTGTCCCAGCCACTGCAGCCATGGCTGAAGGGGCCAACATAGAGCTCGGGCTGTGGCTTCAGATGGTGCAAGTCCCAAGCATTGTCAACTTCCATGTAGTGTTGAGCCTGCAAGTGCCCAGAAGTCAAGAACTGGGGTTTGTGAACCTCCGCCTAGATTTCCGAGGATGTATGGAAATGCCTGGATGTCCAGGAAGAAGTTTGCTGCAGGAGTGGGGCCCTCATGAAGAACCTCTATTAGAGCAGTGAGGAGGGGAAGTGTGGTGTTGAAGCCCCTGCACACTGTCCATACTGGGGCACTGCCTAGTGGAGCTGTGAGAAGACAGCCACCATCCTCCAGACCCACCAATAGCTTGTACTGTGCACCTGGAAAAGCCACAGACACTCAACACTAGCCCTTGAGAGCAGCCATGGGAGCTGAGCCCTGCAGAGCCACAGTAGTGGAGCTGCCCAAGGCTGTGGGAACCCACCCCTTGCATCAGTGTGGCCTGGGGTCAAAGAAGATTATTTTGGGGCTTTAAGATTTAATGACTGCCCTACTGGGTTTCAGACTTGCAAGAGGCCTGTAGCCCCTTTGTTTTGGCCAATTTCTCCCTTTTGGAATGGGAGCATTTACCCAATGCCTGTACCCCCACTGTATCCTGGAAGTGACTAACTTGTTTTTGATTTTACAGGCTCATAGGTGGAAGGGACTTGCCTTGTCTCAGAGTTTGTACTTGGACATTTGAGTTAATGCTGAAATGAGTAAAGACTTGGGGGCCTGTTGAGAAAGTATGATTGTATTTTGCAATGTGAGAAGGACATGAGATTTGGGAAGAACCAGGGGTAGAATGATATGGTTTGGCTCTGTGTCTCCACCCATATCTCACATCAAATTGTAATTGCTAGTGTTGGAGGAGGGGCCTGGTGGAAGGTGACTGAATAATGGGGGCAAACTTCCCCCTTGCTATTCTCATGGTAGAGTTCTCGTGAGATTTGGTTGTTTGAAAGTGTGTAGGTAGCACTTCTCTCTCTCGCTCTTCTTCCTTTTCCAGCCACGTATGAAGTGCCTGCTTTCCCTTCAACTTCCACCTTGGCTGTAAGTTTCCTGAGGCCTCCCTTCCATGCTTCCTATACAGCCTGAAGAACTGTGAACCACTTAAAACTTTTTCCTTTATAAATTACCCAGTCTCAGGTAGTTCTTTCCAGCAATGAAAGAATGGACTAATACAGATGCCTACTTTCAGAACTCTTATTCAACGCAGAACTAAAAGTCCTAGTCAGAGGCATTAGACAAGAGAAAAAATAAAAGGCATGCACATTGGACAGTAGGAAATGAAACTGTCCCTGTTTGCAGATACATAATCTTATATATAGAAAAACTAAAGAACAAAAAAAACCTCTATGAAATAACTCTTACAATTGACAAACCAATTTGGTAACATTGTAGGATAAAAAATCAACATATAAAAATCAGTAGGGTTTCTATACACCAAAACAAACTAGCTGAAAAATAAATCAAGAAATCAATCTCATTTATAATTGTAAGAAAAGTAATAAAACACCTAGGAATTTAACCAAAAATGTGCAAGATCTCTACAATGAAAGCTAGAAAACAATGATGAAGGAAATTGAAGAGGACATACAAAAATGAAAACAAAAAAAAACAAAAAAAAAACACATGTTTTTGAATTGGAAGAAGACTGTCAAAATCACTATACTACCTAAAGTAATCTACAGATTCAATACAATCTCCATCAAAATGCCAATGACATTCTTCCCAAAAATAAAAGAAATGATACTAAAACTTATATGGAACCATCATAAAAATCTCAAATAGCCAAAGCAACCCTGAGCAAAAAGAGGAAAGCTGGATGCATCACACTACCTGAATTCAAATTATATACCACAAAACTGTTTAAACAAAAACAGTATGGTACTGGTATAAAAACAGGGAGACCAATGTAACAGAATTTCAGCTCCCAGAAATAAATCCATGTATTTACAGACAACTGTTTCTCAACAAAGGTGATCAGAACATACAATGGGGAAAGAACAGCTTCCTTCAAATAAATGGTACTGCGAAAAATGGATGTCCATATGCAGAAGACCAAAAACTAGACCCACATCTGTCACTACATACAAAAATCAACTCAAGATAGATTAAAATGTAAGACCTGAATCTATAAAACGACTAGAAGAAAACAAAGGGGAAATACTTAAGGACACTGATCTAAGCAAAGATTTCGTGGATACAACTTCTAAAGCACAGGTAACAAAGCAAAAATGACAAATGGATTAATATTAAACTATAAAGTGTCTTCACAGCACAAGAATAAATCAACAGAGTAAAGAGGCTACCTGAAAAATCGGTGAAATATTTGTAAACTATTCATCCAACAAGAGATTAATATTCACAATATACAAGGAACTCAACAGCCAAAACAACAAATAATCCAATTAAACAATGGGCAAATGAGCTGAATAGACATTTCTCAAAAGAAGATACATAAATGGTCAACAGGTATATAAAAAATGCTTAACATCACTAATCATCAGGGAAATACAAATCAAAACTAGTGAGACCTTCATCTCACCCTAGTTAAAATGGCTATTATCAAAAGAAACAAAAAATTAAAAAATGCTGGTGAGAATGCAGAGAAAAAGGAACTCTTGTACATTGATATGGGAATGTAAATTAGTATAATCATTACGGAAAAGAGTGTGGAGGTTTCTCAAAAAAACTAAAAATAGAACATATAATCCAGCAATCCCACTATCGGGATTTATCTAAAGAAAAGGAAATCAGAATATCAAAGAGATATCTTCACTTTCATGTTCACTGAAACATTATTCCCAACACCCAAAATAAGGAATCAACTCAAGAGTCCATCAACGGATGAATGGATAAAGAAATTATGATGTGTATACTCAAAAGAATGCTATTCGGCCATCAAAACAAATAAAATTCTGTCATTCATGGCAACATGAGCAAACCTGGAGGACATCATAATAAGTGAGATAGGTGAGGCACAGAAGGATAAACAATGCATGTTCACACTCACATGTGGGAGCTACAAAATTTGAGCTCATAAAAATAGAGAGTAGAATTGTGGATACTAGATTCTGGGAAGAGTGGATAGTAAGAGGGGATAAAGAGAGGTTGGTTAACAAACATGGAATTACAGCTAGATAGAATAATTTCAAGTGTTTTATAGCACTTTAGGGAGACTATAGTTAACAATAATTTATTGTATATTTTCTTTTGTTTTTGAGAAGGAGTCTCGCTCTGTCGCCCAGGCTGGAGTGCAGTGGCACCATCTCTACTCACTGCAAGCTCCGCCTCCCAGGTTCAAGCCATTCTCCTGCCTCAGCCTCCCATATAGCCAGGACTACAGGCGCCCGCCACTGCGCCTGGCTAATTTTTCTGTATTTTTTTTAGTAGAGACGGGGTTTCACCGGGTTAGCCAGGATGGTCTCGATCTCCTGACCACGTGATCTGCCCGTCTTGGCCTCCCAAAGTGCTGGGATTACAGGCCTGAGCCACCGCGCCCGGCCTATTGTATATTTTCAAGCAAGTAAGAGAGGATTTTGAATATTCCCAACACAAAGAATTGTGCTGGGATATGCTAATTACCTTCAGTCATTATACTTTCTAACAATGTACTTTCTAACAATGCCTTAATCTATTCCAGCAGACAAAGTTCCTCTTAAACCATATGCACACACATAAAAATCAAGACAACATATGTGAGATCCAGCTCAAACAAAAGAACAAGCTGAATCACATACAAAATTATCTGAAATACAAAATTATCTTAAATACAAAATAAGTACTTAATATGTTTAAAGGAATAAAAATAAGCATTGAATAAAAGAATACAAATTAGAAATCACAAAAGCCAATAATGCAGATTTGAAAAAGAAATGAATAAAACCTCTAGAAATAAAAAACATTAAAATTAAAACTCAATGGAATGCTTAAATCACTGAAAAAATAGGTGAAGAGCAAGACAGATTTGAATAAATTATACAGAATTGGTTACACCAAAAGAAATGAAAAATATGAGTATAGGAGATAGGCATAATATATGGAGACAATCTAATATACATCTTTTGAATTCCAGAAACAAATGGACACGAGAGATAAGGTAGAGGCAGTATTTGAAGAAATAATGGCTAAATATTTCCCAGGTTTGTTGAAAGATTCCAGTCCTTAGATTCAGGAAAGTCAACAAATTCCAGGCACAATGAATATAAAGCACTGCATTTAAATATCAAAATTCCATTTCATAGTGAAAATGAAGATTACTAAAAACAACAGATCTTAAAAACAGCCAGAGAAAATATACAGATTACCTACAACATGACAATTATATTTTCAGCTGACTTTGCAACACCATTGGAAGCCAGAAAGACTATAGATTATCTTCATAATGCTGAGAGAAAAATCCGCTGTCTAGAATAACCAACAAAATTATGTGTCAAAAAAAGATCAAAAGAGGACCTTTTTAGAAAAACAAAAAGTGAGTTTACTGCACTCTTCCTTTAGAAGGTAGAAGAAAAATTGTCTCAAATGTAAAGTGTGAAATGCAAAAACTGGTAGTGTGCAAACAAACTGGTAAATATATAGCTAAGCTTACGTATTAGCTGCATAAAATAATAATTTATGTCTTAAATATGTCTAATTTATGGAGTTAAAAATTCTAAATTAAGCATGTAAATCAGGAGTGATGAGAATTAAAACCTCCTAAATTTCTTATGTTTTTCAGAAAATAATATTTTGAGTATTTTTATTCTTTGTTGGGTGTGCTTATTAAAATTTCTAGGGTAGTCATCAAACTAGATATTAATGTTACAACCATGCATGCTATTGAAGAAAGTTATATACTTTTTGTGCTTTATTATGACCAAACGAGACATTTCTCCTTCTGAAATAGGTAATATTTTATACAAAATAATTTATAAGTAAATAAAGTTACTACAAAATTGGTGATTTCAGAGTTTTCAGTTTTTTAAATTTGGGGAATAAAAAGCCTCTTAAAATTAGCATAATTCATCTGTAATTCTTTTCTTTTCATGTTAAAGTCTATTTAAAGAAAACCTAGTATGATCTATATGAGGCCTTTCAGATCTACTCATTAGAATAATATATAGTTGGAATTTTACACGCCACTAGCATGAGTTCACTCACACAGTTCTCAACAAGGGCTTGCCATGTTAAAATTAATCGATTACTATAGTGTTACCTCCAAAACAAAAGTCACGCAAGGCACAGCCTTGCCCTTAGTCTCATGATATAATGGGGCAAGACAGCATTGTTTCCAATAATGCATAGCAAGGTCTGAAACTGAGTATAAGCAAAGTGCTACTGAGGCACAGAGAGGAACAATTAATTTTGTCTGATGATCAGGAAGAGTTTCTCAGAGAAGACTACAATTAAGCTGGGACTTGACATATAAATAAAACTTTCCCAGGTACAAAGGAGGAGATATCTTCTAGAAGACATAGCAGCATGAACAAAGGAAGAAGGCTTGAAAGGGACACGATGTATTTGAGGAAGTAGCACAGTTTGTTACAGTATAGTGTATGGGAGTTAAATTATAATTAGGCTATCAGTGTCTCAAGTCTTTTGAGGTTTCTCTGTGTACTGAAAATTTGGGGGTTTAACAGCAATTGTTTCTTATAATCAAATGGGAAAGAAAGCATATATACAGAAGAACATACAGAACAAAAGCAATTCATCATACATTTCAGTTTGCAGGAAAAACATCTTTCATCAAGTGTCCAAAATGCAGCTGTCCTTTCACTGAGAGGGGATTACTTGTACCTGGTTCACCTGCCCACATTAGAGTAATTCACCAATCAGCAAGTCCTCCACTTACAGAGGCTCCACCCTGCACCCAACACTCTGCTAAGTGTTAGAGAATCAAAGGAAAGATTGCTCGGTTCCCATTGCAAGGGAACTTGCATTTTCGACAGGGTCAAAACTGAGATACTTGTAGAAAACAGAAAACTATTCAATATTAGACAGGATGGAGCACATTCTAGATACAAGACTGATTTTGAGACCCAAGTTGGGGAAGATTTCAGGGAAGTTATTACCTGAAAATGAGTAGAATTCAGATATAGAATACAGTAGAAGAGCTTTCTCAATGCAGAAAAAGACATGGAGTTTATTACAGAAGGGGGTTGGCGACAGTGAGCAGAACTTCCTTGGAAAAAAGTAAAGGGATCAAATTACTGATGGCCTTGAAAATGAGGAGTCTGAATATGCCAAGGCAGGGCAGGGTGATGCCATGCTACAAGGGATGTTACAGAAAGGCATAGAGGGAAACGTTTTGTATTGCAGATCTGACAAAGAAGAAACTGGAATGGGGGGATTGCTTTGAAATAGCTGCAGTAATCCATATATGTGGTGAGCAGAACTTTACTGCAGTAGGAAAAGGAAGAAGGCAAATGAGAGATTTAAAGAGAAATTGAGTGATAAATTAGATACACAGGAAAGAGACTCCATAACATGGCTGGTAATAGGAATTGAGTCTGAAGACTGTCTTGGTTAAATATAAAGTGTATGCCCTGCAACTAGTTCACAAGCCATTACAAACCTCAGAGAATGGCCATACAATCTATATCGCCTAGATTAAATTCATACACAGTACTTCACCCACAACTTTCCAGTAAAGTGTGGCTGTACTACCACTCTCATCATCATCATAACAGGGTGATTAACGTTTTCTAATTTATAAAATAACTGTTTCCCTTGCAACCAACAGGTATTTTGCGAGGAAATAGTTTGAAGCTATATAAATAGGCTGTTGCTCCCCAAACTTTCATTGATGATCCTTGTCTGAATAAATTATTATGGTTGTCAAATAATGATTCTGTTTCCAAAATTTCTTTTACATTTTTCACTTAGCTAATGAAGAACTCTCTCTTTTCCTATCCACCTGCCCATCCACTCAACTCTCTACCCTACCCATCTATCTACCTATCTACCAACTTCAGTAGAGATACTTACATTAATTACAAAGGAAAAACAGCAATTAATAAGCAAAAAGAAGTCTCTGACTGCTATCAAATGGAAGCTGGCCTGGCTCTTGCAGTTAGGTGATAGCGTTTAGCTGAATATAAATAATTGCATACAGAACAAATATTAGAGAAAGTCATTTTGTGATACTGATGAAATAAAATAAAGGCAAGACCACGCTATAAGCAAACAGACATGGCAAAGACTTAGAATACTGCCCAAACCACAAACAAGGACCAAACATGTGCCCTCTCATGGCACGAATGATTGCTGCTTCTTTACCAGATATGGGCTCAGCTTTGCTCCATTCCTCTGACCCTCTTAGATAAAAATTGTTAATATAACCAATCATGAAATTGTCGCTGTTTTCTGATAGCACCCAATCTAGAATGAAACCACACTTCCTTGAAACTTCCCCCAAATAATCACACATAAGCCTAAACGCAATAATAAGCACTTCTTTTCTGAGCATCTCTTACTGAGATGCCCACCAGTTCCCTGTGGCATGTTGCAGTGGCCAAGAGAACATCTTTGTTCAACCTGGGGATGTTCCTGGGGGTCTCTGGCTGGAACATCAATGATTTTGTGTTAGAGAACCTTGGAAAAAACCCTCTCAGCTAAGCATTCAGTTAGCATTACTAGAAATGGAACAAACCAAGAACATGTTCCTCCTGATATGATGTACTCAGAACACAGCAACACTCTTGCAATCTTTCTGCCATAAACAGCATAATCTAAATCTAATCATAAACAAGCATCAAAGCACACTGAAGACATTCTACAAATAACTGATGTATAGTCCTTGAAAACATCAATGTCAAGAAAGGAAAAGACAGACTGAGGAACTGTATTAAATTTACAATGGTTAGAGGAACATGACAGCTGAATGCAATACATGACCCAGTATTGTTGAGATAACTGATAGTTTCAAATACGATCTATAGATGGTAATTCATGTTCATTTCCTGATTTTGATATTTGTATTTTACGTATGTAAGAACATATACTTATTTTTAGAAAAGACACATTGAAGCATTTAGCTGCAAAGGATATGAAGGTATGTTAGAATTACATATAGTCAGTCTTCCATATCTGCAGGTTCCTTATTTACAGATTCAACCAATCACAGATAGAAAATATTTGGGAAAAAAATACAACAATAAAAATAATACAAAGAATACAGTATAACTATTTATACAGCATTTACATTATATTAGGTAGTATGAGTAACCTAGGGATGATTTAAATTATATGGAAGGAGATATGTAGGTTATATTCAAATATTTTGCCATCTCATATTAGGGGGACTTGAGCATGTGCAAATTTTGGTGTCTGTGAGGCATCCTGGAACCAATCCCCCATGGATATAGAGGGATAACTGTATTCATATATACTGTGTGTGGTACACATGCACACAGAGGAAGGAGTGGGGCATAAAGCAAATGTGGTAAAATGGGAACCTGGGTTAAGAGTGTAGAGGAATTCTTTTTACTGTTCTGGAAACTTTTCTGTGAATCCCAAATTATAATGGATTTTCATTATTTGCAGAACTTAAGTTCTATGAAGTTGCTGTGAACACTGTATTGTGAATACTGAACCATTACTCCTGGGAGAAATACAGGGCTAGGCTCCTGTGAGCCTTTGATCACAACAGTTTCTTTATTTTTTATTTTAATGGCTTTTAGAGTACAAGTGGTTTTTTGTTACATGGGTGAATTATATAGTGGTGAATTCTGAGACTTTTGGTGCACAAGTCACCCAAGTAGTACACATTGTACCTAATAATGTAGGCTTTTTTATCACTAGGTCCCCATCCACTCTGGCTCTTGAGTCTGTAAGGTCCATTATATCACTCTGTATGTCTACGTACTCATGGCTTAGTTCCCACCTGTAAGTGGGAACATAAGATTTTTGCGTTTCTACTCCTGTGTTACCTCACTTAGAATAGTGGCCTCCAGCTCCATCCAAGTTGCTGCAAAATACATTATTTTGTTCCTTTTTATTGTTGAGTGGTATTCCATGGTGGATATATGGTACGTTTTCTTTATCCACTCATCAGCTGATGGGCACTTGGATTGGTTCCACATCTTCACAACTGTGAACTGTGCTGCTATCAATGTACATGATCACAATATTTTTGTCAAGCATTCAGTAACATAACCTTGTTTTACGTGGGTTTCTGTTTAAAGGCACCTTATTTAATACGTATTGTTGATTCATTAACTTTGGCCAACAGCACTATAACTCATGCCTGAATGGAGCTTATCTAGCACGTGTACTTTCTCCCTAAGGCACCCTACAGCCTTAGGAACACTAGCACTTCAGCACCAAACTTGGGGGCCATGTGAAATAGTGACATCTATTTTAAAAAACAGAAAAGGATGAACAATGTGGCATGAAATAGACTTAGGAAAGGGCACCTGTTTGTAGTATGAGAGCTGAAACAAGAAGCAAAGCATTGCCTTTTTCTACTCAGATGGGAATGTGTGCATCTCAGGGGACTCAAATTTTACATTGCTCAGTGGATGTCCGTGAACAACCCTGAAGGCACCATGAGTACTGATTTTGGTTACAAATTAATTTTAGTAAGTGGACAATGTACAAATGTTGAATCTGTGAATAATGGGGATTGACAGTAAATCCAAATAAAACATTAAGGAAATATACTTTCAGCGTGAAGACTAGAAAAATGGTAGTACAGTAATGAATCACGGTCATTGGATAAGGGAGTTGTCCTGAAAGGGAAAATGCTATTTAAGATATTATAGGTTGGGAAGCTTGTCACAGAAATGCCTTAGACACATTTGGAAACCCAGGAGTTGATGAAGGCCAAGTCAGGGTAGGAGATGAAGTTATGGGAATCACTGGTAACTTAGTAGATGGATGATTCCACAAGAACAAAGCAAGAGCCAGATTTTGTGCCTAACCTATAAGAAAAATGATGATTAAATACTTATAGGGAAGACAGACAGAATCAAGGCTAATGAATCAGGAATGGGTCAGAGTGAAACCTGCTTTGGTTTTGGCAAAGATCATCAAGATACACATACATAGGTATCAATGAGATGACTGCAACTAAAAATGAAGAAAAGTTAACTCTGTAAGATATTTCCACATAGAAGAACTCCTTTAAAGAGATGGATTCACAGTTATTGGAGGTGTTCAAACACCAAGTACAGGATCATTTACTGAGACTGAAACATCTAAGGAATACTTTGATTGGATAATCTTTAAAAACCTTTCTGATTCTTGCGAAAAAATAAAAATAAAAACTTGGGACACCAACACACTCTGACAAAAAAAAAAAAAAAATTTAAGCTGAAAGCTGAGTCATGCAAGAAGCTGCCTTACCTTGAGTTCTTAAGCAGAGAGCTATAGAGAAAAGGTCAATTATCTCCACAAGTAGCTACTCTATGTTCACATTATTTTATGCTCAGCACCAGATGAATACATAATCCATAATTCCCCTGCCTGCTCCTCTTCTCTTGCAACATGTGGATTCAGTAATGTGACCATACCCTCCTTTCCCTCTAGGCCACTATTCCACTTTAAATATTTAAGTCCTCAAACATCGAAGTCATTTTTGGAGAAGGGCGCAGACCACAGACTGTTTCTGTGGTTCTGTGTTTGTTTCTTCCAGATGAGCCCTTTACCTTGGCAAAATAAACTCCTAATTGATTGAGACTCGTCTCAGATACATTTGGTTTACACTCTAATGTTCTATGACTAATTTTTGCTTACTCTTTGATGTCTTAATAAATGATTTCTGTGTATTTCATCAATCATGAAGCAAGTCTGACCTTATCCTTAAAAACGGTCAAACCTATCGAATTAACGTTTTTTTTTTTTCCAACAAATTTTTGTTACAGACAAAACCACAGTCCATTTCACTGGAATATCTAGAACATAGAGAAGGCAGAAGCTACATCTTCTTTGTTAATGTTTTCCACCTTTTCCCTTACGTTGCTGCTGCTATCTTACTAACAAGCAGGAGGTGAGATGGACATTTGGGGTCTGCAACGTATCCTTCTGAGCTGCTCCTATGGCCTCTGGCAAGTCAGCATGTAGTCCTACAGGGGCAGAAAGTGAGAACATGGGTGGGGCTTGAGGGTATGGGGCATAGAAAATCAGACATTCCTGAGAATTCCACACTAACCTGTGGCCTTTGGTACTAAAGATTTCTCTGAAATAACCTCCAATCAACTGCCAATTAGTGGCACACTAAAGATAAAAATGTCCAGACGATAGCTCTAATTCTCGAACCACCACGTGTATGTACTCTTTCAATGGCATAGGGAAGGCTTGGGAACATGAGAGACTGTTACAACAAGATTGGAAGCTCTCACATTTGTCTTATTGCATCAACTCTGTGGTTCCCTCCCGTTATATTCCCTCCCCTGACAACAAAGAAAGTCTTCCTCTCCATAAAGGAGTGGGGGGTGGGGGGCGGGGGCTTCCTTGATTTGTGGAACACCTCTCTTCTGTCTTCTTACTATAGCCTATAGTGAGCCTTACCTATAACGCTTTAATTATGCTTTTTACTAGTTTAGAATAGAGAAGAATGTTCGGTGATAGGTCTCCTCTGAATTTTAAAGTGCAAGCCTTTTTTCTTTTTTCTTAATGCAGTGTGTCCTGGGCTTAACATTTGTTAAGTACTACCCAGTACTACATAGTTTGCAATAGCTGGTAGGAATAACAATAGCTGAAGGCTTACTCCACGTTATTAAGAACACACTTTAAATCCTTAACGTTGTTAGTAAATGCATATATTCCTTCTTCGTATAACTTCCTTTCATTACACTGTCAACAGTCCTCCAAATACAAATGCCATCCACCATCTGGTTTCATAAAAACCAAAATGTACGAACTAATTACAAGAGAAAATTAATATACTGTATGTGGCTAGGGAAAAAGTTAATTAAACCATTTTGGCAACATATAAAATATCAAAGTGGTAAACATTCATATGTTATAGTTGATATTTATCAATAGATTGTGAAGACACAAAATAGGTATAAAATAATTTCCATAATAACTGCTTTTGGGAACAAGCATGGTTTTGATTTGCTGTATACCACTAATGAATTAAATTACTAGCAAATATGTTTTGCAACTTGCCATGTGCAAAGTACTATCCTAGGAGATATGAAGGATATGAGTAATCTGCCCACCCCTGCAGCTAAGCAGGTTAACATCTAATTGGCAAATAGACAATGACACAAATACCTATAAATCAGGAGAGCACGTGGTGCTAAAAGTTAAGTCTTTTTTAATGGAGAAAGAGAAAGATGAAGAGGTGGAGACTGATTTTGACTAATTGATTCCATGTGGAAATTGAGGGTGAAAAAAACAACAAATATTGGCTTATTCAAACAAACCATTTTGTTGAAAAAGAAAGTGTTAACATTAGTCCCAGTACCTGCCCATTTACAATTGACTGGACATTGTCCAGTGGATGACATTTTCAAAAAATAGATGTAATCAGTTTAATAGGTATAGACACTTTAGAGCAGAGGCCCCCAACTCCCAGGCCATGAACTGGTACTGGTCCGTGGCCT
Source organism: Piliocolobus tephrosceles (assembly GCF_002776525.5). NCBI lineage: Eukaryota > Metazoa > Chordata > Mammalia > Primates > Cercopithecidae > Piliocolobus > Piliocolobus tephrosceles. The sequence continues at coordinate 149,026,461 of NC_045436.1, forward strand.
GTTAGAAACCAGGCTGCACAGCAGGAGGTGAGCGGTGGGCAAGCGAGCATTATGGCCTGAGCTCCACCTCCTGTCAAATCAGTGGTGGCATTAGATTCTCATAGAAGTGCGAACCCTATGGTGAACTGGGCATGTGCAAGATCCAGGATGCACACTCATTATGAGAACCTAATGCCTGATGATCTGTGGTGGAATAATTTCATTCCAAATCCAACCCCCTGCCACTCCCTGGTCCATGGAAAAGTTGTTGTCCATGAAACCCGGGGGGACCAATGCTTTAGAGAATGCAATTTTGATCTCCACATATGTCAGGATTCCACAGTATCTTCATACCTGTTTGAATGGGATCCTGGGGCAGGAGGTGAGCTGGGTAAAATTCTTAGTCCACTGAGGCTGCTATAACACAATATCTTATGGTGGGGAAATTTATAAATAATAGAAACTTGTTTCTCACAGTTCTGGAAATGGGGAAGTCCAAGATGAAGGCACTGCAGATGTGGTATCTGATGAGGTCACTCTCTGCTTCATAGATGGTGCCTCCTGCTGTGTCCTCATGTGAAGGGGACCTAGGGGCTAGAGCACTGCCTTCAGCCTTTTTTTATAAGGTCACTAATCCCATTCATGAAGCCTCTGTTCTCATGACTTAATCACTCCCTCAAGGCCTCACCTCTTAATACTATCACATTTTCAACATATAAAGTTTGGGAGGTTGCATTCAGATCATAGCAAACTCATTGGTCCCAGCTTCCTGCACGGATCTTTGGAGCGCCTAGGAGTTTGCCCTGACAATGGATTCCCTCAAGGAAGGCACCTCACAAGTGAGGCCAAGGGGAGAAATGCACTGAGGCAAGGCCTTTGAAAACATGTGAGGATTGTTAAGTCTAGTTTTATTAACTTTCTAAAAAAACTTAATGATGTGTGACCCTGTTCAGATAATTAACCCATTCAAAGTGATCTTCCCTTTAGGACCTTCCATATCTGAGTCAGCTTACATTCAGACAATATTTCTTGTATGTTCAAAAAATGACAAATTGCAGAGAAGAGTTTAAGGCATGGCCCATATGAAGGGTATATAATGGATGGTGCCTTAATTTTACTGTTTTGGGATAAGTTTAAATATTTTGATTACCATACATTTATGGATGTATATAACTGGTCTTATCATTGAAAGGGTGAGTTATCTTAGTTATATATCATATGAAGAACACTGATACAGTTTTACATAGAAATAGCAAAAACAAAACAGAAATTTTAGTAAAGCTATCCTCTCTAATGCATTTATAAATAATATATTAATATTATTATTATTAGTGTGAACTTCTAAACACTACTGACGGTAAAGGCTGTAAAGGTTTCCTTTTAATCCATTAAAATATGTTTTCACTTTACTGTTTCCCAAAGTATCAATATTGAATGTTATAAAAATACTTTTAGCATTTGCTTTCAAATAAAATATTCAATGCTCAATGCTTTCATGGAATATTTTCTCTTAAAAATCCATTATACTAAAAGTAAATATCTGTATGGAGCCTACCAGACTGATGTAATTAAAATTAAATTTACAAAAAGGTAATGGAGATTATGTCAGCAATAGCATGCAATTCAATGCAGCAGCTGAGTCACTGTAGATTTTCTTCCCTTTATAATCTTATCTGGGATGAACAAAGAGGTTAAGTCCCACAGCAATCCTTAGATTAGGCTATTATTTTTGTTATGGCTAGTCATTTTTTATTACAAACTATTAAATAATGCAAGAAAATCAAAGAGATACAAAGGTAGGAAGTTGGTTACATTTATTTTTAAACTGTTGAACTAACTACTCAGGGATGACCTGTTAGTGAGTGTGGTTATCACTGAATGTCCTGGGCTGATTTTAGATTTCCGAAGGAAAAGGTTGACTTCACACCTTTGGTCAAAGGATCCCTATGATTCCTTTTAGGTTTGCTCTCAGGGGTTTAAGACTACATAGAGCTGCATACTTTAAGAAGTCCCATTAAACCAAAACCTTGTCATATCATTCCTTAATTCTAGGACTCCTTAACTCGACACCTCTCAGAACTGCTTCCTGCTGAAACAACCATACAGCCAACTTCCGGTCAAACTCAGAAACTAATTTAAAAAGTCAGTAATTCATCTGTGGAGTGAAGAGCAAAAATGATGATGGCTCACCCTGCCAAATGCTCTTAGCCTCTCATGAGAAATGTCATAGGAACCTATCTGACTGAGCCCATCCCCTTCTTCAGCTTTCACCTTTTGTTGTATCCCTCTTTGTTCTCTACATTCCATTTCCATTTTTCCAACATGCCACCTTTCTTCTTAGGTGGTTTACACACGTCTGTGGCCTAACTACTGTATGTGCATTTTACCAATGCATGCTCTTACTTGTCCTTTGTAATTTGCTTCAAGGCAGTTTCACTTGGAAACTTTTCCTGACTGCCTATAACTTCCCAGAAGGACTAAGTTATATCTGCCCCAATACACTCCCATAACACTCTGCACTTCTGTGATATCAGCACACTTACAATCAGTAAGGATTGCCCTCACTTCTAGACTGAAGCTCTTGAGGGCAAGAACCATGTCTATCTTGTTCAGGGCCATATCCCCACTGCATGGCACAGGACTATCCACATAGCAGTGGCCCAATACATTTTTAAAAACATAATTAATGGTTAATAGTTATTGGTTTATGTGTCAGTCTCCCTTATTGATACTTCTGCATGTTTTATCTATCTTGGTATTGTCTACGTTTATCCTAGAATCTGGTACAGAGTAAGCCTTTTAATAAATGTTGGCTAAATTCATCTCTGAAATGGTGTGCATATCTAATTTCTTTAAGGACAGTGCTGTGCAAAGACCCTTGAGGCCCTCCTTTGCCTTTTGCTTACCTGCAACTATGAGAAAGGGCTTAGAAGATGGCTGGATTGTTAGGCAATAGGGCAAGTAAGCCATCAGAAGAGAAGCGAAATAGCCTCAGAAAGCTATACGGATGTGAAAATGAAAAACAGATTGTTCATTCGACCTTCTGGCAGGGTACCTAGGCATATAGTCAAATCTAACAAACAACTCTGGGGGAAAAAAAAAAAAGGCTTTGCTGATAACTGGTTGCCTGAAACTAATCTGTTGGAAGAAACATAACAGTGGTTGCCTCTAGGGGTGAGGAGAGGGACTCACTAGGAAGGGATATGAACGAAATTTGGGGGATGAGAAAAATGTTCTATATTTAGCTAAAGGTTTGGGTTATATTGATATAGGCATTTGACAAAAATAATCTCATAGTACACTTAGGATTTGTACATTTCACTGTGTAAATTTTACCTCAAAAGACAAATGAAGAGAACTGTAAACAAATATTGAAGTATATTTAATGATATGCATGCTAAAGTGTTAAGAGCGGAATGCACTGATAATTGCCATTTACTGTTAAATACATATAATAAAAATAAAAGATGAATGTAGAGATAAACACATGATATGGCAAGTATGTAAAATGTTAATTGTAGAATCTTGGGGGTGGGTATATAAGTGTTTACTGTATAATTACTTCAACATTCCTGTAATTTTGAAAGTTTTCATCATAAAATGTTGCCAAAAAATGGTTGGTTGGCCTCATGTGGTTGTGGGCACATTAGTATCCAAAAGCTAAGTACTGACTTGTCCCAAGGGAGTGTTTCAGCTATAAAAAGTCAGAAATTATATGAAAATTTCCAATTTATATCATCCCAAACTAGATTATCATTTGGGGTAGTAAAATTTGAATACTACAACCATGTTGGTGGTATTTGTTAAAAAATCCAACAATATTTAGGCACTAGCTTGGATTAGAGGTTAAGAGATTCATTATGAGAAGTCACTGACAATCTTAGGGATTAAAGAGAAACTAAGATAAAACTAAAATACTAGATGTAAACCATATGTGCAATTAAAATAAACATAATTTTAAAATGTAAATAAAATATTTTAAATGTATATATTAAAAATATTTTAAAAGTCAATTACTAGTATATTTTATAGTTCTAGTCAGTTATAGGCAATTTATAACTGTTATTTCCCTACAGCTCAATTTTATTTAAATAACAACTGATTCATTCAGTATAATCATGTCCATTCCATTATGTTCCTAAAAGGATTTGGGTTCAGTTGATCTGGTTAAAAAAAAAAAACACACACACACACAAAAAACAAAAAACAATGAACTACCCCCAAACTCAGATCTGTTGTTTAGCATTGTGTAATATATGCAAATGGGTAATTCACAACAACAATTTCTACTTTTCTACAAATTCTGCCACTGTGCATATGGACCCTGACAGAGGAGGTGGAAGAGATTCTGAAGCCTGAATTCTCTCCCAGACTGTAACCACTAAACCTCTAGGGAAATAATAGTTTGCTGATTAAATTTCTGCACATGCTATCCTGAGATATTAATACATAAATTAGGTTGACAACTAGAAACACTATGAATAACATGTTCAATTTGACAGCTTGGCTATTGTAATAAATTTAACAACTGTTTCTCCCTCTTGCTGTATTCATTTTCACCTTGGGGTTAAGTGATACTGGCTAAAGTAATCTTGGAACAAGAGGCATTTGCAGAAGGCTAAAGTGTGAAATTAATTTTCCTTGCCCTGGCTTTATCTTTGTTGACATAAAGGATCCACATGAAATATTTCACACTAGAAAATACTCTATCTTCTTTGTACTGATTTGAAGTTTTACTTTTAAGTTCTGGGATAAACGTGCAGAACGTGGAGGGTTGTTACATGGGTATATGTGTGCCATGGTGGTTTGCTGCAACCTATTGACCCATCCTCTAAGTTCCCTCCCTTCGACCCCCAAAAGGCCCTGGGGTATGTTGCTTCCTGCCGTGTCCATGTGTTCTCGATGTTCAACTCTCACTTATCAGTGAGAACATGTGGTGTTTCATTTTCTGTTCCTGTGCTAGTTTTCTGAGGATTATGGCTTCCAGTTTCATCCATGTCCCTGCAAAGGACATGATCTCATTCCTTTTTATGGCTGTGTAATATTCCATGGTGTATATGTACCACATTTTCTTTATCCAGTCTATCCCTGATGGGCATTTGGGTTGGTTCCATGACTTTGCTATTGTAAATAGCGCTGCAATAAACATATGTGTGCATGTGTCTTCATAGAAGAATGATTAATATTCCTTTAGGTATATACCCAGTAATGGGATTGCTGGGTCAAATGGTATTTCTGGATCTAGAACCAGAAATTGCCACACTGTCTTCCACAATGCGTGAACTAATTTACATTCTCACCAACAGTGTAAAAGTGTTCCTATTTGTCCACAGCCTCGCCAGCATCTACTGTTTCTTGCCTTTTTAATAATCGCCATTCTGACAGGAAACAGTATCTCACTGTGGTTATGATTTGCATTTCTCTATTAATCAGTGATGTTGAGCTTTTTTTTCATGTTTACTGGCTACATAAATGTTTTCTTTTGAGAAGTGTCTATTCATATCCTTTGCCCACTTTTTGATTTTTTTTTTTCCTATAAATTAAGTTGCTTGTAAATTCTAGATATTAGACCTTTGTCAGATGGGAAGATTGCAAAAATTTTCTCTCATTCTGTAAGTTGCCCATTCACTCTGATGACAGTTTGTTTTGCTGTGCAGAAACTCTTTAGTTTAATTAGATCCCATTTGTAAATTTTAGCTTTTGTTGCAATTGCTTTCAGTGTTTTAGTCATGAAGTCTTTGCCCATGCCTATGTCCTGAATGGTATTGGCTAGGTTTTCTTCTAGGGATCTAACAGTTTTGGATTTTACATTTAAGTCTTTAATATATTTGGAGTTAATTTTTGTATAAGGTGTAAGGAAGGGGTCCAGTTTCTATTTTCTGCATATGGCTAGCCAGATTTCCCAGCACCATTTATTGAGTAGCAGACCTTTTCCCCATTGCTTGTTGTTGTCATGTCTGTCAAAGATCAGATGGTTGTAGATATGTGGTGTTATTTCTGATGTCTCTGTTCTGTTCCTTTGGTCTATATGTCTGTTTTGGTACAAGTACCATATTTGTTTTGGTTACTGTAGCCTTGTAGCATAGTTTGAAGTCAGGTAGCATGATGCCTCCAGCTTTGTTCTTTTTGCTTAGGATTGTCTTGGCTATACGGGGTCTTCTTTGATTCCATATGAATATTAAAGTAGTTTTTTTCTAATTCTGTGAAGAATGTCAATGGTAGTTTGATGGGAATAGCATTGAATCTATAAGTTACTTTTGGCAGTATGGCCATTTTCACCATATTCATTCTTCCTATCCATGAGGATGGAAGGTTTTTCCATTTGTTTGTGTCCTCTCATTTCTTTGAGCAGTGGTTTGTAGTTGTCCTTGAAGAGGTCTTCCACATCCTTGTTAGCTGTATTCCTAGGTATTTTATTCTCTTCATAGCAATTGTGAATGGGAGTTCATTCATGATTTGGCTCTTTGCTTGTCTATTGTTGGTGTAAAAGAATAACTGTGATCTTTGCACTTTTTTTATCCTGAGACTTTGCTGAAGTTGTTTATCAACTTAAGGAGTTTTGGGGCTCAGATATAAAATCATGGTATCTACAAACAGAGACAATTTGACTTCCTCTCCTCCTATCTGAATATGCATTCTTTCTCTTGCCTGATTGCCCTGGCCAGAACTTCCAATACTGTGTTGAATAGGAGTGGTGAGATAGGGCATCCTTGTCTTGTACCTGTTTTCAAAGGGAATGCTTCTAGCTTTTGCCCATTCCATATGATATTGACTGTGGGTTTGTCATAAACAGCTCTTATTATTTTGAGATACATTTTATCAATACCAGGTTTATTGAGAGTTTTTAACATGAAGGGGTGCTGAATTTTATCAAAGGCCTTTTCTGCATCTATTGAGATAATCGTGGTTTTTATCTTTAGTTCTGTTTATGTGATGGATTACATTTTTTGATTTGTGTATGCTGAACCAGCCTTGGATCCCAGGGATGAGGTCGACTTGATCATGGTGGATAATTATTTTGATGTGCTGCTAGGTTTGGTTTGCCCATATTTTATTGAGGATTTTCACATCGAAATTCATCAGGGATACTGGCCTGGCCTGAAGTTTTTTTTTTTGTTTGTTTGTTTGTTTGTTTTTTACTGTTTCTCTGCCCAGTTTTGGTATCAGAATGATGTTGGCTTCATATAATGAGTTAGGAAGGAGTCCCTCCTTTTCAATTGTTTGGAATAGTTTCAGAAGAAATGGTATTAACTCCTCTTTGTACCTCTGGTAGAATTCGGCTGTGAATCCATCTAGTCCTGGGCTTTTTTTGGTTGGCAGGCTATTAATTACTGCTCCAATTTTGGAACTTGTTATTGGCCTATTCGGGGATTCAACTTCTTCCTGGTTTAGTCTTGGGAGGGTGTATGTGTCCAGGAATTTTTTCATTTCTTCTAGATTTTCTAGTTTGTTTGTGTAGAGGTGTTTATAGCATTCTCTGATGATAGTCAGAGTATTTTTGTGGGGTCAGTGGTAATACCGCCTTTATCATTTTTTATTGTGTCTATTTGATTTTTCTCTCTTTTCTTCTTTATTGGTCTAGCTAGTGGTCTATTTTAATTTTTTCAAAAACCAGCTCCTGGACTCATTAATTTTTTTGGAGGTTTTTTTTTGTGTGTGTGTGTTTCTGTCTCCTTCAATTCTGCTCTGATCTTAGTTATTTCTCATCTTCTGCTAGGTTTTGGATTAGTTTGCTCTTGCCTCTCTAGCTCTTTTAATTGTGATGTTAGTGTGTCAATTTGAGATCTTTCTAGCTTTCAAATGTGGGCATTTACTGCTATAAATTTCCCTCTTAACATTGCTTTAGCTGTGTCCCAGAGATTCTAGTACATTATCTCCTTGTTCTCATTGGTTTCAAAGAACTTCTTGATTTTTGCCTTAATTTCATTATTTACTCAGGAGTCATTCAGGAGCAGGTTTTTCAATTTCTATGTAATTGTGTGGTTTTGAGTGAGTTTCCTAATCCTGAGTTCTAATTTGCACTGTGGTCTGAGAGACAGTTTGCTGTGATTTCAGTTCTTTTGTATTTGCTGAGGAGTATTTTACTTCCAATTACGTGGTCAATTTTAGAATAAGTGCCATGTGGCACTGAGAAGAATGTATATTCTTTTGAATGGGGTAGAGCATTCTGTAAATGTCTATTAGGTCCACTTGATCCAGAGCTGAGTTCAAGTCCTGAATATCCTTGTTAATTTTCTGTCTCATTGATCTAACATTGAGAGTAGGATGTTAAAGTCTTCCATTATTATTTTCTGGGAGTCTAAGAATCTTTGTAGGACTCTAAGAACTTGTTTCATGAATCTGGATGCCCCTGTATTGGGTGCACATATATTTAGAATAGTTAGCTCTTCTTGTTGAATTGTTTCCTTTACCATAATGTAATGCCCTTGTCTTTGTTGGTTTAAAGTCTGTTTTGTCAGAGACTAGGATTACAACCCCTGATTTTTTGTTGTTGTTTTCCATTTGCTTGGTAAATTTTGCTCCCTTTATTTTGAGCCTATGTGTGTCTTTGCACATGAGATGGGTCTCCTGAATGTAGCACACTGAGGGGTCATGACTCTTATCCAATTTATCAGTCTGTGTCTTTTAATTGGGGCATTCAGGGCATTTACATTTAAGGTTAGTATTGTTTGTGTGAATTTGATCCTGTCATCATAATGCTACCTGGTTATTTTGCATACTAGTTGATGCAATTTCTTCATAGTATCATTGGTCTTTATATTTTGGTGTGTTTTTGCAGTGGCTGGTACCAATTTTTCCTTTCCACATTTAGTGCTTCTTTCAGGAACTCTGGCAAGGCAGGGCTGGTAGTAATGAAATTCCACAGCATTTGCTTGCCTGGAAAGGATTTTATTTCTCCTTTGCTTATGAAACTTAGTTTGACTGGATATGAAATTCTGGGTTGAAAATTCTTTTCTTTATGAATGTTGAATATCGGTCCCCAATCTCTTCTGGCTTGTAGAGCTTCTGATGAGAGGTCTGCTGTTAGTTTGTTGGGCTTCCCTTTGTAGGTGACCTGGCCTTTCTCTCTGGCTGCCCCTAACATTTTTTCCCTCATTTCAACCTTGGGGAATCTGATTATTATGTGTCTTGGGGTTGATCTTCTCATGGAGTATCTTAGTGGTGTTCTCTGTATTTCCTGAATTTACATGTTGACCTGTCTTGCTAGGTTGGGGAAGTTCTCCTGGATAATATCCCAAAGTGTCTTTTCCACCTTATTTCCACCCTCCTCGTCTCTTTCAGGTACTCCAATGAATCATAGGTTCAGTCTTTTTATGACGTCTCATATTTCTTGGAGGTTTTGTTTCTTCCTTTTCAATCTTTTTTCTCTAATCTTGTTTGCATGCCTTATTTCAGCAAGATGGTCTTCAAACTCTGATACCCTTGGTCGATTCAGCTACTGATACTTGCATATGCTTCACAAAGTTCTCGTGCTGTGTATTTCCGCTCCATCAGGTCATTTATGTTCCTCTCTAAACTGGTTATTCTAGTTAGCAGCTCCTCTAACCTTTTATCAAGGTTCTTAGTTTCTTTGCATTGGATTAGAACATGCTCCTTTGGCTCAGTGGAGCTTTGTCTTCCCCATCTTCTGAAGCCTACTTCTGTCAGTTCGTCCACTGAATTCTCTGTCCAGTTCTGTGTTCCTGCTGGAGAGGTGTTGCAAGCATTTGGAGGAGAAGAGGCCCTCTGGCCTTCTGGGTTTCCAGCATTTTTTTCATTGAGTCTCATCTTTGTGAGTTTGTCTAGTTGCGATCTTTGAGGCTGCTGACCCTTGAATGGGGTTTTTGTGGGGATTTTTGTTGTTGTTGATGCTGCTGTTGCTGCTTTCTGTTTTTCTTTCAATGGTCAGGTCCCTCTTCTGTAGGGCTGCTGCAGTTTGCTGGGGGTTCACTTCAGGTCCTGTTCTTCTGGTTCACTCCAGCGCCTGGAGATGTCACTCAAGATGCGTGCCTCCTCCTTCTTCTGGCATCTCTGACCTCGAGGGGCACAAACCTGATGCCAATAGCATAGCTCCTGTATAGGGTGTCCGACAACCCCTGTTGGAGGGTCTCACCCAGTTGGGTGGCATGGGGAACAGGACCCATTAATGAAGCACTTTCACTGTCCCTTGGTGGAAGGGGTGTGCTTCACTGGGGGGAAACCCATTTGTATGGGCTGTCTAGATTCCTCAGAACCACCAGGAGGAAAGGCTAAGTCTGCTGGTCTGCAGAGACTGTGGCCACCCCTCCCGCTAGGGGCTCATGTCCAGGGAGATTCGGGTTCTGTCCCTGAGCCTCTGGCTAGAGTTGCTGGAGTTCCACCAGGGAAGCCCTACCCAGTGTGGAAGGATGTGTCAGGGTCAGGTCTGAGGGAGTGCACTGGCCACAGTATGCCACAGCTGGGTTGGGCTGTGAGGAACACTTCTTGGGGACCAAGCCATCCAGTCTCCCTGGCTCCAACAGGGGAGAAGTGCAGCCTGGAGCTATAGAGATGGATGCCACTCTTCCCCAACCCAGGTTGCTTAGTATGTTAGGCAGTTACGAGTCCCAGTGCTGGCCACTGCCCCCATCCCAAAAAGCTCAAATGGCTTAGGTAGCAGGCAGCCACAGCTGTGGTGCCGGTTACCCCTTCCCCTGGAAGCTCTGAAGACTTAGGCAGATTCCAGCTGAGAGGCTGTTGAGAATCTGAGCGGCTCCAGGGTTGGGACCTTAGGCCCCGGTAGCGTGGGTTTGAGAGTGGGATCTTCCGATCCGCGCGTTGCACAGTTCCATGAAAAAAGCAGTTTCCCCAGCTGGATAGCATACTCACTCACTGCCTCCCTTGGCGGGGGGTTGGGGCTCCCCTGACCCACGTGGCTCTCAGGTGGGCCACAGCACCACACTGCTCCTTCCTTCCTCTACATGGATCACGTCAGTTACTTCGTCAGTTCTGATGAGAGAACCTGGATACCTTGGTTGCCAGTGAAGGATTCACACACTAGTTATAATTCTTTTAGATGGGAGCCTCTGATTGCCACTGTTTCCAGTCGGCCATCTTGGCCCCACACCCCATGATTTTTTTTTTTTTTCAGTGTGATTAAACTAAGTTAAGATTTGTGAGAATGTAAGTAGTAAAAATTCATATTCAACATTTATTAAGACCCTCCTTAGGAACTGTTCCAGGTACCTTCCCACACACTGGTTCACCAAATCCCATGAAAACTCTGTGAAGAAGGTATCATATCTTTATTTTACACATGAAGAAACTCACAGTTGCTAGGTAACTTGCTCAAGTGCACACAAGTTGGCTACTGGTCAGTTCATGGCTTAATCCAGGCTACACACTACAGGGCTTGTGTACCTTCTACTGACTCCAACACTGATTTTTAACTTTTTGCTTTCTCTTTCCCATGCAATAATCTTTGCACATGCATATTTCAATGCAAATTGGACCTTCATTTGATTAAAATATAAGTGAATGTCTTGTGAAGATACTTTCCCATTCAGGGTTCCAAGGGTCCTTTTCCCTGGAATGTAGCATGGCAAGAAAGAGTTCACATACTTCTCCAAGCTAACACAGGCATTAAGGAAAACTTGACCCAATAAGCACAAGCATAATTTGGATGATATTTCAACTCTAGGATATTCTGGGAATTTCAGCGTCATTACTGTTACTGTTAACAGAAGTGATAGGAAAGGAAGGATGAGTCTCTAAAGCTGATCCTAGATAAAACACCACTACATAAAAAATGATTAACTCACGCAATCATATTAGAAGTTATTTTTAAAGATAGCAATAAAAGTGTGTCTGAAAATAAACATTACGCCTCTTTAAGTGATACTCTGAGATGTTACATCCTACTTGTTCAGTCAACTAAACACAGAAAATGGTCCTCCTTGGAACTGCATTGGCAAGACCTTTAAATGCCTCAGGTGCACACGTATGGCCTAAGGTCAGTTGATGTCATGATTCTAACACCAAGTTGCTTTAAAATTTTCACACATATCTGAGTCTTCAAAAACCAGAGTGAAATTCTTTTCAGTATAAGTGACACTGAAGTAACTTTTAAAAATTTCAATCGTTTGAATGGAATAGTGATGCTCCCTATATAATGAACACCACAGAATTTTCTACATATACATTTTTGATTAAAAAAATCAAGTTACTGTACACTTTTGCACAAAATGTTCAATGGAAGGAAGATAAAATATATAGACATATATTAGCACCCTAAAGTAAAAATATATTAACCAAACATAATTTAGAAAGTATTACCCAGCTCAAATGAAAGCAAAAAGTGCATATGCTTTTTCAAAGAAATTAATTAAATGTTAAGGAATAGCATCCTTCATTTGGACAGCAGTTGATAAAATAAAATTTGTGAGAACAATCCCCAATCATTTTTCAGTTGATTCCTAGGTACTTATAAAAATTATCAACCAGGACTGCCCTATTGTCTTTTTCTATATTACTATAAATATATTATCATATTGTGTATTATTAGAAGGCCTTAGAGATCAGTCAACTTTAAAACGCAGGAGAAATTTCTAGAATGATTATTTACAAATATATTTTGGCAGCCCTAGTGTTTTCTCTAACAATTCCAAAGCTATGCAAAAATAACCAAATGCTACTGAATGACAGGGAACACATGTTAGAGATAATTTAGGAAAAAAATGAAAGAAAAGAACTATTCCCATAAAAGTTACATAGTGTGTTGGAAAGTTCACAAGAGTCATATGAACTAAATTTGAGTTCTGCCAATAATTACTGTGACTTGATGTAGGCTTCAGTTCCTCACACGTAAAATGATGATGTGGGAAGTGAAAGGGGCTGGGTGCAGAAAGGAATGTCAACATTGTATGCTACTGACGGTCATTTACAGTTTCAAGATTAAAAAACATCATCCCTACCTATCCTTAGACATGGAAGTAAATATCTAATTGTGAAGTATGGTTGGAACAAGCAATTCATGGGTAAAACAAATACTCTGGGTGGCATCCCCAAAGGCAGGGAGGCCAAGTACCCTACAGAGGCATCCCATCATTTCTGCCGTCAGCCTTCTTTGATACCCCTCACCAGAGGACTCTAGCCACTGAAGGGACACAAGGAGAGTGCACAGCTGAAGAGGCACAAATGTGAAGGCTGGTTCTGGAGGAAAGTCAACTACAAGGGCTATCACAGCATCCCAAGAAGCAGATACTCACTGTGTTTGGACAGAGAGAATTACATGCACCTCATCTGTTCCACTCTTCCAAATTGAACAATGTCTTCCTTTCACTCCCTAATTTTGAGTGATTCATGCTGAAAAGGAAGTCTCCTGCAAATGGGCCGTAGAAGAGCCATTAGATACATGGGGTTACTCCAGGCTGAAGGAGATACTGGAGGTCCAGGGCCCTGTGGGGGACTCCAACAGGCACTGGTGGAGCCAAGGAATGAGGGTCCCTCAAGATGGGCTGTGGGGTCCTGAGGCTCATCGAATAGAATATTCTGGACTCTGGGGATAGCTCTATGGTCTGAATGTTTGTGCCCTTCCAAAATTCATATGTTCAAATCCTGTCATTCATATATTCAATTACTCTCACCTCAAGGTGAAAGAGGGAGAGGCTTTTGGGAAGTAATTAAGTCATGAAAGTAGAGTTATACTGAATGGGATTAGTGACCTTTATAAAAGAGAGAGTTCTGTGGCTCCTTCTACCATGTGAGGATGCACCTACCATGCGTCACCTACGAACCAGAAAGCGAGCTCTCACCAGAACCTAAATCTGCTGGCACCTTGATAGTGGATTTCCCAGGCTCCGCAACTGTGAGAAATACATTTGTGTTGCTTATGAGCCACCCAATATATGGTATTTTGTTATAACAGTCCAAACCGACTAAGATAAATGGGCTATACTGATTTATAACAATTCAGTACTAATGACCTTCCAGAGGATAGTGTCAAATATTTTTTAAAAGGAATTTACGTAAAATGCTTTTAGCATTTCAACTGCATAGAATGTATACAGTAAACAGATCAAGGGCCACCTCCTTAAGTAATGAGAAAACTGAAGCCCCAAGAGCTTAGGAAACATTCCTCAGAATCCAGATTTCCTGACCTCACTCAAGAGCATGTACTACTACAGCACACAGAATGGCCCTAAATATACTCCCAGAGACACTGGTTTTCTCTCAGATACTACTGAGATATCAAGCCAAGAAAAATCTTGGTCAAATTATTTGAGCTCCCACCACTACATATACATTTCTATGTGATCCTCTTTAATAAAAGGTAAGTCCCATTTTCTCAGAAATACAAGACTTATGCACTGTGGGTTCTTATTCTGTTAAGAGTTAAATCACTGATACTAATGGTACAAGGCTTTCAGAAAGTTGTAAAACTCCTAAGTTCAGGAGGTTCACAATTTTAATAAACTGTTGTAATAATACAAGTGTACGTTTATAATTTATGGAAACATTGACCTCTACAATTATCATAAGACAGAACTAAAATTTCCCAGTGTCATTAAGAAGCCTTAGGTAACATATATAGACATACTGAATTTAAAAAATTAAAACAACATTAAAGAGAACATAAGTGCTATCTTTCAGAAATTATTGTGTCTGTCAAAAAAGGTGGATGGTCCTCAGGGTAATTTTTTCCTAAAGCCATAATATATTGATTCTTATATTCCTCCATAGTTGGATAAAACAGATTGCTGTATACTAAAATATTACCAGTATGAATTCTTTTACACATTATTACTGGGAAAAGGCTTTTCTCTGGTTACCGAATACTGGATTTAGGAGAGTTCAGTAGAAATGATGGTATGGTGACAGCAATGTGCCACAGCTAGTGGCTCAGAGCCTCATGTCAGACGGGACAGGGTGTGAGTCCCTGGTGCGGCAACACACCAGCTCTATGACCTTGAGGACAGTACTAAACTTTAAGCTTCAGCGTCCCCAGTAAGACAATAATTGTACTTTCCCAATAATCTGTAAGTTACATAGTAATCATGTAAGGTCCTGGGTGTTACAAACAGTACCTGTTATAATTACATTATTTCCATCTATCAGTTGATTTGTTTCACACAACAACGCTAAAATAAAAAACTATAATATAACTTTGATGATTGTGGAAATGGGATCATTGAGAGGTTAAATAACTTCTCCAAGGATTCTCATGGTGTAGCTTTACTCATAATCTTCAGTAAATGTGTGTAAGCAGAACTCAGCAAAGAGAGGCTAACGCCCCCAAACCTACAGAGAACCTATCTCTATAGGTTCTCGGAGCATGCCTAGCATAATAGCTAGAGCTAAATATCCATCAAATAAATACTGAATATGAGTGATGGAACTGTGGTTGACTATTTTTACAACTCAAATTGTGCAAGGATTCAGACTGACTGGAAGGTCAATGGATCTGATTTGCTGAATTACTGTTTATTTAACAGGGAGGCAGTTTACTATTTTTATACCTACAAACTCTATTTACTGTGCAAAAATAGTATCAGAGCAGACTAATAGTCTCAACATGCTTTTCTAAGCACTTAAATTACTTCAAGGCTGGGAAGTAAAGTAGGCTCAGGGGAAAAAAACCCATTGTTATTCTGCATTTTTTTTCCTTCCTTAAGAATAAAATATAGCTATAATGCTATCAATTTATAAGCAGTTTCTTTTTCAATATAAATAGTGGAATGCACACCCTATTCTTAAGGTCTTGGGGTATTTAATTTTTGTAGAGCTTTTCATTTTTAATAGCCTTCCATAGAAAGAGCTGTTGCTTTTTACAAGAAATATGCTAGTGATTTAAAGTTGAGAGGCTATTGAGTTATATTACTGAACACTACAGGTCTATGCATAATTGCTCTAAAATACTGGCTGATATAAGCAAAGTTATACTCACTATAATGAAGAGAAATCCTGAAGATTGTATATGTATGGAAGAGATGGATCTTTCTATGTCTTCCTAGGGAATCATAAATACCATGAAGGCTTTATGAAGGTATGTTTGGCCATACTTTCTCAGTTTAGATACTAGAGTGTTACTGTGTTTGTGTATTGAATACAGTTTAAATTATTTATAACTGCTATGTCCACATATTTGTTTAAAATAATTTGATAATAACCATGATTATTGAAATGTTAGATAAAAATATATAAGAAAATGAAATTTCTTTATATTGATCTCATCATTATCTTAATAATGTTAAGCTCCACACTACCTAGCTCAAATACCATCTCCGTGACTGACTTATGGTGTGACCTTGAGCGTGCTACTTAAAATTTACTGGCCTTGTTTTTCTCATACATGCAATGGGGATGCAAACAGGATGAATCTCATAGGGTTAGTAAGAGAAAGAATGATTTAACACATATATAGTACCAAAGCGGAGACATGGGTCCCAGTCCCCCTTCTCCTCTCCCTTGTCTGTCTTCTCTAGTTTTCCTTAATGGGTTCATAGAGACATGGCTTAAAGATCTCTTTCCTTTCATCCCACGAGGGCTATGAGGACTGGAATTGAGTCTTTATGTTACCTTTATATTACCTATTTTTAACAAAATATCTGGTACCTAGCAGGTTTTCAAAAAAATGTAAAATTCTACTAAATTCCCCAAATGGCCCCAGAAACACTTTCTGTGGTTCAAAAGAGAAGGGACCACAAACTGTTACACGAGGACACCCACTGGGTAGTTTATCAGAGAGGGGAGGAGACCCTTCCTAGGAAAATCTGAATTGGAGTCCTGCAATTGACATGTATGTTTTCCTCTTTTGTGATCACATTTAATTTTTTTTGTGGTTGCTTTTAACCATGTCCCTCCCTTGGACTGTCCCACAGAAGCAGCATTCCAAACTTGCAACAAGGGTTAGCCTTCTTCCTTTTGTCCCTCCAGACCCACTCCTCACCCACTCCACCTACCCTCTCCCACAGCCAGGAGGGTGATTTGTACAAAGGACACCAATGGGTGTCCTACTCCTCCAGCTTCCTGTGATGTATGGACGCCATGAGCCACAACACCAGGCCACAGGGAGAAAGGAGAGGGAGGTTATGGTCTTTATTCCCCAGGGTTTTAACCTGTAGGGACAGCTCATATTTGCTATGCTATGTCCCCTTTAGAAGGCTTTCTCTGATTCCATAAATGCACTTTCTTCTGGGTCCTTTGGACCTGGGGTGGTAATAACTCTATGATTGTTAGCCCCGGGGTGCTGTACTATCCCTTGAAATTTCTTTCTATTCTTCTCAGGGCTTTGCTGACAGTCCTATTTCTTAAACTCTCTAGAGTTAACCTAGCTTGAGTGTACCATCTGCTTCCCGCAGGAACCTTGACTGACATAGTACAGAGGTCTTTAAGTAATGTTGTTTCAATCAATGTGGCTTCCTTATAACACTGATGAGAAAAAAAATATTGATTCCCAGCAGGAGTCTGCACATTCTCCCTATGTCTGTGTGGGTTTTCTCCTGGACATCCTGTGTCCCAAAGCTGTGTCCATTAGGTGAACTGGCATGTCCATGTGGTTCCAGTCTGAATGAGTGTGTGTGTGAGTCACCCGGTCATGGGATGACCTCCAGGGCAGGGCTGGCTCCCACCTTGTACCCTGAGCTGCCAGGATAGGTTGTGGCCACCCAAGATCCTGAACTGGAGTAAGTGAGTAAATAATGATCTTATAAATCCTTATTAAATACATGTGTAGCTCACATTTATTTCAATGTTTAATATTAGAAGTGTTTTGGTTTTTATTTAGAAGTTTGGTGATGTTTTTGGGGCCAGAAATATGTCATAGGAACTTAACTCTTATTTATATCAATTAGCCTATGGTAAAACAGTCTCATTATGTGTTCTTTCACTTAAAGCTTTAGTTTCTGTGAATCTATTGATGACATTAGGGGAGGACTTGCTGTACTCTGGATATATAAAGGGAAAACTCTGACAATAAGTGTCATGTTTTCTCTGGCTCTGCAGCCATTTAGCAATCACTTGTTCTCTTTTATGCCAGGTTGAGACACAAAGACTTTACCCTCACTCTTGTCAATCTCTCTGTGAATTATTAAATGATAAAGGAAGGCTTCTCTATTCATTCTTCTTCTCCTCTAGGGAATTCTCTTATGAGAAAAGATCTCTACCATAACTTAGGGATAATTTCCTACTTCTTGTTTTTATTTTTTATTTTTGGCTTAGTTTTATACCTTTCAGAGGCAGTTCATTTGATTATATTCTAGAGTTCATGTTTCGGCTTAGCTATAGGTGATAATATAATCTGTATGTAAAGTGGTATCTTTTTCAAAAGGAATTTTGCTCTGCAATACCATAACTGATTTTTGCCAGGGAAGAATAAACTTTAAAACATGTAACTAACAAGATACATAAGGTAAAATATTTTCAAGATAATGCAGATATAATGGAGATGCTTCTACTTTTGAATACTTTTCATTGCATATTTCTTGCAATTCATTCTAGATGTTATAGTAACTTCAGAACACATTTGGAAAAATCAACTGATATTCACTTACAATGAACTTCTGTCTCTACATATAGTTTCTGGAGATTTCACTATGGAATTATGGCAATGAACAGTAAATTACTATGTTAACTTTTTACTTTCCTACAGATCTAGTCTTACTGTTACGTAATACTTTTTTGTTGTTCCAAAACCAACCCTTCCATTTGGTGAGGAGGATTTTCCATTGAAGGCTCTACTCCTCCATTATCCACTTATTTTGGCTTCCAAATGGACTAATATTTAAAAGAAAAGCAAACAATTGAAATGTGGAGCTAGAAATCTATAAAGCAAAGTGAATAAAAAAAGGAACTTGACACAGATAGACCTAAAACCAAAAAACTTCATGGCAAATTGTCTTCTCCATTTAAAAGTATGTGCTTTTTAATCAACCTTGTGTATTTCTCTACCTTATTTTATTCTTTCTTTGCATTCTATCTTCCTTTTGTGAACATACTAAAGAATCAAGTATAATGGAGGTGAATGCTTATATAATACTAAGTCAGTTTTGCACTGTCTTCTACAGGGGGTTGAGTATGCTGCACTTGGCAAAACTGTGTACCCTTCTCTTTTAAGGAAGGAGGTTTAAAAGGGTGAAGATTAAAACATGTTGAATCTTTGGTAGGAAAGTCAGAAATTGGGTTAAATATTTACCTTTTAGGTGTATGTGTTTTGGGAAATGGCCTATTTCTCTTTGGCTATGGCCTGGTCCAGTTTATCACACTGATAAATGGCCCAAGAAAATGGTGCTGGTTTCTATGAAGGTTCAGGGGCTGGCGGATTGATCAAAACCCTCACAAATACAATGCATTTCAAGATTGATTCAAGTACTGCTTTCCTGATACACCACTTTTCATCAATTTCTAGCTACATATCTCCTCACATTTGAAGGAAATGTGAAGAAAACTTACAATTAATGGTATCTCACAATTGCTGTTGTCCAGTATGGCTGACATGAAGGTTCCACCAGGTTAGGGTAAGCCACGAGGCTGGCACTTTATCTGTGCAAATAAAGGGGCTCACCTGACTTGGAGTGGTGGATGATGTCCATTCCCAGTGGCATGTTTCATGGACGTGATAAACTCAACAGTGGACAAATAGGAAGTACCAATTGTTCTTCTCACCCAAGGTTCTAGTCATGGTTGGAGAAACCATAATTATGGCTGAGAGCACATGCAGAGAGCACCAGAATACCAACTCAAGCTATTCACACACTCCTAACTAAGCCTAAGGTTATGTAAATGGATATAAAGACCTTAAAGGGCACAGACAAAGGTTGGAGCAAAATTTCAAACAGTCTGAGCTTTAAATGCATTACCCACCCCATACACACAGTCATTGACAGAAGACTTACTCACAGGGTGGTTGAATATGACCGACCTCTCACCACCAAACTACACAGACATATGAGATGACCCCTAGGAAAACAGATTTAAAAATTAAAGAAAATACTTACGTCTCTGTCAATATACAAACTGAGCAAAGACATCAGTGGAATCACACTGTAGGGGAGACAGATTTCATAGAAGTAACTTAGGCAAGTTACTAAACAATAAACAAAAAAGTAGAAAAAAACAATAATCTTCAGGGAAAAATATCAAATTACAGAGCTATTACAATATTGTAACTAGAATGACCAGTTTTCACAAAAAAAGTTGTGAGATAAGCAAAGAAACAGCAAAGTGTGACATACACTCAGGGAAAAAAGTAGTCAGTAGAAACTGTCTCTAATATCCCTGATATTAAAGACTTGAAAGAAGCATTATTAATCTAAAAAAAAGGAAACAATTTTTTAAGATGGCAAAGTATGTCAACAATAGAGATCAAGACGCAGCTGGATTTTTTTAAATTTAGAGTTGAAAATTACAGTAACTGAAATAAAAATTCCCCAAAAATCACAATAGCATACTTAAGATGACAGAAGAAAAAAAAAAATCAGTGAAACTAAAGAAAATATTCAATCTGAAGAGCCAAGAATAAAGACAAATGAACTCAAGCATCAAGGACCTGTGGGACATCGAACATAGTGAAATATGTGGGAGAAAAAAGAAGAGAAAAAAAGGCAGGGATAGAAAATATTTTGAAGAAATAACAGCTAAAACTTTCCAAATTTGATGACAAATAATTTTCTGTATTAAAGAAGCTCAATGAGACACAAATACAAAGAGATCCACACCTGGACATGCCATAGTAAAACTGTGGAAAGCCAAAGACAGAAAACTCTAAACACAAAGGAAAGCAAGACATCCCACACTGCAGAGGATCGGTACAATTAATGGCTGACTTCTTTTCAGAAGCAATGAGGGCTAGAAGGCTGTGGAATGATATAATGAAAATGCGGAGGGCAATAAAAAATTCTGTTAAACCAAAATTATCTATATCCAGCAAAAGGATCCCACAAAACAATGACAGTAAAATTCTACAGATAAATGCTGAGAGAATTTGCTGCTAGTAGACCGGCCTTAAAACAAACACTACAGAGAGGCCCTCAGGATAAAATGAACTGACATGACAGTAACTTGAATTTATTGGGTGAACTGAATAACATGCTCAACCAACTCAACCTAACTGACATTTAGAGAGCACATCACCTAATGTATAGAAAATATACCTTCTCTTCAAGCTTACATGGAGCATTCTCCAGGAGATAACGTATGCTCTGCCATAAATGCTTATATTAGAAAGGTGGTTTACACTCAATAATCTAAGTTCTTGTTGTAAGAAACAGAAAAAGGGCAAATTAAACCCAGCACAAGTAGAACGCAGGAAACAAGAACAGAAAGCAATGAAATAAAAGGCAAATAATAGAGAAAATATAACAAATGGTTGTTTTAAAATAAGATTAATAAATAATATTTATATCATTTGAAAACTGATTAAAACAAAAGAAGAGAAAAATTATCTTTACCTGTATCAGTAAGAGAGGGCATGCCACTAGGTATCCTATATATACCAATAAAATTAAAAATGAATATGCACAACTTTATGCTAACAATGTCAACAATTTCAATAAAATAGACAATTTCCCTAAAAATATGAATATAACAGAGCTGTTACAAGATAAAACAGAAAATCTGAATTGTACTATATCAAAGAAAGTGAATTATAAATTCTCAAAGACAACTGCAGCCCAGGTGGCTTCAGTGGTATATTTTGTCAACTACTAATGAAGAAATAATATTCATCTTACACAAACTATTTTTTTAAATAGAGGTGGTAGGAACACTTCTCAACTCATTTTATGAGGCTGGCAATACTCTGATACCAAATGCAGACAAACACATTATAAGAAAACTACAGAACATATCCTTCATGAGAAAACAAACACAAAGATCGTTAAAATATTAGAAAATTATTACCTTTTTATATATTGCTGTGTTTAATTTTCTAATATTTTATTATGAATTGATTTGAATTCTGTTCCTGGTCTTGATGTCATCATCCTGTCATGATGACAAAGTTAGGTTGTCTGAGGAAGAAAAGGTTGCTTTAACATTTGAAAATCAACAGTGTAATTTACTGCAGTAACAGAATCAAGGAATAAAAAACATATAATCATCTCCAATCACACAGAAAAGACCAGAACAGAATTCAAATCAATTCATAATAAAAGTCCTCAAAAAACTAGGAATATATGGGAACATTCTCAATCTGATAAATGGGCACCACAAAAAACCTACAGCTAACATGATTACTTAGAGTAAAATACTGAACTGGAGAATTTGCTACTAGTAGATTTGCCTTATAACAAACACTATAGAGAGCCCTTCAAGATAAAAGGAACTGACATGTCAGTGACTTGAATCTATTGGGTGAACTGAATAGCATGATCAACTCACCCAGAGACTGGAACCAAGAAAAAATATCTGACCATCACTTTTATTTAACAACTTATTTTGGAGTAAAATAAGTGAATGTAATACAGCAAGAAACAGAAATAAAATGAAAGACCTAAAAGGCAAAAGTGAAACTCATTCTAGATGATATGGTTTTGTTTCTGGAAATACTAAGAAACTTACAAAAGAATTATTTGAATTCACAAGCGAATTTAGGAAAATCACAAGGCGTGTAAGGCCAATATAAACATCAACTCTATTTTTATATACTAGAAGTAAAAACTGATACAAGATAATTCCACTTAAAATAGCATACAGAATTTAAAATACTTAGCAAATAATTTAACAAAAGATGTGCAAGACCTCTTTCCTGAAATCTACAATACACTGTTCAGATATCCACATTCATGTATTAGAAGGCTCAATATTATTTGGATATCAATTATTCCTAAATTCAACTTCAGATTTAATGGAATCCCAATCAAACTCCCAGCAGGCTGTTTCATAGAAATTGACAGATTTTAATATTTACATGGAAAATTAGAAGATCTTGGATAGCCAAAAGAATCTGGTGGGAAAAAACAGAGTTGATGGACTTACACTAATCTCAAGACTTACTATAAAGCTACAGTAATCAAGGCCGTGTGGTAATGGAGTAAGGATAGACCAAGTGACCAATGGAACAGGATTGAGTCTAGAAATAGATTTCACACATATACAGTGAACTGATTTTCAACAAAGCTGTCAAAGCAATTCGATGGGGGAAAAGAAAGTCTTTTTAACAAATGGCACAAGGACAACCAGATAAATGTATAGCAAATGAATCTCAACCTTTCGTCTTATACTGCATGCAAAAATCCACTCAAACTGGATTGAAGACTTAAGCCTAACAGCTACAGTTATATAGTTTCTAGAAAAAAAAGTAAGAAAATAATTGCTACTTTGAAATAGGAAAATATTTCTTTGCACTAAAAACCACTACATTTTGAAAAAAATGATAAATTAGTCACCAAAATTAAAAACAGCTTCTCAAAAAAGATATCATTTAGGAAATAAAAGGGATATGTATCAGACTGTGAGAAAATATTAGTATGTATATATGACAAATGACTCATACCCAGAATATATAAACAATCCTACCAATTAATAAAAAAGACAAATGACCCAATTAAAAATGAGTCATGATTATTCCATGTGAGTACCTGGATGTTTCAGTTGAAGGTGCTGTATTTACTTGCTCCTCTCATTCCTCTCCATGAGAGCCATGCACCCTAGCTGCTTGTAGTAGGCCATCTTGGGATATGAGAAGAGACTGACTTGACTCTGGAAAGGGAAGCTAACCAATCTGAACTGTTATCCTTTGGGGATACAGTATAAATGCCTTTTATGAATAGAGAATAGCCTCACTACTTTGCAAACACATTATTACTATTTGAAGTTTAAATAGGATATAGTTATTCATTAAAAAATTAATTTTTAAATACCTCTGTGCCTGGATATACTATTTGATTTGGTGTATCTTGAATTATGCCAATACTTATTCCTGATATGAGCATGGTTAACTTTATTCACGTTGTATAAAATAACTCCTATTATTTTATAATATAGAATGGTTATTTTTAAAAAATGAGTCAAAGATTTGAACATACACCTCACAAAAAGATACATAAACAGCAAATAAGCACAAAAAGATGCCCAATTTCAGTACTCTTCAGAGAGAAGCAAATTAAAGCCTTGATGAGATATCACTTCATACTCACTAGAAGACCAACAACATCAACAAATATAAAATATCTGAATCCCACATATATTGCTGATGGGAGTGTAAAATGGCACAACTGGTTTCAGAAACTGACAGTTTATAAAATTAAACATGTAGCTACCCTTGGAGCTAGAAATTCCACTCCTAGGTATTTAATTAACAAGTGAAAAAATATAGAGATTCTCTAAAAATCTCTTCATAGCAGCGTAATTCATGAGAGCAAATACTGGAAACAACCTAAATGTCCATAAAAAAGATAAGGTAGTAACAATGTGTGGTGTGTTTATAAAACAGAACAGCACAGTACTCACCAATAAAAACAAACAAATTATGGATAAGAATGAACTCCTGATACACACTATAATAAATCTTCAAAACCTTATGCTAAGTGGCAGGACCCAATGTAAAAGGTACCTATGATTCCATTTCAACGAAGTTCTAAACCAAGCAACTATCAGTGGTGAGAGAAATCAGGAGTGGTGCTTTTATAGGATGGAGAATGACAGGTGAAGAGCATATGGGTGGAGCTCTGGCTTTATTAGGGTGTGGTTACATAAATGAATACATTGTCAAAACTCAAGTTGTACACTTAAGATGCATTTTATTGTATATAAATCTTATCTCATAAAAAGATTGTAAGACTGTGAACTAAGCTTCCATTTTTTTTACTTTAATATTTTAGACATCAGTTTTTCATTGCTCCCTAATTAAAAGTACAACTAACCATTTAGCAGCATGAGAGGAGACAAGCATCTGGATGTCCCGAATCAATGGTGACCGGTGTCATTTTCCGTATGTCCCATTTTTATTTTAAAAACACTTATTTGTGATCATAGCATAATTATGTGTTCTTTAATGTAAATAAAACAGGCTATCATATTTAAGTCCTACAAAACCAGTGAGATAAGCAATAGCAATAAAAATAAATCTCATAATGACAAAGGGATTCCTCAAGGACTAGACTTAAAAATCACTGCTGTGGGAAATCTGAAGTTCCCTCTAACTGACCTTACTTGGCTAAAGATGGACTTTGAAAAATAAAGCCTGGGAATTTATTTCCATTTGTCAAATAACCTTTAGCAATATTTAAATAATTTCAGATGCCACCGGGCTGTGCAGGGTGTTTGGGAGAATCCTGGCCCAGATACTCACTTGCCTCTTATGCTTGATTTAATACACCTGCCTCATAGCTTGTCCACCTGCCTCCAGTCCCATCCCATCAACTTATTATACATATAACTGCCAGAATAATTTTCTTAAAACACTGATTTCCTCATGCCAACAGCCTGCTTTTTTTTCTCTAATTATCACAAAATAGCTTTTTCAAGGCTCTTAGCAATTACAAAATACATCACGAATGCCAATGAATGATCTTTCTACATAAAAGTACTATATTTCAATTTACATTTATAATTTTCTTATCAACATTCAAAGTAGGTACTGTGATACTGCATATTCACTAGATGCTTCCTGGCAAGGCTCTCTCCATGGTGCTCAGAATCCGTAGATGAATACAATAGAGTCCTGGTTCTTTCTTTATTAATTAACAATGAATTTGGGAAACAAGTTATAGACATTAGACACAGAGAAGGAATAACATAAAAGATCTATGATTAAAGGTTAATAGTTAAGCAGTAATTTCCCTAGAAGTTCATTCAGAATGGCTTCCAGGAGGAGGCAGATTTTAAACTAAAACCTTAAAAGTTCACAGGTTTTGATGAGTAGTGCACAAAGAGAATAATTATCCAGGACATAGAAGATACACAGGCTTCATTTGGGGGAATGTATAAAAACAGGATACAAGGAAGAAATCAATGGGCTAGTAGAATGACCCTAAATTTGTAGATAGGTTTCTGGCAAATCAGGTCCCTGAGTGCAGACTTTATCTCACAGGTGGTAAGAGTAGTTTGATGTTGAGAATGAATGTATGAAAATTGTCTTCCAAATACAAATCTATTTTCTTTGTACAGAAGATTCCTATAGGAAGCAAGACAAGCCACAGGAGCAGGTAATAGTACCAGCATGAGAAAAGTGGATAATGTATGAGGAATCAGTACTGGAGGTAGAACACCGTGGTTCCATAACACTGGGGTCAAATGGCTTTCACCGTTCTAATCATATACCTCTCAAATATTCTATTTCTGTGTTTGTCCCCCTCATCAGACATGAAGTCCTTGGAGGCAGAGCCCACTTATTATTAATTGTTGTAATTGTATCGATTATTGTTTAATTATGTTGTAACTAATTCCTGGCATATAGTTAGTGCTCACATTTTATTTTGTCTTGAAGAACACATTAAGACCAAGAGGTACTTCAAAAAACACCAAAGGATTTCTATTATTTCAAATTTACAGGCCATAACTTTCGGTATATCTACATAGCTTATGACTAGATGCATCCGTGGGTGAGTTCCTCAATTCAAAGGCCATAGCTCTGTTATCAAAGATGTTACATTTGCTAAAGAGGCACATTTTAAGATGTAGGCATCCCTTCCCGGTATGTGCTAGGGTTCTTAGAAATTCTTAAAAGCTGTGGGCTCTGATGGGGTTGCTATGATCAGGGCTGGCCCTGTTTTCCTCTAATTCCTCCTCAGCACTCTCTTCCCTCGTTTTATCTCCCTTTTTGAAGCAGTAGCACCTTATTATGAGTCACAGGCCTTAATATGCATAAATAATCATAGTAAACCACCAATAAATAATTAAATGAATAAATGACAATGAATCATTGCAAGATATGGAAAAACTGCTATTCTGCAATAATTTTTAATTAGCATGAACATTATTTATTTCTGGCACTACAGTCATAGAACAGGTGCCAGCACCAAAAGATCATTTGTACTTAGACTACAGTTTTCTGTTTTTCCTTTCTTCCTTTATGACCACATGAGTTTTGTAATACACTATTCTCTTTGCTATATGTCCTTTTCCTACCTAAATTCGACTCATCTTTCAAGTCCCAGTTTAAGCTGTAATATTTCCTCAAGTCATTAAACTCCATAGTGCACTTAATTTCTCTTAATTTTCAGCACTTATTTTAATTAACTTTGAGCTGCCTCGAGATATCTCTTGTGTCAAAGTATTATTTTCACCCCAATTCAACGTTTTTACTGTACATTTACTATAAGTATTGCATAGAATAAGGTGCTGAGTGGGAGGGGGTGGTGTGAAAATGAGAAAGATATAATCACTTGCTTTAAGAACTCAGTATGTCAGCAAGAAAAACAGGACAAAATAAAAGTGCTAAAATTAACGATATAAATTAGGAAAAACATCAACAAAATATAATGGGGTTTGAGAAGTCACACTAAGTTGGTAGTGACAGTAAATAATTCCTTCCTGTTAAAAGATTATTTTCCACATTTCCTATCTCTAGCTTCAATATATGACCATCTCACCACAGCGATTGGTCTAAGTGTTGGACATGTGACCTCAGCTGAGCCAATCAGAGTCCTTCTCTCAGAATTTTTTTTTCAAACTCTAGCTGAAGGAGACAGTCTCTTTCTTTCTGGCTAAAAGTTGTCAAACTGTAAGCTTGAAGTAACCTGTAGCTACATCAACTACAGTCAAAGTTAGAAGAGTTGATCTGACAGAACTTGGGTATGCATGCTGAGAGAAGTAAAAATAGTCTAGATCATGTTCAAGTTCCTGATCATAGCTGTTTCTAAGGCCAGATCCACCCCTGCTCTGTGTTTAAACAATTCAATTACTTGAGTTAACAGTGGCTCCAGATCTTGCTTAAATGTATTTTTGTTGGGCTTCTGTCACCTGCAACCAAAATGTCTAGACTAATTTGGGAAAATCAGAAATATTAAATGGAGAACACAGCATTTGAGATTGGCCTTGAAGGAGGGGTAAGAATCTAAAAAGCGAAGAGGTTACAAAAGAACTCACCAACGAAGACAGAGGGTAGGGAAAGGGCAGGACGGTAGCCAGAAAGAATGAATTTAGACATCTGGTAGGGAATGAAGCTAAAGAGGAAGACTGCAGTGTTCTTAAAGAATCTTGAAATTTAGCCTGCAAATATTTTTCTTTTTTGTTTAAGGTTTCAATGTTGTGGTAAGCTAAATAATGACCCCCTGACAGATGTGCACAGCCCATCTCTGGAAGCTGTGAATGTTACCTTATATGGCAAAGGGGACTGACTTTGCAGATGGGATTAAGCTAAGGATCTTGAGATGGGGAGACTATTTTGGATTATCTGGGAGGATCCAATATCATCACAAGGGTCCTTACAAGAGAGAGGCATAAGGATCAGCATGAGAGGAGGAAATAAAACCACGAAAGCAGAATCAGAGAAGGAAATGTGGCAGTGGAAGCAGAGGTCACAGAGAGAGAGAGAGAGACAGATGGGAGGGATGTCACGCTACTGGCGCTGAAGATAGAGGAAGGGGCCATTAGCCAAGAAATGCATGTAGAGTCTAGAAGATGCAAAAGGCAAGGAGACAGGTTCTCTTCTAGTACCTCCAGAGAGAATGCAGACTTGTCAATACCTTGACTTTAGACCAGTGAAACGGAATTCGAACTTCTGACCTCCAAGACTCAAGACAATAACTTTGTGCTAACTTGTTATCGAAGCAATAGAAAACGAATACAAATGGTTTTGTCCATTAATTTGCTTTTTAACTTTTCAGATGTTAATGTTAGTAACTATATTGTAAGCTCCTGAATGTCAATCCCATGTCTCATACTTCTGTGTGTCTTTACACAGAGACTATGCAGTTAGATCCATTAAATCTTCTAATTTACTGCAGTAAATATTAGAAGTATATCATTTTATATCTGGATCTTGAGTTCCTTATTTTTTTTCTTAAAGAATGATTCAGTATTATCATTCATATCACAAAGCGTTCCTTTATTTTCTTTCACCTCCCTCACTTTTCGGGGAGCTTTTTACAATCAAGTCACAGTACAGGCTGGAGTTCAGCTTTAGATACATTTTTGATCTGATTTTACTATTGTTTCAGTTTATGTCAATTTGCACACTACATGGCTGGGATATTAGTTTCCTGGCTCATTCTACACTATAGATTCTGCAGTAAGCACCCTATAGCATATGCTAATAGTGTAAATGTTATGGAAGAAAAGTTATGCCAGAAGCAGACTCTACATTTTACTTTTTAACTTGTACATGTCATTTTTATTAGACAGTGGTATTATGTTGTGAAAATATTTAAAAAACACATATCCTTTATATAATCAGTTTTTTATACAACTAAAATGGGAAATTAAATTCAACTGTAACTGCATTAATAAAAAAGGGCTAGATTCTCTTTTGCTTCTGATTTTCTTACAGAATAAAGACTCATTTTTACATTTTACTTTTGAACTTTTGAAAATGTCTGGTTATATGTTAAAAGCATTTGTTTTTCTTTGATTTTATGAAGCAGGGAATTTTATAGTGCTATTGCCTTAACAGCTTTCAAATACAGATTGAAATATCTGTTTGACATATGGACACAACCAGATATAAATATATTCAACCTCCTTGGGCAAAAAATCTCCAGAACACCCAGTTTACTGGCTGCACAACAAAATGACCTATTTAGGAAAAAGGTCAGCTGGTTATGAAAAAAATTAAAAAGATGAGCAAAACAACTTCAGGAGGGAGGTAGAGAAACATCATTTTACTTACAGGAGAGAAATTACCAAAATCACACATCCACCAAACGGAAAGTAAGCTCTTCTGAAATGTTAGGGATATATGAGTTTTATTCCAGCCATTTAACCTACTCAAATTCTTCTTCCTATTATGTCAGAAAGGACTGATTAGAAAGAAAACCACCCATTACATCTGAAATCAGCCAGGCACTAAATTAAACTGACAGTTATCTGTTCAAATTGGGATTGGATAGACAGACTGAAGGATTCTGGGTCCAACAATCTCCTTTGATTGAATGGGTTGGTCAGTCCAATCTGAAATGAAAGCAGCAGCTACTAACTACCTTGTTGTCCTTCTCAGAAATCTCTGTCTTACCAGGCATCAGATACTATCCTAGTGCTCTCTTTAATTACCATCTTATTTAAGAGATGCCCAGAAAGTATTATTTAATCTCATTGTTCACAGGCATTGAATAAATGGTCTGAAATAAAGGCAATAGTCAACTGCTTCCAATGACCATCTAAAATTCTATTCCTAAAGTATCATTTCATTTCTTTTTTTAAAAAATAACTCAGGGTCAGTTCTAGTCTATTAGTAACTCTTGTATTTAAATAATTTCTTTTAAAATTTATAAGGACTGAATATTCTTCTCCTCCCCTCCCTCTTCTCTTTCTGGCACATGCTCACTTTACTAAATAATTCTGCTCCTACTCTAAATCATCATAACAACAATTAGCATTAATCTGTCTGGTATGTGCCAGGCACAGTGCTAAATGCCTTCAATACATTATATCACTAGCTCTCATAAAACCTTAAAAGTTTAACACCATTATAAGCCCCATTTCAAAGATGAGGAAACCAAGGCTTAAAGAGGTTAAGGAGGAAGTCACCCTGCTACAAAGTGGCAGAGCCCTGATACCCCACCTAGCACTTTCTGATCCAGAGTCAAAACCCAAACACTGCTTGCTACTGTTGACATACTGAAAGCTTGTATAACCCATGTTCCCTCAGTCACCAAGCCAGACTGAGCAAAGGAAAGTGATGGACAGTTCTGGTCATGCATTAATGTTCCTGGAATGAATAAAAAATAGTCAGTATGATTCTTGATTATCTTGGGTACCTGCTATGAAAATGCAGCGTATGTGTCTTCCTTGTGGGCCATTACACTTTCCTGCTGCAACTACAGGTTCTAACAACATAAAAATGCCCTGGGATCTCAGCAGCTGTGAAAGCTGGTGCTGGACAACATGCAGCTCCTGTTGTCCCTGGTGGGGGTAACATCATAGCTGCTGCTAAGGTGCATAATGCCACAGGTGACATTCACCTAGGACTCTGCTGAGGCTATAGCTACCTTGAGACAGATACAGTAGGACTCGTGGTCCTGGCTCCATGAACTTTATGATGGGCTCCCAAATGGTTGTTGCCTTCATTTCCCTCTCAAATAATTTTTAGTAGGTTTTCTAGGAGCTTTGGTTGGAGGATGTCACAGTGAATCCACCTGGGGCTATATCAAGAAGCATCCTGTGCCATCATGTTCTAGCATCCAGAGACCAAGTTGGACTCTACCCTCTGCAACCTCAGAGAGAATTTTCTGTCTTCCCTGGCCACATATGAACAGAAAACCTTTCCCTCTTATTATGAATCTTATTCTCAAGGGTTGGACCACTTTGCCACGTGCTCCTCTATAGATCCAATACAACGTCTCTCATCCATTTCCATTTTATTTCCAAGGTACCTGGGTAGTTGAGAAGATCGGCTTAGGTTCCACATTTCACTATCCTCCCAGAACACTGAATGAATTGCTGAATTTCTGGAGTGGGTGGGGAAACCCAGATCAAATATAACACAGCTATTAGAAAACATACATCCCAGTGAATGCCATCTTACTTTTTTTCTCAAGAATATTGGCCAATCATCAGGGAAATGCAAATCAAAACTACAAGGCGATATCACCTCACCACTCTTAGGATGGCTATTATCAAAAAGACAAAAGGTAGTGTTGGTGAAGGTATGGAGAAAACAGAAGCTGTATACTGTTGGTGGGAATGTACATTGACACAGTCACTATGGAATTTTCTCTTAGCATCATTTTTTCAAATGAATTGAATCAATGAGTGAATGTGTTCTTTAAATGAATAGTGAAAATCCTTATGCTTTGTGGGTAAAGTTGGCTTCTATGAATTACAATGAGATAACATGCTGGCTCCACAGGATCCAGCTTCTACGAGTCCCCTGATCTTATTTCTTACCATAGCTGATGCTCCATAGGCACACACAGGTACAGTTTCCTGGATGTTTGTAGATGGCATCTATTCTGGTTGTTTGGTTGGCTGGTGTCTGCCACACAGGGGCATTAAATGTTTTTTTTGAAAATTACCCTTGTCTCCATCTACTTTCCAGTACAATGTCCTTGCTCTTCCTTGAACACCCCAGTCATGCTCTGCCACAGGGCCTTTGCACTTGATGCTTCGTTGGGTGGAAATGTTTGTCCTCCATATATCTGGTTGGTTCCCCCCTTTACTGTTACTATTTCTGTTCAAACAATATCTCATCAGGCAGACCTTTTATGACCACCCATTAATTGGGAGAGAGAAATTGCCCATTACACTTTCTCTTTACCTTGCTTTGTTTTTCTTCACAGTAGTTATCTCCACCTTCCACAAACTTTACAAATATTTTAATTGATTTTATATATTTACTTTATGGTCCCCCATCAGAATGTGAGCTCCATGAAAGTAGGGGCTATGTGTATGTTTATTTGATAATGTACTTATTTAAACATAGTTACTTAACATAGTTAAATTCTATATCTTCAGGGTTTAGAACAGTGTCTTGCATGCAGAAGTGCCTCAGTAAACACTTGTATGATTCTTGCGAATTCTTGCGAATTTCATGGAAAATAGGTGTCTGTGAAGTAAGAAGGCATGCCTACTTTTGTGGCTTACAACTTACTTGTAATAGCAATTCTTCAAAAGCACTTTTTAAAATGTTTATTATAAATACGGCCTCCTCAGATGTCAACCTTGACAGACAGTTGGAAATAAACATTCTGGTTTAACATAAACAAACAGAATATAAATGTTTCCTAACTGTGTCATCATGTTACACGTCCTTCCCTCTTCTATTGAGTGGGCAACAAAGATACCGCCGGCAGATAAGCCTTTGCTTAATGCCTGCCAGCTGGTTGAGCCATGCCTGACGTGTCCTTCTTCACTAGCTGAGTCCTCAGCATCTCCTAGATAAGGAGAAAATGGAGCTACTAATTATAATGGTGATTAGTTCTAGTTAATGTTTAATGAAAACTCATTGTGCCAAGCATGTGTTAAACACTCTACAAGCTTTACCCTCAGATGAATCCTAAGGTATTTCCAATTTTAGAAATAAGGAAATCGATGATTGGATAAATTAAGTACTTGTTTAAGGTCACTGAGTCAGAAAATGGCACACAGCAAGGTCTCAAACCCACTGCTTCCAACTCTACAGTTTGAATTTTCAACCTCTACTATTCAGAAGTCCCTGTATCATGTGTTATACGTGCATACATAATGGATTCTATTACACAATTCAGGATGAAGATCAGATCCCTTCTATCCAAGGGTTCACATTCTGTCTGCCTTATCCCAAACTCAATGATTAAAAAAAATCAATCTAATAGTCTCATTTGTAGGCCTAAGGAAGATGTCTTTTATACCTATTTTACCCTACTCATACCTTCTAGTTTGAATAAGGAACAGTTGGGAAGGTGTTTCTAAATCCTGGAGATATTCCTCACAAACTTGGTTGTACTCCTTGTTATACTATCCACATTCAAATAATAAATAGTTTACATGTATTAATACATTGTAGTTTCAAAACTGCTTTCCCCTCCATTATCATGATAAACTGTTACAGGAAGGACAGGTTGTATTACTACTATTTTTCAGGCAATGGAGTAGATGCACTCACAAAGTTAGGAAGAAAGAGCAAGATCCCACATTTTCCCTCCATAAAATAAACCGCCCAAATAACACTGCTGGGGAGTTTGAGAGAAATGGAATAATGTAATACTGCAGCTTTCAAAGAGGCCCCGGAGAACGTGTTTGTCAATCACCTCATTCTGCAGAGGAGAAAAAATGACAGTCCCAGAGAGAATGCCCATGGTCACAGAGCTACTGTATAAACCAGAAGCAGAAGCCAAGATGTTTCAGTCCATTTCGTGCCCTCTTCCCCTCATGTTATCTCAAGGACAAGCATGTCACACCTCATGCACCCATGACATTATTCGAAAACAAGAACGCTCTCTAGTGAAAATGCTCCAATTACTCCCTTCTAAACGGCTGTGACACAAGCCTGATAGTACATGATTCCAATGGAACACAAAATGAAACTGCCCATAAAAATAATGTTATAGAGAGTGGCAAGGTTCCTAACTTGTCCCGAAAGTCATAATGTAGCCAAACCGTAGTACAAACGCTATTTGATTTCTCACTGTTCCTGCAAGAAAGGAATGGGAATTTAAAACTTCACTGCTGTTCTCTAGTTTCATGGAAATCTCATCTCTCTTCTTCCCTCAGTGGCTCCTTCCCTGGAGGGCAAGAAGACATCCATCTCTTCCCACTGTCTGCCTTTTCTCCTGGCACTGTGGTAGAACTTGGGGAGTGACACCCATGGATTGCGACTGTTTGGGAGCTCTGGCCTCCAGGGGTGGGAACTGTAGGGCTGCATCTCTACAACCATCCCTGTGGGGATCCTGCTGTCCTCTAGGTGAGGCCCTGTCAAGCTGAGGTAAAGTAATAGGGTAGCCTCAGGCATAAAGTGGTTGGTATATTGACGGATGGTTACATCTACTGGCAGCAACAGGGACAGGGACATGAGAGGGATAAGATCTGTGACCTAGAGTGGGCCCTGCTGTACCCGGCCCTGCAGGAATTTCCAGGACTCAGGTCAGGAGGAAGGAAGACACTTCATGCCATGACCTCCTCTTCACTATCTCTTAGCTATTTAAAAACTCAACAAGTACTGGCCGGGCGTGGTGGCTCACCCCTGTAATCCCAGCACTTTGGGAGGCCGAGGTGGGTGGATCACGAGGTCAGGAGATCAAGACTATCCTGGTTAACACAGTGAAACCCCGTCTCCACTAAAAATACAAAAAAAAATTAGCTGGGCGTGGTGGTGGGCACCTGTGGTCCCAGCTACTTGGGAGGCTGAGGCAGGAGAATGGCATGAACCTGGGAGGCGGACCTTGCAGTGAGCTGAGATTGCGGCACTGCACTCCAGCCTGGGTGACAGAGTGAGACTCCGTCTCAAAAAAAAAAAAAAAAAAAGAAGAGACTCAAAGACACAGTGACAACTGTCCATTTATATGCTGAGATTCTATGAAGACTGAAAAACCGTGTACAAATATGGTTGGACAAAAAGCGTATGACCTAATGGGAACAGACTAAGTGGGGAAACCCAGCATGGTCTGTCTGTTCACATGCTTCTTGGCCTCTCAGTACAGCATTCCTTCCTCCGAGATATGGGTTGGGACGCTTTCTGGACTTTCTTCATTTGTAGGCCTGAGGAAGATGTCTTTTATGCCTATTTTACCCTACTCAGGAAAAAAACCTCAGCAAGTATTTACTGAGCACCTATTTTGTATGTTAAATGCTAATTATGCCATACCACAATATTGGCTTAGAAGGCAGTTTAAGTCTTACATGTTTGGAAAAGTTTCAAGCAAAGAGCAATGCTTTGCTTTTATATAGGGTTCCCTGTGTGTTTACTACAGCAGAATTTAATCTGCAGAACTGCATAAGATACAAAACACAGAGTTGCATTTCTTTTCAACAGATGGGAAAACTAAGCCTCGGGGTTCTAGAACCTGCTCCAGGTTACACAGCTCATAAACACTAGGCGGTGCATAATCTAGATTCTGGTGCTGTGATTCTAACATGCTCTGGTATCAAATGAAACTCATGTCCTTGAAATCTGTACTGCTATCCACCCTACAGGTGCAGGTGCTGGCAGAGAAGAAATTTACATACACATTTTGAGGTCCATGGAGCGTTAAGAGTACACCCCTTGTGCTTACCCACCCACTGGAGCAGCCTCTACAGCATAGGTCTGCCTTGATCCTACTTGTGATATCAGGAAAAGTGAAATTAACGTTTTCCCTTGACACAGTTAAGACTAATTTTCCAAAAGAAAAAAGGTGAGGGAAAACAAAACAATTATACAATAAGCATAAGGGACAAAGAATAAGTTTCTAATATTTTAAAAATCTTAGCAAAAGAACCAAAGCATTTAGCTGAGCCCTGTATTTCCTCTTCTTCAGATAAGCACACTGGCTGCATTGAGGAAAGCAGGCTCCTTGCCTCCCTCCACCTGCTGACGCTCAGACTGTCTCACTGTCCTGGAGAGGCTGGACTGTCTCAGTTTCTAGCCCTTTTCAAATTCCAACCTTAATCACAAAACCCATTTCTGTTTCAAAACTCCTGGATGCCTGGGCCTTCTCCCTCATTCCATTTTACTCTGAGATCTGCAAGCTTGAATTAACAAATAAATGATTAACACTTTCTAGATTCAAGTCATCATCCACCTATGCCCAGTCCCATTCATTGACTCACTCAAAAGACCCATCTCTAGCAACCACCTCCATCTCCAAACATCTGCACCTCTAGGAGCACAAATGCTCTTTAGTTGCTATAATGTGAACTTTCAATAACCACTGCAAGAACACAATAAGAATGATCAACTTACAGTGAAAGTTGGTTGGGTCATTCAACAATAGTAACTACCTGGAATTAAATCGTCTTTCAATCATGCATGAGATTTGTACCAAAATCCCGGCTAGAGAATAGTGACTGCTCATTTTTATTCAGTGCGGTCTTTCCCACATAAATGTGGGTACCACAGGCTCTTTGGAACTATGAGCAAAACTATGCAAATCTGAACTTAAGCAAACTATGCATTACAGTCTAAAAGATTAAAAGGACTAGAAAAATGATATACGAACCTTTATGTCGGTTTAAAGCAACATTAAAGGAATTCTTTGAAAGAAATTATTATTTTTTAGTATAAGAATTTAGCACATCTAACTTTAAATGGCGAAAGTGCAAACCTTTTATTCTTTGAATGTCATTTTATTGAACTCTGCTGGCTACCTGTGATTTCAAAAGAGTTGTCCTTTCTGGTAGGTAGCTTTTTGAAAAACCAGCTAGTTTCTGCTCTATTATTTAGAGATGTAACTTATTAACTTAATATGTTATAGTTTGGGCTGAATTCATGTTTATGTAATTAAGTC
Source organism: Piliocolobus tephrosceles (assembly GCF_002776525.5). NCBI lineage: Eukaryota > Metazoa > Chordata > Mammalia > Primates > Cercopithecidae > Piliocolobus > Piliocolobus tephrosceles. Next base: position 149,063,375 of record NC_045436.1, read on the forward strand.
ATCATTTAAAAAATTTGGTGTTTTTATGTAGTCCTTTCTAGCTAAAAGCATATATGATCATATAGGCGGCATGATTTGAGAATAATGACCCATTTTGTGCTATAGTGTTTTTAAGAAGGAAGTTATTCAAGGAATTCTCATTTCCATAAAACTGTGATAACTCTATATTCTAGAGCTTTTAACAAATTCTGACCTATAATTTTTAAGTCCTTAGTATCTTTCAGGCATTGTTTTAGATGCCTCAGTGTAGTATTTCATTTCTTTCTCACCACTGCCTTGTGAGGTAGCTGTTATTGCTCCAATTTTTCAATTGAGAAATGAGTCTAAGAAGACTAAATATCTTATCCAAGTCTGGGAAAATCTTGGGATTCAAACCTGAATCTAACCTTCAAATTATTCATTCCTAGGACACATTATAATGTTTGTTTTCTTTTACTAATTTATGTATTGCTACATAACAAACCCAAATCAGTGGCTTAAAACAACAGTCATTCCTTTTTACCCTTGCACCTGCACCTTGGGCAGGTTTAGGTGGGAAGGCTGGTCTCCACACCACACGGCCACAGTCAGTGGGGGAAGCTCAACCGGTGTGAAGATCTGCCTCCCAGATGGCTCATTCTCCTTGTTGGCCAGGTGGTACTGGCTGTGGCCTCCTTTCCACAGGGGTCCTTCCACGGGTCAGTGAGGGTCTAAAAATCAGTGTTTCAAAAGACAGAAAGTGGAAGTGGCCAATCTCTGAATGCCTGGGCCCCAAATCTGGTACAGTGACACCTCTCCTATATTCTGTTGGCCAAATCACAACCCAGATTCAAGGGAAGAAGTCACAGACCCCATCTCTTAATAAGAGAGTCCCAAATTTCAAGGGCCACATTGCAAAACCCTAAATTTCCAGCATGGCAGCGATTTCACTAAATTGTGAAATCTCCCAATTTGTGAATACTCTTATCCTTTTTTGGGTAAAACCTCCAAATGGTAGCTTCTTAGAGGAGAGAAAGATCTTTGGATCTTTCTTTTTCCTACATTTTTTTTTTTTTATATACTTTAAGTTCTAGGGTACATATGCATAACGTGCAGGTTTGTTACATATGTATACCTGTGCCATGTTGGTGTGCTGTACCCATCAACTCGTCAGCACCCATCAATTCATCATTTATATCAGGTATAACTCCGCAGTGCAATCCCTCCCCCCTCCCCCCTCCCCATGATAGGCCCCAGTGTGTGATGTTCCCCTTCCCGAGTCCAAGTGAACTCATTGTTCAGTTCCCACCTATGAGTGAGAACATGCAGTGTTTGGTTTTCTGTTCTTGTGATAGTTTGCTAAGAATGATGGTTTCCAGCTGCATCCATGTCCCTACAAAGGACGCAAACTCATCCTTTTTTATGGCTGTATAGTATTCCATGCTGTATATGTGCCACATTTTCTTAATCCAGTCTGTCACAGATGGACATTTGGGTTGATTCCAAGTCTTTGCTATTGTGAATAGTGCCGCGATAAACATACGTGTGCATGTGTCTTTGAAGTAGAATAATTTATAATCCTTTGGGTATATACCCAGTAGTGGGATGGCTGGGTCATATGGTACATCTAGTTCTAGATCCTTGAGGAATTGCCATACTGTTTTCCATAATGGTTGAACTAGTTTACAATCCCACCAACAGTGTTACCGAAATTGCTTCTGTAAATAGATTTAGACTTCTGAATTTTAAAACAAATGGGCTCGTAAAGGAATTTGTTATTTTCAAGTCTTCTTTTCAGCGTTCATAGCAGATTCTCTCTTTTTTTTAAAGCACTTGATAACTTTGGTTAACTTTCCTTATCACACGGTGACTTCAGTAGTTTCTGAATTCCATTTTAATTAGAGTCTTCTAGAATATCATTAACTGAGTGAGATCTTTTCTGAAGCTACTCTTCTTTGCTTAGCAACAAACTCATATGCAGGTTCCACGTCATGTAAGTAGATTTTTCAGTCTATTTAACAGTTTCAACACATTCTTCTCCCTTTAGAAAGCTGTGATTTTACCAGTTCTGTCATCTGGGAATTTCTCACCAGTTATTTCTTGGGCAAAATTTTCTTATTTTCCTGACTTGTCTTCTCTGCTTTGCCCAAATAAAACAAAACAAAAGCCTTCTTTTGGTTGTTTACACTGCTCCATTCCTCTACCCGCAGTGTCCACAGTCACACAGACACTGCACACATAAGGATACAGACCAGTCCTCATTCCAAAGCAGACATTACTAGTCACTGCTCTTTTCCACTGAGCCTGAATATAGTCCCACAGCTTTCTCTCTAAAGTATTCCAAGCACTGCTACTGATTCAGAAATTAGACTTATCCGACTTCCAGGATATGTCCTATTCTATCGGGAACATTTCTTTTCCAACTATGACAATTAAGTATCTCTCATCTTTCAAATATTGTTCAAAATCCCTTGTTCTAACTGGATAACCCTTCCTGGCTTCTGCATCCATCCTCTGACATACCTGGAATCACAGCTCGTGCCACCTGTAGTGGGGGCTGGTCCCAATCCCTGGGCTCAACAGTAACCTTAACCAGGAAATGTTTAGTATTATTTCTGTCCCAACCCTCTGGGACTCAGGGTCATATCACTCATGCTGCAGTTCTGGCCTTGGGTTCTAATCCCAACAGCAGATTTGTACATTGTCCCAGGACCTCAGTCCTCCCTTATGATTAGGGGCTGGGATCTTACTGTTTTTGCCAGACACTTTCTGCTACCTTATTCTCCTTCACAAGTCCCCACTTCAGAAAGGGAACTTTGTGCCCAAGACATTCAGACTCTGTACCTGCCAAAACTCCTTCAATTTTTATCTAAATAAACCTTACTCTTCTGACAATCAGATAAATTAAATACATTTCAGGCCAGGCTTTGCTCACTCACTGGGTAACCCTTCAGATTCTATTAGGCTCCTTGATATCAAATGCTTTCCCTTTCAAAAACCATGCTCTCCCTTGGATCTGGACTCACTCTTCTTATACATGGCGGGACCAGTTCCCCACTGGCCACCCCTCTACAGTAGATGGGTGATTTTTAGGTCTGATCCTTCTCAGTCTTTCCCTTTTGGCTAAATTTGAACAGCTCATGCCACACTGGGATATCAGATACAACCTGATTCCAATTATTCCAATCAGCCTTTGTATGTAAACATCCCTTTCACAACTGCAGTGTCTGTAGTTTTTATAGTTGTTTGTCCTGCCTCTTAGATGTGTGAGTCTGAAGAATAAAGACAGCAGCACATACTGTTATTTTTACTCCCTTTCTAACATTCCACACCAACCAATTAGGTGTTTGCTAGTGCACAATGGGTATCTAATAAATACTGCAGTTGATGCTAAGAATAAAACCTGAAGAAGACATTCTGCAGCAAGAAACTCTTTGAATGACACTGTATGTAATAGATCAGATTAAATATTATGAAGGATACGCTTTCAATTTTGCGGTTTCATCTGAGTGAAATTCTGTAATACTCTAGGAATAAGACACCTGACATCTGTGCTCTGCTCTTTGTTTTGAGCGTGCCATTTCACAGTCTTTGAAATATTTTGGATTGAAAATGAGATTTCAAGGAAGTATTTCATTAGAAGGGGGGTATTATTCTCTTTGAATTGCATCCAAGCTGCAGTTTTTCATCTTCTTTATTAACTTTCTATCACATAACTCTCTTTTCTAATTATACATTAGCCAACACACTTCAATGTGCTGAATGAATCCTGTTTGGTTTCAACAAAAATAGAAATGGAAGCTAAAGCTTTGAAGAAGTGATGTAAGCCACTGCTACAAGTTTCACATTTATTTAAATAACATGACCATTATGAACAAAACTTAAAAAAAATTGAGTTGAACTTTAAGCTACCCAGTTTATTAGTTGCTTTATGTTTATAAACAGATTATCTTTAAAGCCTGAATGCTGGCATTACAGATCTTCTGCAGCTGTTTTGGATAGGAATTCATCAATGCTTAGAGTTCAAAGTTGGTCGCTTTTTGACATTTTCCTACTGTATCAGTGAAATACATATTGCCAGGGATTTCTCAACAAAATGGAACTTTTAGTATTTCAACAAATGTTGATATGCCCAGCCTGATTTTTTTAAACTTTTAAGTTCAAGATACAAGTGCAGGTTTGTTATACAGGTAAACATGTGTCATGGGGGGTTTGTTGTACAGATTATTTCATTATCCAGCTATTAAGCATACTACCCACTCGTTACTCTTCCTGATCTTCTTCCTCCTCCCAGCCTCCACCCTCCGAAAGGCCCCAGTGTGTGTTGTTGCCCTCTATGTGTCCACGTGTTCCAATCAGTTAGCTCCTACTTATAAGTGAGAACATGCGGTATTTGGTTTTCTGTTACTGTGTTAGTTTGCTAAGGATGGATTAAAAAAAGAAGAACCTTAGGCTTACTTTATCAAACCTGATTACTTCCTGTTACTCTGTAGAATCACCATTTGCCATTTTAAAAGGTGCTTGTGTGTTTTTACTTTTTTAATTTGCCAATTACCTATTGCTGCATATCAATCTACTTCAAAACTTAGTGGCTTTAAACAACTTATTTATAGAGAAATATGTGACTTTTCCCAAGGCCATGCTAAGAACTTACCTTACAAATGTATTCTGGTACCGAGTATCTGAAACATGTGTACAGATACATGTATATCGTTCCTGCTATTATCTTTAGTAGCTTGTACCTCACTGTCTTCTTTATATGAGATAATGGGCTGTGATGTAATGAGGACCGCCTGGACTCTCTTTACCTCATTTAACCTTCCCAGACTGGAAAGCAAGGGAAGAAGAAACCAGGTAATTTCTGCCCACCTGCTCACTCCTATCCCTTGGGACCTGACCTGTTCCGGGGAGTATGGCTTCACTCTTTCCTCCAGGCTCCTTGTTTTCTGGAGCAGGCCACAGGATGGAAGGTCTCTGGAGGCCCACCACCTCCAATGAGTGGCCAGAAGAATATCTAATTCTGCTATTTAGTATTAGGATGCATGAAGGCATTCTCTTTATCAGGAAAAATGGTGATATTTTGATCTTCTATCTGCAAACTCTTTAGTCTTTTTATCAGAAACTGATTTTCAGTTAGTTCAGAATTTGAGAGGGGAAGAAGGGTGCTATTTACTGAGTTATTCGCAGTCTTCAATAACACATAGTAATAATGACAATAATTATTAACACTTGTTGAAGACTTACTATCATACTTGCAATGACACTGGATTACGCTCTTGTTGTCTCACATAATCTAATTATAACAAAGGGAGGTCAAAGAAACTGCAAAACATAAGGGGTGGTTGTGGTAATTTTTAAAGTCAGCTACTATTTATTCCTCCCTTCCCCATATGCACATACCTCTTCTCACATTAATAAATGGGGTCTAATTCTCCCCACCTTGAATCTAGACTAGCCTGATAACTTGCACTGATGACAGAACGCAGCAAAATAAACATTCTGGGACTTCCAAGCCCAGGCCTTAAGAGGATGAACAGCTTCCACTTCCTTTCTCTGAGGAAGCCAATCCCCTATAATGACTCTTGGGCTGGACCCCTGAAAGATGAGAGAAAAGCTAGAGACGAAGAGAAGACCCTCATGGAGGAGAACTGGGTTGCCAGACATGTAAATGAAGCCTACTGGGACCTTCTAGCCCGGCCAAGTCTAGGCTTAGCTGAAAGCAGCTGAATGACTGACCCAATTCAATACCCCGTGGAACAGAAGAACCACCCGGCCAAGCCTTGCCCAAAATACCAACCACAGAATTGTGAGAAAGAAATCATTATTGTTTTAAGCCACTCAGGTTTTGGGTGGGTAGATACATAGCAATAGACAACCTAAAGAGAAATAAAATAGAAACCTTCACACACTGTTTCGAATAGCAAATGGTATGATCGCTCTGATATACACTACTTACAGAATAATTTTAAAAGATCTATAAGCTGATTTTTTAAATTGCAAAATCATATGTATAGTTTACCTTTATAGTCCAAGTCATCCTTTCTTCCAAATGTCATTTTAAATGAGCCACCTTCAAGGGCAAACAATATCACCTCCAGACATCAGTTTCACTTCTATTCAAAATGATAAAAGCTTTCTGCTGAATGATAAAGACTATTTCTTTCTATTCCCTGTGGAGATCTCATCATTACTCTGCCTCATATTTGATTATCATGCAGAATAGTTTCCATGCCCTGGCTCTATTCATTATCTGGGGAGCCATACTAACCCCTCATTCTGACCCCCTCCACACCCCGAGTTGGTTTACATAACCCTCCTTGGTGCTCCTTTAATGCTGTGTTTGTATCATTAGCACAGTGCTCGCCACATATACATTATTTATGGAAATACCATAAGAGCAGAGACCTAGTCTGTTTTGTTCACTTTTCTGTATGCTAAGCACCATAACAGCACTCCATATAGAGTAGTTGCTTCATGAATATGTACTGCTTGAGTGAGTGAATGTGTCTGCTTCCCCCTGGCTAGATACTATCTCTTGGTGTTGATTATTCATTATCTTTTCCTTCCATTATCTATCTCCTTAGTACTGCAGGGGCTAAAAACCTGAGGTTTCTAGACTTGCTTGTTGCCAGGGTCTGAACGCAATTCTGATTCTATCAAAGGGATGCACCTGCATAAGATCTGGAGGACAAAGGTCCTTCACCAGCAGTCATAGTGGCTAACATTCAGGTTTCAACAAATGTGTTTCTGCAGAGGCTGAGCAGCTACCCAGTACTCAGGGTCAGCTGTGATACCGGCAATGACTTCTACAGTTTCCTACCCTCTGGGTGGCGGCTTTGAAAATATGAAGTAAATACCCAGTGGTGCCCCTGACTTTTGCTCCTCCAACTCCTATAATGATTTCTGGAAGCACGTAATTCCATGAAAGATCTGGGGTAGTTTGTATTTTACTATAGCCATGTGCCACATAATGACATTCCAGTTAAGAATAAACCACGTATGTAACAGTGGTCCCATAAGATTATAATACTGTATTTTTACAGTACCTTTATTATGTTTATTTATCGAGATGGAGTCTCTGTCACCTAGGCTGGAGTGCAGTGGTGTGATCTCAGCTCACTGCTGCCTCTGCCCCCCAGGCTCAAGCATTTCTCCTGCCTCAGCCTCCCAAGTAGCTGGGATTACAGGCACCCACCACCACACTCAGCTAATTTTTATATTTTTAGTAGAGACGGGGTTTCACCATGCTGGCCAGGCTGGTCTAGAATTCCTGACCTCAAGTGATCTGCCCATCTTGGCCTCCCAAAGTGCTGGGATTACAGGCTTGAGTCACTGCATCCAGGCAACAGTACCTTTACTATGTTTAGGTATGTCTAGATATACAAATACCCTCTGTTACAATTGCCTATTCAGTATTCAGTACAATAACATGCTATACAGGTTTGTAGGCTAGAAGCAGAAGGCTTTACCATATGGCCTACGTGTATAGTAAATGGTATCATCTAGGTTTGTGTGAGTACACTCTACGATGTTCATACGATGACAAAATTGACTAATGACACATTTCCCAGAACATATCCCTGTCATTAAGCAATGCATAACTGTACTGAGTTCTAATTTATATGCCTCTATAGACTGCATTCCTTGAGGGCAGGACATATTTATATTGGCTTAAACATACTTGCACAGTGTCTGGATCATGGTAGACTGTAATAAAGATAATAATAAAATAGCAAACATTTATTTAATATTTACTATATGCCCAGCACTGTCCTAAGTGCTTTACATCTATTAGCTTCTGTAATCTACTCAATAACTCTGTGAGACAGGGGATGTCATTGACTTCTTCTACAAATTGGGAAATTGAAAACAAGGAAGTTAAGCAACTTGCTCAAGAAATCATAGCATTATATAGTGGATTGAGCATTTAAATGCAAGAAACCTGGCTCCCAAGTCTAGCTATATATATCTGTATCCAATAATTTCTCTGCTTGAATAACGTCTGCTTCAGGACTTAGAAGATACAACCATTAACATTTTAGAACTCATTTACTATAAGTGTCCTATGTGCATTTATCATAATATAGCAACTCAATATATTCCCCTTGACAACTTAGTTTTTAAAGATGGTCTTGTATCAAAATGGCTGTGTATATGTGTGTGTGTACATATACACACATATACACTTTTTGCAGTATTTTTTTTCCACTACTCATAATGACAATAAAAAGGGAGCCACAGAAATAATCAGGATAGTAGGAAAAGTAAGAAGAATAATGGTGAAGAATACTGATAGGTTTCATGTGAATTTCTCAATGCAGATATTTCTGCCTTTTGGGTGGGGAAGCAAGTTCAAACAATTGATCACTAGTTGTAGCAAATGAACCCATGTACACACATAAAGGGAAAACATGTTTCTTGCTGTTACTTCCACTGTAATGGAGAACAAACTTTCCTATGGAGACTCCAAATGCATGAAGAGTCTGGGAAGATGCAAAGCCATGCAGACAAAAGAAAACCAAGTGGTAATGGTATGAACACCTGATCAACACTGTGGACAAGAGTTCACGACTCTCAGTAATGACCAGCACAGAAATCTGTGCTGGACAGAAAAATGCATTAAGTGTTCGAATATCTTTTTCTCCACTTCAGATATCTTTTTGCATGCAGAGGGTAATGCACTAGTGTAGGATGCTGTCAATTACTCCTTAAGGGAGGAGAAGTATCTTAATCTGATGGCTGCAGTTGGAAGGAAAATCTGACCACGATAGCCCAGCCTCTGCTTCCTCTCTCGTAAAATTGCCATTCTCCTCTACTTCTCCATGTGTTAAGGTTTAAAGGGATCTACTCTGTCCATGAGCCAGGAAGAGTGGTCTGTGCTCTGCCCACTGCTAACAGTGACTGGGGGTGAAGCCTGTCTAATTCCTGGGTTCAATATTGGGAAAGTACCTTGCCCAGAGTTAAAACCATATTCTCCAATAAAAGTCCGCATCTTTTACCTGCAATTCCAAAAATCTTCAAAGCTTTGAAAATAAAAGATTTCCTCCAATCCATCTGGTAACAAAACCTGAAGTGACCTGAGTCCTTGATGGCCAAACCTGACCTTGACTGACATGAAGCTACTTATAATCTGCATCACTCCACTTGGAGCTTTGCTATCTGATACAACAGCCACATGAGCCTACTTAAATTTAAATCCATTAAAATTATTTAAAATTAAAAATTCATATTCTTAGTCATACTAGCCACATTTCAAATGCTCAATAGCCCTATGTGGCTAGTGCTACCATATCAGATAGACATTTCCAGCATCACAGAAAGTTCTGTATAACACTGGCTTAGACTGAACTCATGTTTCCTTATACACCTATTCATATCCGACATGGGTTGTTACCCCAGGCCCCACATATTAGACAGTATATAAGTATTTTTCCTCAAAATCTGAAAAAAGAGATTCCAAAATCACATCTGGCTCAGATGATCACAGATAATGGATTGTGGACCTGCATAATTTTCATCAGTAATAAAAGTGATATTTTGGTTTTCCTTCTGTGTTAAGACTGTACCTTCCTGTAAATTGATAAATAATGAAGACAGAGAAGAGGAGGACCTTTACACTCTAATAACAGGGAGAGAATCTGGCAGGTTCCTCTCATCTCCATATGCATGGGCTATTTAGGCTAATCACAGTAAAGGATTCTACGTGGGTTTTAAAATAATCTTTCCAAGGAGCTATAAGTGCTGTTCTGGCAGAAGTACAGTAGCTAAATGACTAGAAAACTTCCAAGGATTGATGAAGATGTCACAGATGGAATTTCTATGTTGGGTGGGAGGTGGAACTAGATGAAGTCCAAGGCCCATCCATTTAAGAAAATCTGGGATAATGCTATCACCTCCCCCACATGGGTCCTTCTCCAGCATCTTCCACATGGTGGGGACTAGTCAGAGGCAGATACACTTCTGGACAAGAATGTGTCAATTGGAATCCAGCACATTCTGAAATTTCCTTGAATGCCTGGGGCTACCTCTTGGTGGGAGCAAAGTGGGTCAGCATAGCCATGTTCCCTGCCAGCTGTTCATACTCTTTAAGTCTGACAGTCAGAAGATGCTGGACAGTGCTTATGCCCCCATCTGGATTGTCTTGTCCACATGGTGTGAGATATTTCACAGAGATCTGTCAAGAGCCTAGGCTGGATAAAATAATATCAAGAGAAGTGTTTTCAGGGTCCTCTAGGCTCTACTCTGTTTTGCTCTGCTATATTAATTCAGGCAAGTAGTATAATTTGATACAGCCTCAGTAATCTCATCTGTAGAACAGATGGAATATCCCTGGTCCACTACCCAGAGGGTTGTTTGAGGATAGAAATCAAAATTAATATAATGAACTAATACATGGGAAAGTAATTTTTTCATTCTAAAGAAATTCTATGGCCAGGTGCAGTGGTTCATGCCTGTATAATTCCAGCACTTTGGGAGGCTGAGGCAGGTGGATCACCTGAGGTCAGGAGTTCGAGACCAGCATGGCCAATATGACGAAACCCTGTTGCTACTAAAAGTACAAAAATTAGCCGGTTGTGATGGTGGGCACCTGTAATCCCAGCTACTCAGGAGGCTGAGGCAGGAGAATAGCTTGAACCGGAGAGGCAGAGGTTGCAGTGAGCCGAGATTGCGCCACTGCACTCCAGCCTGGGTGACAAGAGCGAGACTTCGTCTCAAAAAAAAATAAATAAATAAATAAATAATATTCTATTCATTCTATTATCTATTCCATTCTATTATCTTCATTACTGACGGGGAAATTCCATGCAAGCCTTGTACAGCATTACCTATTAAAACAATACTCCAAGCAAAATCCTTGCTGGGTTCTGAGTATTGCTATGAGTTCAACACAAAGCAGCTTTTATTTAGAACATAAATTGGATTTCCGCTTGTAAAGGAAAGCATGAGATAATGTTCTCTGTCTTAATTTGACAGTAGAGAGGCTCTTCAGTATTGGCCAAGAATCTAATATTGGATCGTACCAAAACACAAGCATTTGCTTTCCAAATTGCATCCATAAAGATCACACGGTCAAGTGCTGCCTCTGACAGAGCATTTACCAAGGTTTTAAGGCTTCACATTCAGATCATTAAAAATGCCCATCTGTCTTTTTTATTTAATATGCCATCAGCTCTCCACTTTGGATAAAATCTGAGATCCTGCCCCTATTGAAACTTCCCAGGTAAGCTTCACGTTTGTTTTGTTTGTTAAGATCCTTGTGGAAGCTGTTCAGCTCAAACCTTAGCCAAAGGGCATGACTGGCTCCTCCCTCCTGTTCGCTTTCCTAGGGTTAATCTATGCTAAAGCTTTTATTTCAAGAAACTAGGGAATTTGAAGAATCACATAGACAGGCTTAAAAAATGACATTAACCTTGAGTACTAACTCAATATTAAGCTGATAGTATAAATTCACTATCGTTTTTATCTTAGAAATTGCAAATCTAGACAGCAAGAAAAATTACACATATTAACAGAAATTTTTATTGTATTTTAGAAGCAGCATTTTTAAAGGAAAAGAGTGATTTAGCTAGCTTCACGTCAGCAGCAGACCGAAACACATTTCATATGACTTTATTTTAAAGCTCAGAACTAAAAATGTCTAACATTTAAACATTTTCTACCAAAATTCTCTCACTTAAAAATGTTCTAGCAATATTTTAAGAAGTAATCCTGAACACTTAAGTTGCAAATTTCCTTAAATAGGCTGAATATCTCCACTTCTTTTTTCCTTTAAATCCAGATTTAGGTACAAATACTAGAAGACATCTTTGAGATAGAATGATTTTTTTTTGAGTGTACTGTATCATCCTAAAAGCCTCCTTAAGTTCTTTGAAAGTGAGCTGTAAACTGATAAAAGGACAGTCGTGCCGTCCCCCCAAAGTATATCGTTTTTCTAATACGAATTAGTGCATGTTATCTTTTTGATTCTCTCCCCAACTCCTTCTCATAATTTAAGCTTTACCTCAGACTTCTGCTAGTGCTAATTTTTCCGAAACGGTAATTTTCTAAGAAGTTACTTTTGTGGGTCTTCTCCGAAAGCTTTTTCAAGAAACCAGAACCTTGGGTTTTCAAATGAGAATTATATCCAACGATCGTTTGAATGTGGACGTTTCTCCTTGACTCTTCTCCACCCAAAGGTTTGTTAGAGTGTAGAAAATGGTAATTCTCAAACCTCTCACCTCTGTCAGTCTCCTATAGACTCATAGCCAAACATTTTTTTTTTTCCTAGAAAAGAGCAATTCCTGCAGTTTTATCCAGCCCCAGTCAAATACATCCTTCCTTCCCCAACCCCCCACTTACTGGAGATGAAATCTAACGTTGAGGACTAAGGACTGGAAGGTAGCGATGAGCCAGGATTTGACCGCCCAGCGTTCAACCTCTGTGGTTGTGAATGCAACAAGAAATCAACAAGTTTTCAGGGAGTGCCTACCAGGTGCCTTAAGCAGGAACATCATTGAGTAGGCTAGGTTCTAGATACAGGAGACCAAGCCCTGTGACCCATCGGAGAAGATGAGCTCATCCTGCGCGCTCCACCGCGAAGCCTGTTCCGGGACCCACAGAGCGTGTCCCCCTCGACCTCCGGTTCGCAAAAGTCTGATTGGCCTCTGCAAAGGGCACCATCGCACCTGCAGGAGGAGAGGCTCAAGGAACTCACCTCGCCTCGGTTGGAAAAACTGGCCAAGGAGAGAGCCCCGCACTCAGGAACCGGCCTCGGGGAGGAGAGCTACTGTTTGCGTTTGCGGTCATCTCGGAGAAAAAAAACTGCTTAAAAAAGGGCGGGGGAAAGGAGGTGGTGGTGGCGGCGGCAGAATAGTGCTTCCAGGAGGGCCGGCTAATGCCTTGCATGTTTCTCGGATTGACCCGGGGGAATAACCCTGGGTGGAGAATGGGTGTCCTAATAGAAGTGAGCAGGCAAAACCGACCAGCGAGGGGAGAAGAAAAGTGATTCAAATTAAATTCCCACGCGCTCAGGGCGGCCACGGCTTTAGCTGGAGAAAGGGAGTGCAGGGCGCACCGGGCTGTAGGGCGGACACACACTCTCCCGCTCCCGCAGCGCTGACGGACAGAAGGACGGACGGGCAAACCCGAGCGAGGGACGTACCTTCAGGGTTGGCGCTGATGAAGACCCGGACGCTGCGGCCGGCGGGCACGAGGTGAGAGGGCAGGGCTGTGAGGTTACCAGAGAAAGCTGCCCGCCGGAGCGCAGAGTCTCGGGGACAGGGCAGCTTGGTGCCCGCGCCTGCCGGCCACATTGCCCTCTGGGAGGAACAGCCACTGCCGCCGCCGCCACCTCCTGCTCCTCGGGTTCCTGCCCGCGGCTCCGCGGAACTGCCGGGTCGATCTCTGCAGGCGGCGCGGCTCAGAGTCGCTCCGAGCCCGAAGCGCCACTGGCGAGCTCAGTGGCGCACAGCACCCGCCGGCGACGAGCTGCCATACGGACCCTCGGGCCCCTGTCGCAGAGGTCTCTTGGCCCTCTGGGCCTCCGCCTTTGCCCGCTGCCAGGGCTCAGAGCAGCAGCCAGCTGGAGCGGGAGGTCAGCGTGGCGGCGGCTACGCGCGCAGCGCCGGTTTGCGCCGGGAAGCGCCGGCGGCCATCTCCCCGCCCCCGCCCACCGTGGGAGGAGGGGGCCGCCAGGCGGCAGGGGCCGTGCGAGCGAGGAGAGCAGATGAAACTTTATGTACGAGAAGGCGTCCCGACTTTATCCGAGTCCGCCTCTCTCGGGCACAGAAATAACCTGCGGCTTAGAGGACGGCCGCGACTTGGGCGCGGGGGCCTCGGGAGTGCGCAGGGGTCTCCCAGGCTCCTCTGTGGACAGCCGAGGGCTCCTGGCTGTCTCCGTGGTGGAGGACAAGAAATCAATTAGCCTGAGATTTCTATTACGCCCCCTCCAACTCTCCTAACGGTCACACGAGCCCTGAGAATTTTCGGGAATCCACACGCGCGAGCGTCTGCGCGTCTCTGCCCAAATACAGGGAATCCAGTCTCAAAGTTCGACGCACACAACCCCAAGCCAGGCCCGGAGAGTTTGAAGCATCAAGTCTCCAGATTGTCTCTGGCGTCCTGGAGGGAGGGTCGCTTCGTCCCTATCTCTCCTGGCGCAGGTGGCAGCGTCCTGCCGCTCCGCTTGCTCCCCACGCGCGTCTGAGCTGGGTTTTTATAGCCAAGCTGCGCAGTTCACGTGCTCCTCGCCGCGTGGTCCCGGAACCTTTCCGGGAGCGGATCTCCGCGGGTAGCTCCTCTGAGGCCTCTAAGGCTCCTAGGGGGCCTTTCTGCTCCCATCAAGGCGCACTCACCATCTGTTATGCTCGCCTGGCGGCTCCTGGGCTCGTCGGCCGCCAGGTTGCTGGAGCCCCGCGCGGGCCGGTGCGCACCTGGGCCGGGCAGGAGGGTGCGGGTTCTCGGGAGCGCCCCCCTGCGCAACGTTACCCAAAGTGCAGGTGGCGGTGGATTGGGACCAGGGTGCGAGAAATCAGAGCTGGCTGTGGGCAGCAGCTTCTTGTGTGCACTTCAGCCGCTTTTCCAAGTCAGTGCAACGCGTGGGTCAGCTCCACCTGAAGCTGATCCAGGGCGGCCACAGCGGACGCGCGGCCGTCCTCGGGTTCCGGGCTCAAGGCCGCAGGGGTCCAGTCCATGGCCTAGGTGACATGAGACGCAGAGGGAGCCAGATGTAAAATCGCCGTGTCCCTTCCACTCCCACTGCACCCATGGAAATACTGCATAAGCCAGGACAGGAACGAAGACCTCGCAAAATAAAGTGTAAATGTATTGGGGACTAAGGGCGCTGGGAGAAGGGAGTGTTTGTAGCCTTAATTGCAGTTTAGTCTCTAAATCACTTATTCTGGGCTTTTGGGCAGGGACACCTGTCTTTTACGGAAGAATAACAGTTTTTCCAAATCTTTGAGATTGGGGAAGAAGGGGTGGGCGGGCACAGGGTGAGGCAGTTCAGACGCATGTGTTCTCTTCTTGCCTGGGTGCTCCTAATCTAAGCAGCCTGGCCTCCTCTGGGCCTGCACTTCCTCTGGGGCCTGCTGGTGGCAGTGAAGTCCCATGCACTGCTGTTCATTTTTTTTACCCCACTCCAGCCCCAACACACACGTTCTGGGGTAACCTCTTTGGAAGAATTGGGTCTCTAGGTTTGTAAGGCTGCCTCTCCACTGCTGAGAACCAGGGGGCAGACAGCAGCAGTTCTTACTTTGTGATAATTTGATGCAACCCATAAAGAAGGCTTGAACGTACCCAGCTATTTAATTGATTCAGTTTCTTCACTCCGGACTCATTCTCAGGTGGAAATGTTCTCCAGCAGGAAGGGGGTCCCTGAAGGATCCTCTGTTGTCTCAAGAGGTATGGACTGAGAGCTGTGGAGAGGTCACAAATATATGGTGTTTATTGCGTATCATCGTGTATGAATATACAGTATCTATTACTGGAGAAAAGAGCTAGGATCACTTTATGCCTGATCTCAATAGTGTTTATAAAAGATTATTTAGAAGTTGCTAGATTATCAGGGACCTGACTTCCTGCCTTTCTTTTTTCCCTTACTTCTTTGTTTCTCTCTTCTTAGAAATAGGATTAGTGTTTGTGTCTTCTGACCTTTGCTTCAGATTTCAAAGTGTTGCATTTTCTTTGGATGACTTTGGGATTTTTGGCAGCCTCTATAACCTAATTAACTGTTCTAGACAGGCCGAAGTTTAGCATCTGCCAGTGTCACTGCAGACCAAGGCTGCAGAGGAGAGAGAATTTCATATCGTCTTTGGGCCACGCTGTAAAAGGCTCTCTGCACAACCAACCTTGCCTTAGCTAGAGAGGCTGCTGTCTTTGGAGTATTCTACCTAAGGAAGATACCAGTTACTCATCTCCCTCAAAACACACACACACACACACACACACACACACACACACACATGCACATGCAAAAACAGTCTTCCTCCACATTCTTTGGCTTGCAAGCATCTGACATCCTAACACCAGATAGGTTTGATTTCCTAGCACACAAATACCAATAAAGGAGGTGTCATCTATGGTGGTAACACTTTATTATAAACCGAGGAATCAAAAAGAATAAGAGAGACAGAGAAACAAATGAGAGGGAGAGGACATAATTGTGGAAGGCTGACCCTCATTTTCAAGACGACCTTGTTTTTTTATATCTGATTAAAATATTTTCTAAACGTTTTCTTCTTGTCCGTAAATATTGGGAGTTTTTGAACCATGACAGAAGCTGTGATACCTGGATCCTGGCTCTACCATTAATGAGTTATGTGACCTTGAACAAGTCATTTCACTTTTTTGAGCCTTGGTTTTCTTATGTGTAAAATGTAATAACGTTTCTTATGTGTAAAACATTTTACATATAAGAAAAGCAAGTCTTGAAAAATGAAATGACTCAAACCAAGTCAAATGACTCAAAACCAAGACTCAAAACAAGTGAAATGACTTGTTCAAGGTCACATAACTAGTTAATGGCAGAGCCAGGATCCAGGTATCACGGCTTCTGTTCCAGTGCTTGTTGCAACATACCACCTCTATTTTCTAATTTTGCTCAGGTCTGGCCCTTGAGGACATCTTTGTTAACCTGGACAATGAGTGCTCAGGCCTGTGTTCACAGGTGTGGAAGGCTGGATATCATTTCTGCTTTCTAAATAGGAAAGAAGATCATTGTTTGCATGATCACACAAGACTAAACTCTTCTAACTTCTAGGTTGTTGATCTGATGACAAAACTTCCAGATTCCTTCTTTCTTTTGGGTCCTGCTCTTTCTTCATGAGACCACAGGTAAATCTGTACCATCCCAGACATGGGCTGGAGAATTTAAAGCATCTAGAACTGGGAAGGTGAAAGTACATGAGAAATGAGACTGGGACCAAAATTGAGATAAAAAACAAGCATTCCCCTCTCCATCCTCTCACCCTACCACCAATTAGTAAGCTGGAGAGGTGCCTTGTCCTTATAAAACAATGGGTCCTAGCCCTTTATAAAACAAGGCTGCCCAAAGGTAAAATTACCACTAGGTTCATTCTACTCACTGAGCTAGAAGGAGCCTTGTGATCATGAAATGAAACCCCCTTTAATATGTAGGTGATGCCCAAATTGTAATTTTATTAAATGAGGGGAAAGAAAATTAATTCCTAATAATAGTGAGATATGAGGATTTCCCATATTGTAGACCCGGTGTTAAGCTTTTAATAGGCATCTCAGTTAATTGCACTACATCCAGGGTCTGGGCCCAGCACCTCCTATCTCCACGTCTGACATCCCTTCTTGGACACTACTGTTCCTGTATATCTTTTGTTATGTGCACACTTTACCTTTTGTAACACATGTGCACTTTGCTTGCTGCAAAGTCTATGATATGCACATGTATCTCACCTACTTCCCTTCACTGTGATGGCTGATGATTTTTCACCTAGCTGCATGGCTATGTCACATGTCCAGTTCATTCCTTGTAGATGCTGGGGGTAGTGATCAGAAGGCACAAAACTAGAGCCCCTGTGACTGACTGTGACCCAGGAGAAAGAGTGCCCATCACCCAACCTGTATTTGCCTGCAGGTGCATTCCCATGTGTGTACATCAAATATCCTGGTCAGGAAACCTGTGGATCATTCTTCTGTGAAATAAATTTGTTCTGTTATGGATAGAAGTGAAACAGAGCCCCTAGTGGTATGAAGAAGACCACATTAGCTCATCATGCCCCTCTTCCTATGTTAGGGACTCCAGCCAATGAAGTCAGTGATGTGCTGTTTGTGCTTCCCTAGCTTGAAGAAGACTATCAGACTTAATATTACATTCATACAGTGGTTCTCTGATTTGGGTGATAAATAATTGAGTCTGCTTTGCTAATGTGAGAAATAGATTATTCAGGGTCACTCAAGCCAGCGTCCCACTTTTCAAAGTTCCAGGTGGTAAGCTAGATCATTAGTAACCCACTTATTTGTTTACAAAATGGAAATTTTCAGTCTGTGTGAGAATTTGTCAGCATAACAATTTGCCAACAGAGATTGTTGATTCAGAGGTGTCTGCAGCATGGTAGAATTCACAGCAGCACGGTTTTAAATAAAGTTACACCTTTCAGAAAGTGCTATCTGATGTTTTAATGACTCAGAAATTCTAACTTTACCTCCACCCCCTTCCAAATCTGCGTAATGTATTTTTTGAGCAGCCTTCCTCTTACAACCTTCTAAACACATTGCTATCAGAGCACTATGCATGCCACACAAAGTAGAAGAAAGTTAAAGAAGTTTGAAGTAAAAGTTTGTAGATTATTTTGTATTTCTAAATTGAATATTTTCATTTTGTAATTGCTAAGTTTTTTTTTTCTCCTTCATGACAATCTCAATACAGTACCTTCCAAAACCCTCTTCTTGCGTGTTTCATCGTCTGACACTTATTTGGAGAGCTGCTTTTTACAAAGCGCCTTCATACATGTTAGCTCATTTATTTTTAGTCTAACCTTCTGAAATAGGTTCTGCATTATTTCCCTCCCCTCTCCAGTTTTTAATATGAAGCTCAAGTGATTTTAGTGGCATGTTTAGGTTCACTCAGTTGCTGGATAGCAGAGCCAATGTCAAAACTAGATCTCTGAACACGAAGCTGTAGATCATTTATAATATACCACGTGGCTGCCAACGTATAACAAGATCCATTTAGCTGAATTGATTAAACATCATTTGTACCTCTCTATGAAATTTATACTGGTGAGTAGGCAAACCAAATAATATAGGGCATAAAACACTACTTGGATGGCAATGTCAGCTACCTTGCCTATTTACATTGACATATTTTTATTGAGCAGAAGCTAACTTCCACATCTTTTAATTCTGCTAACACTCAATTTTGTAGATAAGTACAAGAGGCTGAGACTTTAAATGACTTGTCCAAATTCAGAGAGCTTATAAGTTGGCAAAGCTAAAATGTGAACCAGATTTATCTCACCCTTATACTAGATGGAGTCTTTTAATCATATAACACTAAGTCCACATGAATAAAAAGGAAATCTTCCCTTTACAGTACTCTGTATTGACATGGCCCAAATATCTTAAATATATTGTCCAGGTCAATCATTGTTTTCTTATTTTTTAAATGCTTGTACTTAGCTAGAATAGTATGAAGCTTGAATGTATTTTGAATTTGCTTTTCTTTTCAAAATACTTTAATGGTACAAAGTGTTTTATTTGCATATTTTTACAATTTGCATATTTTCTGCAAAAATTTAATATAGATGATGATTCTGTAACAGTCTCTCTAAATATGTTTCTTTGGATTCTACTTTCTGGAAAACTACTATGACTTTGCCATCTTCCTTTTCTCACCATTCTTATAGTTATGCTTTATGTTTATTATTTAATAGGATTTATTTCTTCACAAAATAATGGTCTCCATCACAATCCTTTAGCCTGAATTAGTTATACAGTTGCACTATGCATCTTCTTGGGTTATCTCTTGTAAATGTAAATTATCTTATCGCCTAAATTTAGAAAGCCATATGCAGAATTGACAGGTCATTTACATTCAGTTGAAAGAGGAGGATAGGCAGACAATTATATTGTGTTGAAGCCTTGAGAAACATTTTACAAATCAAATGATTCAAAAACAGGTTTTAAATTCCTAACTCCTGTCACTTCTTGGTAAGTATGGGAAGATCATTCCGCTATCATTTGAAAGATTTAGAACAAATTTAAAATTTAGGAGACTGGCATTATTCCTCTCCAAATAAATGTAGTGTAGCTTTTATATTTTATATTATAAAAATGTATATTAATGTATCTTTTTATTTACAAATTTTATCATATTTTTTATTATAAAATATAATTATGTATAACATTTTAAGAGATGTTAACCTATTTGATCTATAGACCCTGATCTATTCCTGCATTAGTCAGGATTTTTTCGTGGCAAATAACCAAAACCAGCAAGTTTCTTTTCAGAATACAAGAGTTTATGCAGAACACTTGACCAGCAAAGAATTGAGTCTCAAGACAAATTGGAACAAGGAATAGGAGATGTCCTTGGGAAAAATGGACATTATTTTACTGTTTTTCCAGATCTCATCTCTGGTTCTTTCTAAGCAACAAGAACATCTCTTTCCCTTGAATCTCTCTTTTTCTCTTGTGTGAGCACAGGCATGCACACACACATACCCCCACATAACTTTCTTTGATAGGTAATACTCATGAGCCACATGGAAAGACTGATTCTTTTTTGAAATCTTTTTCAGGAACTAGTGAATAGCAAAGTAATTGAGTAAACATACTTGTGCTGGCTTTGAGTTGATGTTTGCCTGTAGCTCTTTCCACTCTTCCAGGAAGTTAGCATACCCCAACGCAAATACTAGCGTAAAAACTTTACTCAAATTTTACTTTTTGTTTTTCTCTGTGATCAAAAAATAATTACTTGTACTTCATATTAGCAACGACATCATTGGGTTTGTTCGTCCAAACTAATCTTTCTCTGGAAAGAATTTTGTAATTCTTTCTTTTTATTTAAATAAGTGATTTTTGGAAAATGATTTAAACACTACTTGCTCATTGTAAGATACTCAGGAGTGTAAACTAAGCAGGAAGGAGTGAGTCAAAATAGAATTTTGCCACCTGATATGGTTTGGCTGTGTCCCCTACCCAAATCTCATCTTGAATTGAAGCTCCCTTAATTCCCACATGTGGTGAGAGGGACCTGGTGGAAGGTAATTGAGTCATGGGGGAGGGTGTTTCCTGTGCTGTTCTTATGATAATGAATAAGTCTCATGAGATCTGATGGCTTTATAAAGGGGAGTTCCCCTGCACACATCCTTTTGCGTGCTGCCATGTAAGACGTGACTTTGCTCCTCCTTTGCCTTCCACTGTGATTGTGAGGTCTCCCAGCTACATAGAACTATGAGTCCATTAAACCTTTTCTTCTTTATAAATGACCCAGTCTCAAGTATGCCTTTATTAGCAGTGTAAGGACAGACTAATACACCATCTCCTCTGAATAATTGTGTTAATAAAGATGTGACAGTAAAGTTTACTGAACATAATCCAATGTATGGCTCAACCATCCTTTGAAATCAAGTGCTTTTTATATATACGATTTAGATAGAAAAATAAGGAATCACCTATGTGTCCTACACAAGGTTCTTAGCTGAAAACAACAGAACTGGTGCTGATTAACTCAAGCATTTAAGTAATTTACTGGAAAATTATTAGGTAATAATGGTAATGTTGAGAGCTAGAGAACCAGGCTTGGAAAATGAGAGGGGACTAGAAGAGGTCAGCAGATTGGATCCACAGTCAAAATAAGCATCACAGAGACAGATAATGTAGGGCAGCCTTGCTGTTGCTGCTGTCAAATCCTGAATACTGCACTGTACCCATTACCACCAGTACCACCGCTGGCATTATTGCCACTGAGCCCTAGATGTTGCCATCCCTATTATCCCACACAGTTCTTTACTCTGGCTTCTGGGGCCAGAGAGCCTAGGAGACTGAGTATCTGTCCTGGACCAAGATTCAGACTGTGCAGGAGTTTTGAATACTGGAAGGGGTTTTAGAGGTTAGATTGTCAAAATTCTCACACACCTTTCCCCAGAAAATGTATGATATACTTCCTGGTCTTATTAATGTATGAGTCAGAACATTTCAATGCCATGAACAAAAGATGAGTTGAATGTCTTTTGTATTCCTAGTAATAAAATTAGAATGATAATACCCGACCTCTCCAAGACTCAGATGCCTGGCAAAGCTTACCTCTCCTGTACAACCAAGAGCAAGAAAGTGAGCTAAAAAGAACCTTCTAAGCAGCCAGACTCTATGTTACAATGTTCACATGATGACTCTCACTGTCTTGACTCATGGGAGATTCCCAGAGGCTCTCTGTCAGACTCTCTTTACACTTACTGTATGCACAATTCAAACAAACTGGGTTTTCCCAGTTGGCAGAACCACAGCAGATTAGAGACATCAAACCAGAAGACGAAGGGCTGCTATTAACACACACACTGCTGGAAATGAGAAATCATTGCTCATAGCAAAGAGTCAGGAAGCATATGACAGCAGAAGTGATATGTATTCACACATACACACACGCGCGCGCGCGCGCACGCACACACACCACATTCAGTGATCTAGAGATGACTTAATATTGGAATGATGCTACTCTATAAATCTCAAAATGGGAAAGATCAGGGATAAATAGACCCTGAAATTGAGAAAAGTAAACTTCAGTATATTGCAAGTACTTGGGGGCAATTTTCTGCAGCAAACAACCTGGATAGTTGAGACAGATGGACAAATGGCACTTGTGCTATCCAGTAGTAAACACCCACTAAGTAGGTGGAAACCAACAGTAGGCAGAGATTCAAGTAGAGTCCTACCTCCAAGGAGAACATTGTAGAACTATTTTGCTTAAGAGCCTAAAGTAGTGTTGGTGGTAGTACTGGTAGTAGTAGTAGTACTAGCAGTAGTAACAATAAAGTAAACATTCATTGAATGCCCTTCATGAGGCTAAATATGGTTCTATGTGTTTCAGAGACATTAAGTCATTTAATTGTAAACTTTCATCCCATGAAGGAAGCTACTATAATTATCCCTATATTACAGATGAGGAGGAGGCTGAGGCCAGGTGCCATAAATATACTTTTCTGAGGTCACACAGTTACGATGTGGTGTGACCTGGACTTCAATGCAGGCACTTTGTTTCCAGAATCTGGGTTTTAACCTTTAGGGTATACTCCATCTCTAGATGCTAGATAGGATACCAATACAATTACTCAGGCAAAGGAGAGCTAGTTCAAGACAAGGAAACTAGAAGAAAACTCGGGTTGCAACATTTGTCTTAAAGAGACATAAAGTAATATTCAGTGAATGTTCAATTTGCGTCACATTGATGATCTCATATGATCTTCCATATGCCAGAGCAAATTGTTACTCACTGTACATATGAACAGCCTGAGGTATAGAGTGGTTAAGTAATGTGTCCATACTCACAGACTTTGGAAGCAACGCGGCTGGGATTCTATTTCCATGACTGAGTGTATGCTTTAAATTCTACTACAGGATACATTGCCTTGGAACAGTGCAAATGACAGTTGCAAGAATGAACTATTAGAAAACTTTTCTATTCATATATTCTTCAGTTTTATTTATTTGTTCATTTATTCATCAAAGATTAGTTGAACACTTCTATGTTCCCAGCAAAAAACCGTTTCCCAGGAGGTCCAGTCAAGTATGGGACTCCAAAAAGATAGTGCTTATGTGGGGCGAGACTCTACTAAAACGACCATCAATCAATTTGAAGGCTTCTTAGACATGAGTAATACCAATAAGATAAATATACACTAGAAAGGTTATTAGTTGACACTCTAGAAAAAAGGGCTGCATGTAAGTATAAGGTCACTGTGACATATATTATAAGGACTGGGGAATAAAAGGGATTTGGTGAGTTCTATTCACTCATGGCAGGTTGGGGGTTTTGGAGAAAATCAATAAATGTTGTTTCTATACTGGCCCGAATACTTAATAATTATGGCCTCAGCCTAGTAAATCTCTTTCCTTAAGCCTCATTTTCCTCCTCTGTGAAATGGACACCAGGATGCCTAGTTCACTGTGGTGAATGATAAGCATGTTAGTAAAGTGCCTAGCACAGTGCCTAGTACCTAGCAAGTGTTATTACTGTTAGAAGGAACTAGATTCACAGTTACTCATTCAAAAGGGGACGATGGCAACAAAACAATGTTGGATTTTTAGAACTTCATGTAGTGTGTGTTATCTTGTTTATATCCTTAAAGTCTAATAACAAAATCAAACAGACCAGTCAATCCAAAGAAACTTCTTCTGAGGAATTTTGGAACCCTGTGTCTTGTTTTTGTGTGGTTGTGTGCAAGGATTGCAGGATTATCAGTAGAAGCTGCAGTCATTGAGTTCTACTCCATAGTTGGTATAATTGATGTGAAAATCTAGGTAAGAAATAAGTTACAGCCACATGAACAAGGCAGGAGAAGCATATTGAGTCCCTAGGACTCTGGCAAAGAAGAAAAGAACATCACAGACCCCTGAAGGCAATCTTGCAATTTGAACGTGGAAAAATAATATTGTTCTTCATATTGGGTTCCAAGGTGCAAATGGAGCCAGGAGCAGGGCTCATCATTAAATTTATGCTTAACAGCTTGTCAATATTATCTGGCTTGGAGTGAAAAGTTGGAGAAGTCTGGGCAGGTTAAGTTGTAGGTACTGCTGAGGCTTTAAATGTGAACACTGGAAGGATCTGGGAATAGGCAGCACTAACTACTTTTTAGCTCTCATACCTGCTATTCCTCTCTAGGATTTTGCAAGAAGCTCCTCTCTCTGTCTCCATTTTCAATTTCCCCAGTACAGCTGTTGCAAATATTCTGTTCCTAACTTATATTTCCTGTCTTCCCTTCCAGTCTTTAACAGTTTACTCTAAGTCAGGGTATAGAACTTCATATTCATACTGAAAGAGTTCTCTTCCATTCTTCAAGGCTTATCCTCTCGGTCCAGGTCCCTTTTCCAAAAGCCTTTCCTGATTTTCCCAATGAAATGGAATCCATCTCTATTTTGTTCCAAGTATTTGCATTATTGATATATAAGCAAGATTATGCTGCAATAACATCTAACTTCAAAATCTCTACAGCATTATACCTTAGGTTTTTTGTTTTTTGTTGTTTGTTTGTTTTGTTTTGTTTTAAGATAGAGTTTCACTCTTGTTGCCCAGGCTGGAGTTCAATGGCACCATCTCGGCTCACCGCAACCTCCACCTCCCGAGTTCAAGCGATTGTCCTGCCTCAGCCTCCCGAATAGCTGGGATTACAAGCATGCGCCACCACACCTGGCTAATTTTGTATTTTTAGTAGAGACGGGGTTCCTCCATGTTGGTCAGGCTGGTCTCAAACTCCTGACCTCAGGTGATCCACCTGCCTTGGCCTTAGATTTATGCTTAACAGTTGCTTAATCCCAAAGTACTGGGATTACAGGTGTGAGCCACCGCGCCCAGCCTATACTTTAGGTTTTAGCCAGAGCAATCAGGAAATGAAAAAGAAAGAAAAAGCATTAGATTGGAAAGTAAAAGTAAAAGAAAAAGTAAAACTATCTTTATTTTCAGGCAACATAATCTTTTTTTTTTTTTTTTTTTTTGAGACAAAGTCTTGCTCTGTTGCACAGGCTGGAGTGCAATGGTGCGATCTCAGCCCACTGCAACCTCCACCTCCCAGATTCAAGTGATCCTTCAGCTTCAGCCTCCTGAGCAGCTGGGATTACAGGCATGTGCCACCACATATGGCTAATTTTTGTATTTTTTTTTTAGTAGAGACGGGGTGTCACCATGTTGGTCAGGCTGGTCTCAAACTCCTGACCTCCAGTGGATATGCCTGCCTTGGCCTCCCAAATTGTCAACATGATCTTTTATGTAGAAAATTCAAAGGACTCCACTGAAAAACTACTAGAGCTGGTAAATGAGTTTAGCAAGGTTGCAGGATACATGCTCAATATACAAAAATTAATCACATTTCTATGTACTAACAATGAATACAAAAAATAAAATTTTATTTACAATACCATCCAAAAAATTAAAACACTTAGGAATAATCTTGGCAAAAGAAGTGAAAGACTTGTACACCAAAATCTACAAAACATTGTAGGAAAAAAATTAAAGCTTTAAATAAATGAAAAGGTAGTCTATGTTCATGGGTTGGAAGACTCAATATGTTGTTACAATGGCAATATTCACCAAATTGATTTACAGATTTAATGAGACCCCCACTGAAATTCCGGCTGGGCTTTTTTTTTTTTTTGGTAGAAATTATAATTCAGTATAATTTCTGAAAACAATATAATTCATATGAAAATGCATCTAGAATGGCCAAATCAATCCTGAAAACAGAATGACAATGCTGGGGGAACTTCCACAACCAAATTTCAAAATGTATTACAAATCTTCAATAATTAATACAGTGTAGTATGGGCATAGGAAGAGACATCGGGAGAATCGGATTGGAAAAATAAAATTGAAAGTCCAGAAGTAAGTCTTATGTTTATGGTCAATTGATTTTTGGCAAAGGTGCCAAGATAATTCCATGGAAGAAAGAATAATCTTATCAACACATAGTTCTGGGACAACTGATATCAACATGCAAAAGAATGAATTTGGACTCCTACCTCATGCCATATATAAACATGTACTGGAAAGAAGTCAGAGATCTAAATGTAAGAGCAAATACTATAAAACTATTACAAGAAGTCATAAGAGTAAATCTTTGTGACATTGAGTTAGGCAATGATTTCTTAGTTATACATCCCAAGCACAAGTGATGAAACATTGGAGAACAAGAGTGAAACATTGGGCCGGGCGCGGTGGCTCAAGCCTGTAATCCCAGCACTTTGGGAGGCCGAGATGGGTGGATCACGAGGTCAGGAGATCAAGACCATCCTGGTTAACCCGGTGAAACCCCGTCTCTACTAAAAAAAATACAAAAAAAAAGAGTGAAACATTGGAGTTTACCAAAATTAGAAACCTTTCTCTTGCCAAGTTGTCATCAATAAAGTGAAAAGACAACCTAAGGAATAAAAAACCCAAGTCCTGATAAGGGACTTGTATCTAGAATATGTAATGAGCTATTTCAATTCAATAGGAAGAAGACAAATAACCCAATTATAAAATCATCGAAGAATTTTAATAGACATTGCTCCAAAAAAGATTTACAAATTGTCAATAAGTACATGAAAGGATACTCAACATCATTACTCATTAGGGAAATGCAAATTAAAACCACAGTAAGGTGCCACTGCATCCTGCTTGAATGACTAGAATAAAAAATCACACAATAACAATTGATAAAAATTGTTGGTGAGAATGTGAAGAAATTGGAAATTTCATACATTGTGACATTTATACATTGGGAATGTAAAATGGTACAGTCACTTTGGAAAACAGTTTGGTGGTTCCTCAAATTGTTAAACACAGCTACCATGTGATCCAGAAATTCTACTCCTAGAGAAATTCCAAGAAAAATGAAAAACATTCACACAAAAGGTATTCACAAATGTTTGCAACAGCATTATTAACCAATGCCAAAAAGAGAAAATAATGCAAATATCCATCAAATGATGAATGGATTTCTAAAATCACATATACTGCAATGTAATAGTATTTAGCAATGAAGTATGATATATTACTGACAGATACTACAACATGGGTGACCTCAAAAACATTATATTTAGTTATAGAAGACAGTCACAAATACCACATATTGAATAAGATAATTTTTGTGAAATGTCCACAGTAGATAAATTTATAGAGATGGAAAGTAAATTAGTGATTGCCCGTGGATGGAAGGATGAGAGAGAAATGAGGAATGGCCGCTGAAGGATACAAGATTTCTTGTGAATGGAACCTCCTAAATGATGTTGCTCTGATGAAAATATTTTAAAATTAGATTTTGCTGATGGCTATACAAGTTTGTAACATGCCGAAACCACCAAGCTGTACACTTTAGACAGGAAAAGTGTATTTTTTAATTGAGAATTTATGTTCATAAAAATCACAGTGATTTAATAAAGCAAAAATTTATTTTGCACTCATGATATGTATTCAATGAAGGTTGGGAGAAAGGTTTTGCTTATAGTGGACACTTTAAGACCATGGCTGATGGAAAGTCTACTTTATCATGTAATTCTGTGTAAGATAAAACAAAAGGAATGTGGCAAATTGCCTATTGACCCTTGCAACTTTGACATAGAAGCCAGACACATCACTTCAAGTCAATTTTCGTTGGCCAAATTAAGTCACACAGTGACATACTTCAGAGAGAGCAGACAATTTCAATTCCACCATATACCTGGGGAAAGGAAAGAACTGAATTATTTGCAGAGAGTCCTAATGAACACTGCAATGTCCTATCTTCTTTTCTAGATTTTAATTCCTGAGAACAGTGCTTCCATGTTTCCCCACTGCAATATAAAACCAGATTTCCTTTCATTCTTTTTCATTTTCCTTTTTTGTCATTTTGAAAAGATGGAGGTATTTAAAAGAGTAAGACTTAAAATAAAAAATTTAAAAAGCATACATGTCAGTCTACAAGAGTGCTCTCCCCACAGTAAATGTTTCGTACTTATGAGCAAGTGAAGCAAATGAACGAGAGAAATACAGTGCCCAGTAGGGAATGATTGAGAGCCCAATGTGTGAATCAAGGGTGAGTATTGCAGGAGTTCAGAAAAGAGGAAACCAAGGAGAGCTGGAGCAGCAGTGACTGAGTAATCGGTGTTCCCAATCCATATCTCTTGTGTCAGTACAGATGGATCACTAAGAACTGCTGCAGTGACCCAGATGGATGGTGTTATCTGTGTCACGGTTTGTTTTCTTCCCAGATATGACTTGGGCAGAGCCCTGCACACTTAATGAGGACGGAAAAGAATAGGATCTGGAATCACTTCACCCTTCTGAACCTTCATTTGCAAATCAAGATTGTAAAGTGTAGCTGTATAACACCTTAAAGATCTGTGATAAAACATGCTATTAGTATTGTGGGCAGAATCCATTAGAGAGCAAAACAGGACTCTGTGATTAGGAAGTTACTGCATATATCAAAGATTTAATAGCCAGTCTGGAGGTAAATCCTATTTCTGCTGAATTCAGTGATTTCACAGAATGTTTCAAAGAAGACCCCCTTCTTTCCAACAATCTATCAGGCAGTAGAGTTATACATACACTTGAGTCATTTTTAAATTATGCAGAGGTTGTTAAACTAACAGGAGGGTTGAGAGTGCTTTAAAGTCATGGCTAATTCTTTCATTGTATAGGGGATTTCAAACAAAAGTTTACTGCTGGCAGAAATCAGTATCTCTGTTTCCTTCATCTTCCTGTGAGACATCTCTCTTCACTAATTTCAGTTCTTCCAGAAAATATATTTTCTCTCAAGAAGCCTTTTTATGTGTCCATTATCAGTTCTGGTTGTTACAATGATCACATTAACTGGATGATGGCCACATCTCCACTACCTGGTTTGCAGACAACTGTAAACATGGAGAGAATGGTTAACCAATTCTCATAAAAATATTACTTATTTTTTTATTACTCAGTTTAAAAAAAATCTCAGTTAAAAGTATTTCTTTTCATCTCCCACCAGAAGGGAACAGTAAGAATTTCAATTAAAAAGTCAGGAAAGAAAAAATACACACACAACGCTTACCACTAGTACATGTAAATCTTAGTTTAAGCTATTTTAAAATGAGAAAAAAATAACTAAGAGATATGGGAGCGGATTTCATTTTTGAAAACTACTTTTATGATTATGGAAAGAATAGGGGAATAGAAATGATTTTGAAACAGGAATAGCAAACAAATCATACATTAGAATTTATATTTCCTATTTTAATAGTTATGGTATTTGGAAAAATATAGAATGTCTTCCAGGGGTGAAAAGCAAGATCATTTCCTTACCATAATCATTTATGGTAGCTTTTTATTTACTGAAATTACACACTACTTGGCACAGAGGAGGTGCTTAATAAATGCTTCCCCAATGAATTGCCCACACTATGGCAAATGATCTCAAAATACATTCAGAATAGCAGATAGGCTGTTGCATCTAGCAATGACACATGTACCTGCAGTAACACCAAGAAAGCCATATGTGGAGCAGAACATTTTTAGTACTTCCCTAAGGGAACCACACCTACTGCTAATTCTGAAAAAAGAAAATAGCGTACAGCCTAGAGTTGCAAAGACAACAATGAATAATATTCCAGAAATATCCATATAGGACTTCCGATACATATTGATGTATGCTTAAACATTGATCTGTTCCCTATTTACTCGTTCTGTCAGAGGGGAAATGACAAAATCAGCCCTGTGACACTTTGTACCTTTTGGATATACAGTTTATTTCAGCAAGAATTCCTTGAGCATCTTTTACCTTCTTTGTACTGTGAAGTGCACATGTCATCACAGGATAAAGAATATTAAAGCAGGACGCTGAGGAAAAACAGAGGGAGGAAAAAAATGACATTAAAATTTTAGTCCTTAAAAAAATCAGGAGCAGCATTGATATTTACTTCATACATCCTTATTTTTTAATTCTCTTACTCCCATCTGGCTCAATGACATGAAAATTATAGTAAGTGAAGTGAGCTCCCCATCTGTTAAAAATGTAGAATAAGACACTTAATCTGTGGGCAAGCACACAGAGTACCAAGAAATGTCTCAAACTGAAATGATAAGAGCAGGATCCTATAATTAGTTAAGTATAGCTGATATAGATTTCTGTAAGGTCTCTATTTTATGGATAGATAGGTTTGCAACTATGTCTATAGATCTAGTGCTATTTTCTGATCTCAAGTGAGATGAAACCCACTAGGCAACTTGTATGATGCTCACCAATTAGGGAGATAATTTGCCATGAATTGTAAGTAAATTATACAATAGATATCAGCTACGTATATGATATGGTTTGGCTGTGTCCCCACCCAAATCTCAACTTGAATTGTATCTTCCAGAATTCCCACGTGTTGTGGGAGGGACCCAGGGGGAGGTAATTGAATCATGGGGGCCGGTCTTTCACATTCTATTCTTGTGATAGTGAATAAGTCTCACAAGGTCTGATGGGCTTATCAAGGGTTTCTGCTTTTGCTTCTTCCTCATTTTCTCTTGCTGCTGCCATGAAAGAAGTGCCTTTCACCTTCTGCCATGATTCTGAGGCCTCCCCAGTCATGTGGAACTATAAGTCCAATTAAACCTCTTTTCTCCCCTGTATGGGTATGTCTTTATCAGCAGAGTGAGTGTATATGTTGTTCACCTTTCATTCCCTGCTCCCCCACCCCATGACTTCCATTCTCATGGTTGCAGGACTGGCTTCAGTTGCTGTGTTCATATAACATTAATCCAGCACCTCTCCCATTGATAGTTCGAGTGGACTTTTCCAAGTCCTTTCCCGGGGAATTTGGGTCACTGGACCTGTGATAGGTAAATCCAGGAAGCACCAGTGGTCGTTTCTGACAAGTGGACCACAGAAGTAGAGGAAGCTGGTCTAGACAAAGAGTCAGAGTGGGGTTAAGAGCTACAGTAAGCAGCAGAAGGAAAGAAAGAACTAGAAGGCGGGAAAGAAGAATGAGTGTGAAACAGGAAAAGAGATGCAGCAGACACAAAAGAGCTGCAGCAGAAAAGAGGCAGAAAAGAATCCAGAGAGCTCAAACCCCTAGGTCAAATGTTCCAGCCTTTTCGTTCCATGGGAAACTCTTTTCCTCTGTAATGAAGTCTCCCATATTTGTCTAAGTACCTCATATAGTTTCTGTTATTTGTAACCATGTCAATGTTATATCTCCAAGCAATCATTTTGTCATTTCTGGGTATTTATCTCCCCCTCTTCTCTCTTACTTGATCCAGGAGGGGATTTTTCCCTCCATCAGTCACACCAAGTAGAAACAATAATTCAAAGAGAAACAATAATTCAAAGAGGTCTTGTACCTAATTTACAGATAAGAAGCATGCCTGAAGTTCCATTTCTCCTTTCCCTACAGTGGAGTGATTAGATAGTGCTGCCCCTGGGGGAGGGGAGATAAAAGGCAGAAACATCTAACAATCTCATGAGAGAGGAAGAATGGATCGGAAGGACAAAGGGGAAAACTTTCAGTGACAGAGCAGGGATTGCAGAGTGGAAGGACTGATAGGTTGGGCACCTGCCTGTGTACCCATTCATTATCTGGTAAGTCCTCTGATTAGATGGTAGGAGATTTGGACCTCTGTATGGGGTTAGGTGCATTAAGAGATATTTTACTCCTCATCACATCACAAACTAAACAAGACAAGTGGAGTAGTTTCCTTATGAGTGGGCAGCAGAGGATCCACCATGACTGTTAACACAACTGCAGAGGATTATAACTAATACAGATATCAAAACTCTATGTCCATTAGCAGAGTGAAATGCAAGTGATTATCTAGATATTTCCCCTAATTAAATGGAAAGTAGATAGGAGTGAAAACCAACACCAAACTTATCATAACATTCAGGTCAAGGTCTATGATTAGGGATTCTCAGGGGAGGTCTGTTTTCTGTTTGAGGACATGCACACTGGAAG
This sequence comes from Piliocolobus tephrosceles, assembly GCF_002776525.5. NCBI lineage: Eukaryota > Metazoa > Chordata > Mammalia > Primates > Cercopithecidae > Piliocolobus > Piliocolobus tephrosceles. The sequence goes on from NC_045436.1 coordinate 149,095,427, forward strand.
GTATACTTGAAGTATAGTCAGTTTAGCTAAATGTCAAGAGGAAACTCAATTAAAATAGGATTTTACTTGAGGGGAAAATGATGCCATCCTCTTTCAAATCTGTAGCTGAGAAAGCGAAGATAACTCAGACATCCCTGGGATAACTGAAGCCCAAATGTGCCCCTCTTCCATTTGGATTAGCCTGGCTCTTGGGACTCTGTATTAACAAGAAGTATTAACAAGCATATGGATGTTTTAGTTAATCCTGCTGTCTTTGTGTCTCTAAGAAATAGATCTTTGATGAGACACATGCCTGGCCCTGTCTGCTTTTCTCTGCTGTACTCACCCAGAAAGAATTGACAGCTGAGGTTAGGCCCTAGACAGACAGCAAGTCCACCAGCTTTTGTTATCAGCCAATGACCACCTTTGTCACACCTTTGCTCACATGACTGCTGGCCTACCTGATATCCCTTTCTTATTCTTTCTTATTCATTCTCCCTCTCTATTTCTTTCAAACTCCACAGCCCTGCAGACTCTGATCATGTGCTCAACTCCCAGGCTACTGATACTCTGCCTACACTAGCCATGGAGGATGTCATCTGTTTCAGGGGAAGTGAGAGGTCCCATCTGCTCAAACACATGACAGGGAACTCAATTAGGTCGTGAGGAAGTGGGGCAAGGGGAAGCCTGGAATTAGGCAGAGGGTGGAAGGAATTGAGCCAGAAGTTCAAGAGTTTGGCACATGATATAAAAGGCTTGTTAATTGTCTAGGCACAATTCTAGGCACTGGAGACACAGAGGTGAACATGAAGCTCACTTTTTTAGTGGAGCAGACAAAAAATAAACAGCTTCAATAAATAGATCATTAAGATAATTTAGATATTAATAAGAACTATAATTTTAACAAGAGGGATGGTATAAGGAGTTTTTCTCTTTTTTGCGGGGCAGAGTGTCCAATTTAGAGAGGGTGGTCAGGAAGTTCTCTCTGAGGAAGTGACTGTTGAGCTGAGACCTGAATGATGAAAAGGATTCACTCATGCTGTGATTTGAGGGAAGAATATTTCAGGCAGAGAAAAGAGCAAGTGCAGGAGGCCTGAATTTGGGACAAGCTTGCCCATGTTGCAGGGTCTGTAGGACTAAGAATCAACTAATGAGGGAAAGGATGGTCTTGGATGCCTTAAAGGGAATCAAGGTAGAGACCAATTCTTGCAATTTCCTGCAGGCTCTGGTAGGGTGTTTAGGCAGTCATTGGAGAGATTGAGGCCCAGAAACTACGTTATCAACTTTATGTTATAAAAAGCAGGGTCTGGCGGGTGTGTGGCAATGAACTGTTGGCAGGCAATAGTGGAATCAGAGAGACTCCAGGCAGATTGATGGCTTAGACTAGAGATGTTGAGTAATTTGCTCAAAGACACTTAGCCAATAAATCAAGAACAAGTGGCAGAGGGTCAGTAAAAGTAGAGGAGTTAAAGAGAAATGCACTATTTCCTTCTGACCCTGTTATTCTCCCTGACCTAGATTGTCAGCCAATATTCTGAATCAGCCAGTATTCCAGCACTCCAGCCCTGCTGAGAAACCAAGGGAGTAGACATTTGCCATTTTTTTCAGCAGTCTGGGACCTTTGAATGTGCCTACTTTGGGAATTCTCTATTTTAAATGTCTGTATATCCCAATGGACGATATTAGAAACTAATTTTTACAGCCTTTTTGCAATTGTAGCATAAGCACGTGATCTAGGTACTTTCAACCAGAGATGCTTACAAGTAACTCATAGATTTAGAAGGGAATGATGGGGAGAAGCAAGTGCAGAGAGGAACCCATTATGGCAAGGACAGCTGTAGAGATATGTGGCCTCCAGAAGCAGTGAAAGAGGTGACTTTGCAGATGTGTCCAGGGCTCAGTATTGTCGATGCCAGATACAGTGTGGGGCTTCTGTTGGAGACATGTTTCCAGGTACAGTGGACATTGTATTTGGCCACAAAACCTCCAAGCCTGGTTCTCCATCCTTCCAGAGATTATAAAAGCTATCTAGTGTCCTCAGTACATTTATTTTCTGCTTAAACCAATTGATTCTTTTTGTTGACTCCTCAGAACCATGACTGATGCCTCCATTTTCTGATGGAACGCAATTGCAGGGTTGAAGTCAGAGGTGAGAGAATCCTAATTAAGTTTAAAGGCTATGGTTTCAGAAGACTCTCCCTTGCCCAGGCTTGCCTGCAGGTTCTACGAAATTTTCTCCTTTTCATTATAAACTAGAATCTGAGAGCTTATTAACATGCCTAATGTAGTTCTTATAGGAAAAGGCAAAGTGAAATTTGTCAGTGGGCTACAACTGGGCTGACATACCCTGCCTGTTACTAAAAGTGATTTTTCTTCAAGTGGATAGGGCAAAGCGAAACCCAAGAGCCATTGTTTGCGAAGCACTGAGTGAACTCAGAAGCCAAGTACTGAGTGAACACAACCATTTGCAAAATAATTTCTTTCACAGAAAGAATTTATTTCACAGAAATTATTTTGCAAATGGTTGTGTTCACTCAGTACTTGGCTTCTAAATGATGTTACCAGAGAATGTGAAGTTTCTGACTCATCAGCAATATTTGTAGGCACTTGTCCCACTACAATTGGGAATCACAAAAATGAGTGAAAAACAAATCCTCCCAACTAACTCTTATGAGGACGTCTAGCAAATAATAAGAATTTAAAATATGACACATGCTCCCAGTTCCCAGGGTTCAGAGTAGCTGCACAATTATAAAGTATAAGAAAGTAAGAGAGAAGAAAATTGAGAAAGACTTTCAACAGGATTTAAGAATACATCTTGTAATATTAATTTTAATTATTCATTTTTCCAAAATGCTTGTCTCTCAAGTTCAAACTGAAAATGTACCATGAATCTGAATCTCAAATGTGGTTCTCTCTTTTTAGGGGGTTGTTTTTTTCTTGGGGTCTAAGTTCATTCCTGGTGATGAGCTAATGGCTCAGGACACAGATTCCCTCAGGCCACAAAGAGAGAAAAGAAATGCATTTCACTGACCACCATTGGCCAAAATCTTCCTCTCTGGTGCTATGTCTTTTTTAAATTAAATTTTTTTTTTCTGGTGCTATTTCTAAGAAGCAGTATATACTGTAGTAAAAATGACCTGCTTAAAATCTTTCAGAAATTGATGTCTATTTATTGGTGACAAGTATTTAGTTATATGTCTGGCTTTATAACTAGATTGTGAACAAGACTGAAGTCTCATCATTTTGTCTTCACTTTTGTAGTTCCTCTACCTCAATTGTCCGCAGTGCTGTGGGCACTGGCTTTGGTGACTCAACTGTTACTAGGATCAAACTTGTGATACCATCCTCTAGGAGGAAAGGGCAAGGAGAAGGAAAATGCTTTGTATGCGTGTGAACACCTTAATGTGGGATCCTCCATATATCTCCAAAGTGTACTTTTTCTCCACTTATGATATTCTTCCCAATGAATTCACTTATCTATTAATTGATTATTAATTAATTGATTCTAGAGAGGCAGTCAAAATGCTTTGGAGGCTTGCTTCATGGATTAGTAAAGGCTTTGCAAAGGCAATGCCGTTGAGAAAAGCCTTGAAGGGTAAGAAGAACTTCAAAGGAAGGAGATGGCCATTCTTGGATGAGCAAAGGTAAGGAAGTAGAAACATCAGTGGATTGTGGTGAACTTTAGATGTATGAGGTTTGTATTAGATAAAGGGCAAAATGTAGGAAAGGTAGATGGGACCAATTACAGCAGCCATGTGTTCGCTAAGGCCTCCCACAGACTAGGTATTCCATGAATCATGCTTTGCATGGGGGTTGGACTTTGTTGTGAGGACAAGGAGGAGTCATTGAAAGTTACATAAAAAACATTTTTGGTGCTCCATTTAACATGAACAATATTCTAGGTATTTTTTTCCTCTTCACAAACTCTATTTTCACCTTCACTACCTTTCTTACCCCACCTTTTCAAACACTGCCATTACATCTGAATCTGTAATCTGCCTTTTAGCGAAGTTTGGCTTTATATCTGTAATTCCCTCAGAACTGTGTGCTGCCATTTACTTTTGTTGATATGTTGCTATTACAAGATATTCTTGATCAAAAGATCATTTGCATGCAACCTGAGAATCATGCAATATACTTAGGTAACAAACCTGCACATGTACCCCTGAAATCTAAAATAAACGTTGATATTATAAAATAAAATAAAAAGATGACGAGCTCCTTGAAGATGAATTCAGGAGAAGTTCTTCAGGTTACCTCTACACAGTGAATATACTCTAATGTTTTTGACAAATGTCTTAGCTTACTTATCTGGACCCTTTTAGCTCAGAAAGATAGGACAGCAGGAAATAGAACATAATTTCACTATCTGCTCTGTGGCCAATCAGATAAGACATGCAAAGATAAGAATACTCAATGTGGCTTGGAGTGCTGATGACATGGTATAACCTAGAGTGCTATAAATTTTAGTTGAAATTTAGATAGAGTTTGATGGCAGATACACTTCACAAACACAATTTATTCTTGGACCCATTTCCCCACTAATCTTCACTTCTATTCTGCAGCAGATCTTTCCAAACTAACAGCAGCTCAGTGTGGAACTGATCAGCAGAGGTGTGGACTGAGCTACCTACTGCAGGGATTTATGTTATTAACATTGGTTCAGGTGTCAAATACTAAAATCATTTCTCAAGCTACTTTCATCAGAATTTCTTATCCTGAATTATATTGGATTTGAATATACAATTCTTTGTATATATATACAAATTTGAATATACAAATCTTAAGAGTTACAAGATAGAGGTATGATCATCGACTTTATCTTGTCATCTGAAACAAGATTGAAACTCATCAAAATCAGATAATGTTAAAAATAATAACATTTATATGGAAATTTCCAATTTACTAAGAACTTTTATATGTAGTCTTTTTTTTTTTTTTTTTTTTTGTATCTTGTAATTACCCTGGTTGATTACATCAATTTCACAGCACAGGTGAAGAAATAGGCTCAGAGAAGTTAAGTGCCTTACTTAAGTTGACCCAATTTATTCTTATTTTGAACAGAACTAAGACTCAATCCCAGGTCTACGTATTCTGTATACCCATGTTTGTCAACCTGTAGTTCATTTCATCAATGATAAGTTATTCATTTAGGCAATACGATAGGCTAATTTACATTAAAAATAGATTCTGGTTTTTCTGCTTTGTGAAAGTTAGTACTATGTACAGGAAAAGAAAAGTCATGAGAGCTATAATATGAAAGGAAGGATGGACGAAAGAAGGAAGAAAGGGAACAACTTACAAAACAGATGGTGTCTTTTAAATAGGAAGTGATTGTCTAGTCCCTCCCCCTTGACTTTACAGTGTGACAGTGACCATCCCCAAGCCATTCTCCCTTCACATATATCAACTAAATTGAGAAGCTGATGCATTTCATCCACAGGCCAATATATTGAAAACCATCAGTGTTGTTTGCTTTGATTGTGTTATTTTGTAGAGATGAGAGACGGTGATCAGCGAAATGAAAAGTTAATTGAAGTGGTTCTAGTACTATCCTTCTATTAAGCATAGATCCCAGCAGGACTCTCAGAGACATCCAAACAGATAGCTGGCAGAGTGTCTGACAGAGTATTCCACATGGTACGTCCAGACCTATGACTCTCCTGTTCCCTTTTAGCATTTATTGTATACCTGTGTGAAAACAAATCTAGTCACTTTTACAGATACACCAAAAAAAAAAAAAAAAAACACTTTTTTTTTTCCCCTGAATGAAAGAAAATCTATGGAGCTAAATATGAGGCACTTAGTACCAACAATACTGCCCGCTTTGGGATGTAAGAGGTCAGGCAGCCCGGGCACCGATACCTCCTCTGCCTCTAACTAGCTTGGTGATCTGAATAACTGACTTAACTTCTAATTTTGCTTCCACAACTGAAAAATGAGAGTAACACTCTTTCATTAAATCTAAGTACAGTAAATCAGGATTTGGAAGGATGATCAGAGAGTGCTACATATCTTTGCTCTGACCTCACATTAAGCCAAAATAGAAATATGGACGAACTGGCACAAAGGAATAAGAAATTGAAATAACTCACACTGGGAACGTGGGTCAGAAAGAACCTCTGGCCTCTATAATAATAATTTTCTGAGCTTCAGCTTCCTCGTTTATGTAATGAAGACTTGGGACTAGATAGCCTTTAACAGTGATTCCAGTTTTTCTTTTCAAAATTAGACTTTATGGCATTAGCATTCCGTTGGATTTGTGTAAAATGGCAGTCTCCTAGAAACCCTACAAAGCTGTGATCTAACGTGATAGGTTTTGCAAACACATGCAGGGAGATAAATTTTTTTCCTGTGCGTCTGTATATACACACACATGAATGGGTTTATTTGCCTTTCAGCCTTTTTCATGTATATAAGTGATAAAAATTCAAACTTCAGTCTTCACATAAAATGTATGCCAGGCATTTATTGTTTAGATAATTTAGAACTCCACCACCCTGCGGTTATTAGCATAACTGAGAATTTGTGTTTGGATTGTATTTTTTATAAGTACTTTAGTTCAGTATCTAGTTACATCTTTACTATTGTATACCTATGATGTATAGATAAATAGCACTGATATTATATGCTTTTTCTCAAGACAATTTCAAGAGAAATTGCCCATGAGAAGATAACATGTTTATTACAGAGTTTTCTTCTATTTATCTGAGAGAGAAGGCATTCTATTTTTGGTAGTGAGCATCCCTCCCTTCCTCCGCTGCCAGATACAAGAAAATGATTAATGAGTGAGTTCCACATTCCTGTCAGCAGGAGTCCAGTCCATGTGTAGGGGAAGCCTAAATAATGAAGGGAAGAGGTAACGGTGATAACATTAGTTATAACTAGTCAGAGAAGCTTTACTTCTGGGCATTCTGCCCAGTTTAAAGGATCGTTTACACATGTCAGAGTGTGGTTTGCTTTGCTAATTGGTAAGCAAATCTTACCAGTCACAATCACAGCTCAGGGCTCCCAGAAAGGTTACAGAGGGAGGCTGGAAAGAATGGCACGTTCTCCTTGTTCTTAAAAACTTCTGTGATAACAGTTGCAATAGAGGTTTTACCTAATGGGAGACAAACTACCACCGCGTCCCAGATGGACACTATATTTCATTTATCGGCTCTGGAGTGGAGAGTCACTTGAATCACATTAAAAACTATTGAATAGTTCCATATTTTGTGTTTGTGTGGGATATATTTAAGAATATATTGAGTGGTTAGTGGAATTGGGGCAGTGGAGAAGACATATCTGAGAGAAAAAAGCACTTCACTAACTGATTAAAGCACTTTAACAGAGCCTATTTATGCAATTGTATGAAAATGAAAATAGATTGACCTATAGCCTCAAAAGGAAAGGGGCAAATTAATCCGTGCAAAGGCAGCATGAGAGGAAGAGGCAGAGTTATAATGTCTAACAATTGGGAGATGGGCATTGGACAACTTGAGATGAAGGATCTGCCTTACAATAGCCTGAATGTGGTCCTGTCTCCAGGTTTTGGATCTTGTTACCTATTTGGACACATAGATAATAACCTTGCCTTCAACAGTAACTTGAAATATGAAAGAGATGACTTGTACCCATTAACACACATACGTACACTAACAACAACATAAGGAGATGTGAGGATGTAAAAGTGGTTGGTGCTGGATTAAAGAAAGATGAAACCAAATGTTATTATGTAAAGCAAAACCAACACCACCCAGGACAAAACAATACATTACTGGCTGAATATTAAGGGAGTATGATACCATAAAAATCAGCAAAATAATGGTGGCTTCTTTGGAAACACATCTTCTAACGGTAGCCCTCAGTCTGATACCATCTTTTAAGGAGGAATTATTTAGAGGATTTTGTACTTTTTGCAATCTAAAATTTACTTGCTGTGTGTAACAATTTTAGTGAAAAATAGTCACCCCGTTTATAATAGATACCTAAAAATAGAAACTTTGCAAGAGATTAATAATTCTAGAATATTTCATTAAAATCAAATTGGAATGTAACATTGAATTGCACTGAAGACTAAAACATAAAATAAATTCAGTGAGTTAACAAAATGTAAAAAGTTGCCTTAAGATTGAGAATGTTAACAAGGAGTCTGGCTTTTCAGTTTGAAAACCTAGAACTCATTTTAAGATGCAAGAATCAATGTATATACCCAAAGGATTATAAATTATGCTACTACAAAGACACATGCACACGTATGTTTATTGCGGCACTATTCACAATAGCAAGGACTTGGAATCAACCCAAATGTCCATCAGTGACAGACTGGATTAAGAAAATGTGGCACATATACACCATGGAATACTATGCAGCCATAAAAAAGGATGAGTTTGCGTCCTTTGTAGAGACATGGATGCAGCTGGAAACCATCATTCTTAGCAAATTATCACAAGAAGAGAAAACCAAACACCGCATGTTCTCACTCATAGGTGGGAACTGAACAATGAGCTCACTTGGACTCGGGAAGGGGAACATCACACACTGGGGCCTATCATGGGGAGGGGGGAGGGGGGAGGGATTGCATTGGGGAGTTATACCTGATATAAATGATGAATTGATGGGTGCTGACGAGTTGATGGGTGCAGCACACCAACATGGCACATGTATACATATGTAACCTGCACGTTATGCACATGTACCCTAGAACTTAAAGTATAATAAAAAAAAAAAAAAAAAAGAATCAATGTATTTGAGAAGGGAATACATTTTAGGTTTATTTCTTTATGTTTTATATCTTTATGTTTAATATCTTTACAATATGTTGAAAAACTCAAACCAACACAAAAGAAGCAGCTTATAAAATGTTGCACATACTGAGCGGTTTGGAAAGAACTCGCTTTTATTTTTGTCGCATTGTGTGAAGCAGGTTACTAATAACCAGTCCCAAGGGAAGACTCCCACTGTGTAAAGGATAGCAAAGATCATCACTATGCCAACTACCAGGAATAGGAGTTTGAACACATCCACCCACTGCATCCTGGCTACAGTTTTACCGATTGCCTTAGTCTGGTGAGACAGAATACACTCACATGTGACAAGTTCTATGAAGCAGATTTATTACTTACAGAGACGCAGCAAGGGACAAAAGAAACCTAGGATCCATTGTAAGCCAGTCTTTCAAGCTTCACAAAAGCTGCCTGAGCTGGATGGAGTCTTGCCTTTATGTGCCCCATCTGTAGGACACCTGAGGGTCTCCAAAAGACAGCCCACCCCAGGTTACATGCCTCAGGGGTAACAGGACTCAATGGATAAACTCTGCCGGACACACCATTCCCAAGGGAGGAAGGAACAAAGTTTGGGCTGTTGCTGGCTGTTTGTTCTTCCCTAACTCATGCTACATTCTCCAGGAGGGACAGGAGTAAGGCTTGGGCTGCTGAAGGTAGCTCCTCTCTGTCTCAGGATGTTTCATTTCCAGCACCTTCTACAGTTGTTCTGAGAACTAGAGGCAAGATGAAGAAAGGCCAGAAACTGGGTTGGCCAAAGCTATCTAGAGACAACTCAGTAACATGTAGAAGGAGATTTTAAAGTCCTGATTCAGCTTAAATACACAGAAGTTAATACTTATAAATGTAAGATTTAAATGAAAAAAGAATTAATTTAGCCCATGACCTCCCATTTTTGTCTGTTACTAGTATATTTCAAGTCAAAATATTTTTATGTGTTCTTACCTTACTTGTTGCAGACTTAAGTGAAAACAATAATTAATACATCTAAAACTATGCCGTCCATCTCTAGGACCAAGCCAACCAGTATATCCCCAGATGGAGGGCAACTCTCTGCCCAGCCAATGGATCAGAGATGTCCTCGTAGGACAGAACTTTGGAAGCATGCTTTACATTTCCTGTTTGAGGACTATTTAACTTCAACCTACCCATAAAAATCTGAACATGAAAATCTCCTTTGATTTGAAGCAAACAGTCTTCAAGGTGGAAACTGGTAGTTAAGGTACAAAGCACATAATTTGTTCTCTGTAGTTGGGTTCCTTCAACTTTAACTGTATATCCAGCTCAAGGTTTTCCTCAAATCCTGAGTTCCCATTCTTTTTGTGATAAGCTTCAGAGGTCAGCCCTCAAGTTTGATCAACATTGCTGTGTATATTGTCATTAGAACTTTACTTAGTGTTCTATTATATCCTGAAGTCTACCCAACGCCTCTTTAGCAATTACTTTTCCCTAGGCCTAACGAGCTAATTTTGTATCTTCTCTGTTCTTAAAGCAGTTGTGAAAAAAGCAGGCTTTTGAAGGGATATACCTGTATCCCAATCTGTCCCCATCACTTATAGTTGTAGGACTTTGGGAAAATTTATCTGTGTTTGAGATTCCTCATTGTTGGTGTAACTTACTAGTAATAACTTCCTTATAGCTAGTGTAACTAACGTTACTAATGAACTAATACAACCGCTTTGAAAAACAATTTGATATTGTCTTGTAAGTTGCTGAATATTTGCATTCTCTACAACCCATCAGTTGCTTACCTAGGTATACAAAGAGACACACATGAGAATCTTCATACGTTTCACTCATGTCTGGATAACATGCTTTTAGGATTTAAGATGGGCAAATATTTAGTATGTCTTCTAGCATCTCCTCTCCTAATCCTAAATACCCATGGCAGACATCACTAGTAAATTCTAGTAGTCTTGCCTGCTGGGTCCAGGCTTAGCCTCACAGTTTTTTTCAGCTTAGCCCTGCAGGCAGACACCACCAATCAACTGGAATCTTGAAAAAATACTTTTCTGCCTTCCTGGCCTCAGGACAGTTGGATGAATTGGTATGAAGTGTATTTGGCAGTTTACTTAAGATGGTTTTGAATGTAGGTAATAATAAACAGAATTTCAAAGGCTTATTTTCTCCCTCTTTTTATATTATTTTATCCTCAAAGACAGGATAATTTCACTAGTACTACTTGCTAGTAGTATTTTTCTCTAGCCTTTTGGAGCTAAGTTATATAATGATTTTAGAATGACAAATTATGTTCCCATCTCCTAATATTTTTAACTTCTTGTCAATGTACTCAGATTTATTTTGCTTTTATAATGCATATTGATTCATTACATAATGCCGCTAATTTTTAACTGTCATTCAATTATTTTATGACATTTTCTTTTTAGATTATCAATACTACTTTCCTACAAATTGCTTTTTGCCTCTTTTGTATATAGCAGCAAATGAAAAACAAAAGTCTCATAGGATACAGGGAGGGGTTATAGTCACATCCTATAGATTTACTCATGATTTCCAAAATGTGAGGGGAAATTGCCAAATCCATAAATTTCTTCTCCCCGAATCTTGATACATTATCCTGAATCAAAGCATATATTGCAGTTCTTTCCCACAAGTAAGTTTAGAAGGAGAAGCACTGAGTCACCAAGCAATAATTTTAAATGATTAGGGCAAGGGGACAAGAACAAAAAATGTGGTTTCACATATAAAATGAGAATTCTTAATGCTTCCTGTGGCTGATGGGCTAGACTTTTTTATTTTTGGGGTTTAAGAGACCCTGGTTAATAAGGGATTACTATAGAAACAGTGTAGGTGGCTGAGTGTCAATTTAGTTGAAAGACACTTTCCTGAAAAAGGAAAGAAAATCTCCAAACCTTTAGATCGACTTTGTCACTGAAGCAAAGTTTCTCAACAGATTTTCTTTCAATTAAAAAAAGCAAGTTTAATGCTTGGGAGACCAGGTGGATTAAACTGATGTCCTTGGAGGCAGAGACCATGTACATTTCATCCCCAGAATAATTCATGGGCTGTGTTTGTTTCCAGGATGGTCCAGATCCAAGCTCTGAACTGGATGAACTAAGGCAGCAGGTGAAGATACCAATTAGAAGACCTTTCCTTGGAGATGTCTGCCCCTGCTTTTAGGAATCTGCTTTAGACTCCTCAAGGTTGTTTCTTTTTAAAGTTGTATAGAGTACTTGATAATGAAGTTCACATACTTTGAGAAGTTCTCTATTGCTTCTAGAAGCTGGGGCAAGAAGGAAAGCAGACTTAGTTTTGGGGGACATTGCACAAGATTCTCAGAACAGTAGAGCTCAAGGGTTCTGGAAACCAAACTCCTTTGGGAATTAAAAAATTTGGAACAATATTTGAAATATTTGTGAAGATGGCAAGTTTTCCTTATCTTTTGATACTCATGCTGATAGATCTGATCTTAATTTTAATAATGCCATGCTATTATAAATGTATAAAGGAATTCAAGGTATATGCTGGTGAGAAACCGTAAGAGGAAGTAGCAATAACTTCATTTTACAAATGCTGAAATTGAAGCAAGTAAATTTTACTCATTATTCCAAAGTTAACACAACAGTGTAGGATCATAACCCAGGATTCCTGACTGTCAGATTCCTGGCTTACCTAACTGGATACCTGGTGTCATATCTCTCACAATCTTTTCTTTATTTCTCTTAGTCTCTCTTTCTTCATACCTTTTTCCTCCCAACCCCTGTAAGAGGCAGGTTTGCATCATGGTTAAGAGCAGGGACCTTGGGATGAGAAATACTGGCTCTTCCACTCTCCAGCAGTGTGTCTAAAGGCACTGTCTTTGATATTCTATTGATTCATGTTCCTCATCTATAAGAAGGGGCTGGTAATGGTACCTATTTTATATGGCTATTGTTGAAAACTAAATAGGCTGCTACAGGTAAAATGTCTTGCCTAGAAGAAGGCCCCCAATACATGTTAGATATTATATATTCCCATAGCCTTTTCTATGAAGACTTCCTTGCTTCCTGCCTCCTTTTTATCCACAGTTACTATCAACTCTCTAATCTGTGTTTGTTCCCATTAGGTACCCCTTTTTCTGGATCTCCCCTGCAGAATTTTACCATAACCCGTGGTCTGTACTTGTTTTCCAATGAGCAGACAACTTCAGACAGAGAAGTTACAGGACAGGTTGTGATGATAACAAGATCCCCTGGAGCTCGAAGAGGAAGTGTTGGAAAGGACAGGATTGGAGGCAAGAAGGTTGGTAAAGAGGCAATGGTAGCTGTGTGACAAGGGCCAGCTCTGGGAGAGTGGCAGTGGGGATGGAGAACAGGACAACAGGAAAGGGGCAAAATGAGGAGGCAGAATCTACAGAATCTGTTTATCGAGGGTAGGAGAGAGGAGGAAGTTGAGGATGATATCTGGGTTTCTGACCTAGTTGGGCCTGGACATAGAGATGGAAAGGTCAAAGCTGTAGTGGGAACACTTGCAGGTAAGGGAATAGGGGAGACTGCCCAGGGGCAGTAGTGTGCAGAGGAATAAGAGAAGAGGACAAAGGCAGATTTCTGAGAAGTTTCAACACGTAAGAGTTGGGCAGAGCAAGAAGAGCATAAAGAAACTTGGAGGAGGAAAAGACTAAAGCAGAGAAAGTGAGGTGAGATAGCGTGGTAAGACCTGAGAGAGACGGTGCTACAGAGCTATGAGTTGTACTTTATTAAGGAGTTAGGTTTTACAAAGGTGTTAAGAAAACAAGAAATAAATATTCATTAAACATTTATAGAGGCCCTAAATTTTTAAGCTTACAAATTCCACCACCCCACCCATCACATTAGAATAGACAGCTTTATAGAAACATAAACCTGAACCTTTAAATATCAAATAAAGCAATCAAAACAAAAAGGCTAATATCAGATTGAGGAAAAATGTTTGCAGATGTTTATGGTCAGGAAAATATCATCTTTAGAAAAAGAGCTTGTGCAAATTATTAAGGAAAAATCGCTAAGAATGGGACAGATCAATAAGTAAAATATTGGGATAATCCACAGAACGGCAAATATAACAAATAAGTATATGGGAAAAAGTTTACTCTCACTAACAGCAAAGAAATCTATTTTAGAACAAAGAGGCGCTATTTTCCTTCTATTAGTTGGCAAAAAAATTCTTAAATAACAATATTACAATTCTAGCAAGTATTTGGATGAACCAGTATTCCTAAGGATTGTTGGCACTCTATATTGGTATATGCTTTTGGGAAAAATATTTGTTAGAATGAATCTGGAACCACAAATTGTTCTCGTACACAGTTTTGCTAATGTCTCCTGAAAATTCAAATGATAGCGTATGTGTATAAATATTTTTGTTAAATCACAGAATTATAAAAATTAGAATTTACCAATAAGACTGTTGTTAAATAGCATTGAATGTGGCCTATTATAAGGCTGTTATAAGAAAAGGTTAAAAAGATTATATAAAAACCTTCTAAAATGGTGATATAGTATTTGTGACTTCAAAACAGGATATATAACTATACATATGCTGAATATAACTACATAGAATATGAATATTACAAAACTAGAAAGAGTTATACTAACATGTTGACAACGGTTGTATTACTGTGGTTGGGCTAAGCATAATATTTCTTCTGTTTCCTATCATTCCTGCTCTCTTGTTAGATTGCTTATATAACTAAAATAAATGTCATTACTAAATAGTTATTGGGCCTTTATTTATTTTTCTTATTTTCAGGCCAAATGAGACCAGTTTTTTTGCTTCCATTTTTGATGAGATATGCTTTCTTATCATTAAAACTGTCTTGGTGATCATGAGTTAAGTAAAATCATTTTGATGTTACTATTTACTATCAAGTGACAGATTTCTTTAAAAGGTGACCCACTGATGATGATGACAATGATGGCGATGTTGATGATACTTATGATTATAATGATGATACAACAAACTTAGGTGAAAGTTTAAAAATTTCAAAGCTTTATTTTGCTTATCTAATTTGATCCTTGATATAATTTTATGAGATTCACCAAACTGCTATCATCATGTATAGTAAGGTGTTATGATTTACTGACTGTGTGCCTTTGGTCAAGCTAACCTCTGGATATAACACTATCTTCATCTAAACATTAAAATAATAGTACATGCTTCAGTATTTGATAAAATTAAGGTAAAGCACTAGGCATTGAGCCTGCAGATAGTAGGAACTCAGCATACATCAACTCCAATTCTCTGAATCAAAGGTAGCCATAACCAGGCAGTATCGGTCAGCCACGATGGATATAAACTGTGCTGTTACCACCTCAGATGGAAGTCAGCATTAAAAACTGGAGGCTTATTTTCAGAGTTCCTGGCCTGCCACCTTGTGTGGTCTCAGGGCTGTACTTAGGAGTTCCATGAAGTAGGTCAAGATGATCCACTATTGGGAAAAAACTTCAAAGTTTGCAGAAATGTCAACCAAAAGCATTGGCAGATCCACTCTCTAAGTTAAGGTTCCCATCCTGCATTTTCCTTAAACCTTTGGCATTTGCTGTCATTTATCTATGCTGACATAATATGATATCCAATTTAGCACATATTTTGAATTTATGAAACAATATTTGATAGTCTTCTTCAAAGAGGTCTCTGGCTCCTGAGTGCTCTGTCTCCTAATCATGTGTGAAAACTAAAGGTTTAGGCCAGTGTATACGTTTTAGGAAACACTAAAGTTTTACAACTGTGAAGATTAGTTTCAAATACAAAATGTTAGACAAAGACATGGAAATACCTCTTGCTTAAAAATATATATGTCAGCCGGGTGCGGTGGCTCAAGCCTGTAATCCCAGCACTTTGGGGGGCCAAAGTGGGCGGATCACAAGGTCAGGAGATCGAGACCACGATGAAACCCCATCTCTACTAAAAATACAAAAACTTAGCCGGGCATGATGGTGGGCACCTGTAGTCCCAGCTACTCGGGAGGCTGAGGCAGGAGAATGGTGTGAACCCGGGAGGTGGAGCTTGCAGTGAGCTGAGATCGCATCACTGCACTCCAGCCTGGGCAATAGAGCAAGACTCCATCTCAATTAAAAAAAAAAATTATATATACATATATATATAAATACACACACACCCCACACATGCACACACACACACGTCAGGAGCTTTATGATGATTAGAAAAACCAACACTGCATCCTGAAAACTATAAAGCACTGAATGTATGTGTATGTATGTGTTTGTATGTGTATGTGTATGTCTATATGTATGTGTATGTATATGTGTATGTGTATGTGTATGTGTGTGTGTGTGTGTGAGAGAGAGAGAGAGAGAGGAGATAAAGACAGAGAGAGAGAGAGAGAAAGAGAGATACATAGTTTGGATATTTGTCCCTGCCCAAATCTCATGTTGAATTGCAACCCCCAAGGCTGGAGGTAAGGCCCAGTAGGAGGTGTTTTGATGATGTAGTCAGACCCCCATGGCTTGGTGCTATCTTCCTAATAGTGTCTTGTTTTTCTAAGACCAGCCAAGCGGGCGCAAAAGAACCAGCAAGTAGGCAAAGGTCAGGCGCAAAACTGCACGTTTATTTTGGTAACCTAAGGTGTGCGGGAGAAGTCTGTCGGCCTCCTTTGGCCTGCAGAGTCTCCCCGCGGTGGGGCTCTCCGACAGACTTCCCACAGTCCCGACATCCCGACAGGAGTGGGGCTGCAAGAAGGCCGCCAGGGCTGTGAGAAGGCCGGTGGCTCAATGGCGGAGAGCGGCGTTTCTAGGAGTGAGAGGGCAATAGGCGGGGCACGGGCGTGTCAGGGGCGTTCCGCAGGTGCGACCAGGTAAATCTTGGTCTCTTCAGATTGACGTCACCTGGCGCATGCCCAGTTGGTCTGCACCCTCTCTGGGCGCCGGCTGCATTTTTGCCCGGGCGGGAAGAATTGGGGGTGGGGATGAAGAACCCGGAAGTGCACCATCTTGCCTCGGTTCGTCCAAACAGTAAGTTCTTTCTAGATAAGGTCATTTAAAAGTGTGTGGCACCTCCACTGCCACCCCCTCTATCTCCTTCTTGCTCCTATTTTCATCATGTGACATGCCTGTTTCCACTTCAACTTTGGCTATGAATAAAAGCTTCCTGAGGCCTCCCCAGAAACAGATGCTGGCACTATGCTTCCTGTGCACCTGCATAACCATGAGCCAATTAAACCTCTTTTCTTATAAATTCCCATCTCAAGTATTTCTTGATAGCAATGCAAGAACAGCCTAATACTGTGTGTATGTGTGTGTGTGTGTGTGTGTGTGTGTGTATGGCATTGTTACTTTTTTTGCTGATGTATCTATTATCTCTTTTTAGCTTCTGTATTTATCTCTTCCATCTCTTTAACTGAATTATAAATCCACCAAACATAGGGATTATAGCTGCCACCGATTGGGGGAAAGTGGATAGTGCTCAGCAGTTTCCTGCACAAGTGTAAGCATCTGGAGAGGTAAAATTTGGTTTATGTATTAGTCTGTCCTCACATTGTTATAAAGATACTACTGGAGACTGGGTAATTTTTAAAGGAAGGAGGTTTAATTGACTCACAGTTCTGCATGGCTGAACTCACAGTTCTGCATGGCTCAGGAAACTTAGAATCATGATGGAAGACGAAGGGGAAGCAAGGCATATCTTACATGGCAGGAAGGGACAGAGGGAGCAGGGGAAACAGCCACTTATAAAACCATCAGGTCTCATGAGAACTCACTCACTATCATGATAACGGCACGAGGGAAACCGCCCCTATGATCCAATCACTTCCCACCAGATCCCTCCCTTGACACATGGAGATTACAATTCCAGATGAGATTTGGGTAGGGACACAGAGCCAAACCATATCAGTTTTCTATCTTGGCTTTACCACCTTTTTGACTGTGAGAACAAGGAAAAGTTACTCAAGTTATTTTGCCTCTCTGAGTCTCAGTTTCTTTATGTACAAAATAGATCTAATAATACTAAACAGAGTTTCTGTAAAGATTAAATGAGAGAAGGGTACCTGTCAGAAGGGAGTCACTCAGCATACAGATTTCTTTCCTTTCTTACTTTGTAGACATATGATGGGAAAAATGCCTAATAATGGATTTATTGTACCTGAATAAAATGTACATGTATTCATTCTATTACAATGACAATAACTTCTTAGCAAATGTTACATTACTGAATTGCTGTGGATACACTGAGCCTATATTTAACGAATCACCGTAGAATTTACCCTTTGGCTTCACAAAAATTAAAGGCCTTTTTATCTCAGAGGCCTAAAATCAGGTACATATGTGCCTTGTGATTAATAACACATGCTTATTAGCAAACTCAAAGCCCAACTTGAGGGCTTACTGTAGGTATTATAGGTGAAAGCTCTTGAGTGCATTACAAATGCCATGAGTCATTTAGTTAATTCTTTCATTGATCATGCTAAATTATCCTGCATAATGAGGCATCTTTTCAGAATAAGAATATGATTCTGACATGGTCTGGACAATTGACCAGCTCATGTCTAGACAGGGGCTGTTAGGGGGCAATAACAGGCAGTGAGCCAAAACTACCCTGACATCTAATTCATCAAAAGTTATTTTTACATGATACAATTCAGTATTCAGTTTTCCTTTATTGGGTGACGTATTTCCACTGGGATATCTGACTTCATCTTTTCCTCCTTTAAACACTTTAAGTCTGACTATTGACTTTGGATTATTTTGTACCTAATTCTTGGGTTGGCATAGTGTTGACTGAAAGGCCCACTGCTCCCCAGTTTTCCCTTCAGGTAAGTTTGAAATTATCGACATTCAAGGCAGGCCTTCAGATCAGTGTTTATGAAATTCCTGATGTATGCCTGTTTTCATTCTCTTAAACTACCATCATGGTAGTGTGGAAGGGGAGGGAGGGAGGAGAGCCCTGTTTGTGACATTTTGAGACTGAGAATTAACATTTGATAATTTAAGTTTGACTTTCCAAAAGCCCTAATAGAGCCTTCCAGTATTATTATTTCTCCAGCCAGTTTTCTCTAATAGTTCTAGAATATGAAGTCCACTAGAACATAGGTCTCACAAGGGCAGACATTTTTGCGTGTCTTTTGTTCACATATGCAGAATAGCAACTGCCACATGTTAGGTACTTGATGGATAATTGCTGAAGGAAAAGGGTCTAAAAATAAGAGAGAGAGGTGAGGATTCTTTAACAGCCTGTTTATTCCAGTCTCATTTTTCCCTGCCCCCTTGCACTTCCCTTTACCCAGGGAATAGAGTTTTTAAAGGTGCCAGAGAGGGCACAAGACTATTTCTTCTTGTTTGTGGTTTGAAGGATGGATCTCCCTCTGCAGATGGTATGGTGATAATACGGTTTGGCTGTGTCCCCACCCAAATCTCATCTTGAATTCTCACGTGTTGTGGGAGGGACCTGGTGAGAGGTAATCGAATCATAGGGTGGGTGTTTCCCATGCTGTTCTCATGATAGTGAGTAAGTCTCACGAGATCTGATGGTTTTGAAAGGGGGAGTTTCCCTGCACAAGCTTTCTTCTCCTGTCTGTTGCCATGTGAGATGTGCCTTTCACCTTCTGCCATGATTGTGAGGACTTCCTAGCCATGTGGAACTGCAAATCCAATAAGCCTCCTTTTTTTTTTTTTTTTTTTTTTTGTAAATTGTCCAGTCTCAGGTATGTCTTTATCAGCAGTATGAAAATGGACTAATACAGATGAGTTGCAATAGCACAGAGGGGTTCACAGTCTGGACTGTTTTTCATGTAATACTGAGAGGAAGGCTGTGAAACCCTTCATTCTGAGGTGACCTTCAGAAGGGTCTTATCTCCTGCGCTGGATATTGCCTCATGTATGAACTGATTATGGATACCCGGTTGTAGTGGTCTTTTTCTCTTTATCCGTCTGGGTCCTCTCCACACTTTTCTCACCTCTGGACCTCGTTACCTTGACAGGCAGCTTTTACATAGGACTACAAATAATTTTCTCTCCAAAGATTTTCTCAGCCCTCATAGTTTAACATATATTTAACATAACTAAAAAATGTCTCCCACATAAAATTCAGTAGTCTACAAAAATGAAGGTTCTTTATTCTGTTCCATTGGTCTATGCATCTGTTTTTATGGTATGGGATCTAAAAATCAAAACAATTGTACTCAGGGAGATAGAGATTAGAAGGATTGTTACAAGAGAGAGGTTGGGAAGGGTAGTGGTGGACTTTTGGGGGAGACGGAGATGGATAATGGGTACAAACAATAGAAAGAATGAATAAGACATACTATTTGATCACACAACAGGTTGACTATGGTCAATAATAACTTAATTGTACATTTAAGAAAGCTAAAAATGTGTAATTGTGCATAACACAAAGGATAAATGCTTGAGACTAAGGATACCCCATTCTCCATGATGTGTTTATTTCACATTACATGCATGTATCAAAACATCTCATTTACCCCACAAATATACACACCTACTATGTACCCACAAAAATTTTTTAAATTTAAAAAATAAAGGGAACATGATTTGCACTTTCAAGTGATTTATAAGATGCTAGCCTTATTAAGTTTTTACTTGCCTAAATTTACCTAAATTTTTATAAATAATGATCTTATATTTGTAAACATAATCTCCCAAATACCTCTGAGCTGAAATTGGAGTCATTTTAAAGAACTTCATGGAGAAAAGATGAGGCTTCCAGTAAATTGGAGAATTTCTCCCAAAAACCTTACTGCCATGTAGGGTAATCTTACCAAGAAATGTCTTTGAGACATAATTTCCTCATCCATGTAAAGAATACAATAATCTTGCTCAATAAAATTAGTTGACTGAAGTATTTATTGTTCTAATGAGAATAGACATTAATGTATTGGTGACCCATCATATACTGTATGCTTTTATTCTGGGAAAAGGGTTGCAGAGTGAAGTGAGAGCTTATTCTGAGACAGAAGAGATGGGTTCAGTCTTGATGAAGTTATTCATTCTGCAAGTGTGATGGGCACCTCTGGGCACCCAACCATCTATTACTCAGGACCGTAACTTCCCTTTGGAAATGTAAAGTTCCTTTGTTTTAAAATATGTGGTTTGGGTCAACTAATCTCAGTACAGCATCAAAGATACTCCCATGGGATTGTTGCGAAGACTAAACGAGTTACTATATGCAAAGCAGTTAGAACAATGCCTGCCTGGCATTTAATAAGTACTGTTGTTAAACAAACCTATATTTTCTTTGTTTAAAATAAATTCTGTAAGATATTAGAATAACACAAATCATTGGAATAAATTACATCCTGGCGCTTTATCATAAACTCTACAGCCTCTCTTCTCATTTATGAACTAATTCAACTAATTAGCCAATCAGTTTTTATGATGCAGCTGGTACATGCATTACTTTAGTTAGGGCAGCATACAAAGGCAACAACAACATGATTTATATTTTCATAAATCTTACAAGACACTTATCTTATTCAGGATTTTCACTCACCTAAAGGGTTAGAAGTCAAGACTACTATATTTGCTGCAAATGAATTAAATGTGTATTATCATAGCAGGGAAATTGCCCATTTTTTTCAACCATTCATGGTTTAATTGAGTACAACTAGATGATTTGATACCTGTATATTTTATGGGTTTTCTTCTTCTCTAGCCCAGTGGCTATTATGGAGAGAGAAGGAGGGAGTGAAATGGAGGTCTCATATATGGATTAAATTGTTCAAGGGATCTTTTTAAGTTGAAGCACACAAGCAACACTAAATCCTACTGTTTTCAATTATATCACATGTTCTCACAAAAGCATTCCTCAGCTCCTGTAGAACAAATGTGTGTTTTTCATTTTATTTTATAGGAGGACATATAAAAGCAATAGGACATTTGGCTTTCCTAATAATAGCTGCACATTTGAGAGGGCCAGATGTTTGAAAGTGAAGGCTGTATCTATTTTCACACCTTAGTTATATCTCTTTTTTCATTGCTCTGTGTAATTTATTGGAGGAAAATCTAGTGATAACAAGCATATACAATTGCCCCATAATATTGCTGAAATACATTTTAAATGTATAAAATGGGAGTTAGGAAACATATAAAGTTTGGAAAATCATATTCTGTGGTTCTGGGAACCAATATGTGAATATTTGTTTCCTCTGCTTGGGAGGATCTCTCCCTCAATTTCTTTTTCCTGGCAAGCTCCTACTCAATCCTTCAACATTCAGCTTGAACATCATGTTCCCTAATCTTTTCCCATTCTCTATGAACTCCCTACTTTGAGGATACCATCCTCAGAACTGTAACTGTACTTTGTATGTACTGTTATATATCACTTAACAAAGGGAATGCGTTCTGGGAAATACATTGGTAGGTGATGTCATTGTGTGAACATCATAGAGTGTACTTACACAAACCTAGATAGTGCCTGCTACACACTTAAGTTGTATGGTAGAGTTTATTGCTCCTAAGCTACAAACCTGTACAGCATGTGACTGTACTGAATACTGTAGGCAAGTATAACACAATGGTTAAGTATGCATGTATATAAACTTATATGGTTTGGCTGTGTCCCCACCCATATCTCATCTTGAATTCCCATGTGTTGTGGGAGGAACCTAGTGGGAGGTAATTGAATCACGGGGACAAGTCTTTCTTGCACTGTTCTCATGATGGTGAATGAGTCTCATGAGATCTTATGGTTTTATAAACAGGAATTTCCCTGCACAAGCTCTCTTTTTGCCTGCTGCCATCCACATAAGATGTGACTTGCTCCTCCTTGCCTTCCACCATGATTGTGAGTCCTCCCCAGCTATAAGGAACTGTAAGTTCATTAAACCTCTTTCTTTTGTAAATTGCCCCATCTCGGGTATGTCTTTATCAGCAGTCTGAGAGCCAACTAAATTGGTACCAGGAATGGGGTGCTGCTGAAAAGATACCTGAAAATGTGGCAGCAACTTTGGAACTGGGTAACCAGCAGAGGTTGGAATAGTTTGTAGGGCTCAGAAGATCAGAAGATGTGGGAAAGTGTGGAACTCCCTAGAGATTTATTGAATGGCATTTCTCAAAATGCTAATAGCAACATGGACCATGAAGTTCTAACTGAGGTAGTCTCAGATGGAGATGAGGAACTCACTGGGAACTGGAACAAAGGTAATTCTTGTTACATTTTACCAAAGAGACTTGTGGCATATTGCACCTGCCCAAGAAATTTGTGGAAATTTGAACTTGAGAGAGATAATTTAGGGTGTCTGGCAGAATAAATTTTTAAGCAGCAAACCATTCAAGAGGTGACTTGAGTGCTGTTAAAGGCATTCAGTTTTATAAGAGAACCAGAGCATAAAAGTTTGGAAAATTTGCAGATTGACAATGTGATAGAAAAGAAAATATCATTTTCTGAGGAGAAATTCAAGCCAGCTGCAGAAATTTGCAGGGCATGTTAGAGGTCTTCATGGCAGCCCCTCCCATCACAGGCCCAGAGGTCTAGGAGGAAATGTGGTTTTGTGGGCCAGGCCCAGGGTCCCTATGCTTTGTGCAGTCTAGGGACTTGGTGCCCTGCATCCCAGCTGCTCTAGCCATGACTAAAAGGGTCCAAGGTACAGCTCTGGCCATTGATTCAGAGGGTGCAAGCCCCAAACCTTGGCAGCTTCCACGTGGTGTTGAGCCTGCAGGTGCACAGAAGTCAAGAATTGAGGTTTGGGAACTTATGCCTAGTTTTTCAGAGGATGTATGGAAACACATGGCTATCCAGGCAGAAGTTTGCTACAGGGGCGGGGCTCTCATGGGGAGCCTCTACTAGGGCAGTGCAGAAGGGAAATGAGGGGTAGGAGCCCCTACACAGAGTCCCTACTGGGGCACTGCCTAATGGAGCTATGAGAAGAGGACCACTGTCTTCAAGATCCCAGAATGGTAGATCCACCTACATCTTGCACTGAGTGTCTGGAAAAGTCACAGACACTTAACACCAGCCTGTAAAAGCAGCCAGAAGGGAGGCTTTACCCTGCAAAGCCACAGGGGCAGAGCTGCCCAATATGATGGGAACCCACTTCTTGCATCAGCATGACCTGGAAGTGAGACATGAAATCAAAGGAGATCATTATGGAGCTTTAAGATTTGACTGCCCTGCTGGATTTCAGACTTGCATGGGCCCTGTTAGCTCCTTTGTTTTGGTCAATTTCTCCCATTTGGAATGGCTGTATTTACCAAATACCTGTACCTTCATCACATCTAGGAAGTAGCTAGTTTGCTTTTGGTGTCACAGGCTCATAGATGGAAGGGATTTTCCTTGTATCAGATGAGATCTTGAACTGTGGAAGTTTCAAGTTAATGCTGAAATGAGTTAAGACTTTGGGGGACTGTTGGGAAAGCATGATTGGTTTTGAAATGTGAAGGCATGAGATTTGGGAGGGGAGGGGCCAGGGACAAGGTGATATGGTTTGACTGTGTCCCCACCCAAATCTCATCTTGAATTCTCATGTGTTGTATGAGGGACCTGGTGGGAGATAATTGATTTATGTGGATGGTTTCCTCCATACTGTTCTTGTGGTAGTGATTAAGTCTCATGAGATCTGATGGTTTGATATGGGGAAACTCATTTTGTTTAGCTCTCATTCTATCTCCTTGCCTTCTGCCATCCACATAAGATGAGATTTGCTTCTCCTTGCCTTCCGCCATGATTGTGAGGCCTCCCCAGCCATGTGGAACTGTAAGTCCATTAAACCTCTTTCTTTTGTAAATTGCCCAGTCTAAGGTATATCATCATCAGCAGCATGAAAATGGACTAATACAGGGGTAATCATTAGCTCTTAGCTCTTCCCTGTGTGCACATTAATAGACTTGTATCTCATTTCTCCTATTAATCTCCCTCCTAAAGTAAGGGACAAAGACTTGCTTCTTCTTCCTGCTTGGAACACGAATGCAATGCCTGTAGGAGCAGAAGCCATTTGACGCCACAAGGACTAAAACCATAGCCAGAAATGACTGAATAAGAAGATGAAAGAATTATGGAAGATACCACTGAACCATCCACTTCTGGTTGCTTTCATTGGACTTTCTTATGATGCAAGCCAAATAGGCCTGTTATGTGTATATGCCATTACAATTGAGTTTTCTATTCCTATCAGCCAAATAGAACTGATACATCATGTGCAATAAGATAGGCTGGTTCATACTGCAGTATATGAATAACCTGGAAATCTCAGCAATTACACATAAAAAGAGTATTTCTTGTGGCAGCCCTGATGGGGTTTTAGGTCATTCTCTAAAATACCCATTTGTTAGCTCAGCCTTCCAGGCTGCTGAGCTGTTATTGGCAATTTCATGTCAACACATGCTCCCATGATCATCAAGAGATTGGAAGGAAGCAGAGACAAAGATTAAAACAAGTGTAATTAAATACTCTGGCCAGAAGTGACACACATCATTGGCCAAACCAACTCACCAGGCCAGGACTAACATCAAGAGTATAGAGAAGAACAATATCCCTGCACACCTGAAAGAGGAGCCTGAAAACATTGGTCAGCAACACTGATGTCTACTGACGATATCAAAGATCTTCATTGTCAGTTGAAAACTAAAGGAATGATGTTACTGAAAAAATGCTATTCCTATCAAACTATTTAATACCAATGACATTTCTCACAGAGTTAAAAAATACTATTCAAAAATTTACATGGAATCAAAAAAGACTGTGAATAGCCAAAACAATCTTAAGCAAAAAGAACTAGAAAAAGCTAGAAACATCACATTACCCAACTTCAAATTATGCTACAAGACTACAGTAATCCAAACCACATGGTACCGGTAGAAAAACAGACACATAGACCAATGGAACAGAATAAAGACCCCAGAACTAAACACCTACAATCATCTGATCTTCAATAAAGTCAACAAAAACATGCTGTAAGGGAAGGATTTCCTATTCAATAAATGGTACTGGGGTAACTGTCTAGCCATATGCAGAAGATTGAAGCTGGACCTCTTCCTTTTACCATATACAAAAAGCAACTCAAGATGGATTAAAGACTTAAATGTAAAAATCCTAGAAGAAAACTTAGGAAATATCATTCTGGACATAGGCCCTGGCAAAGATTTCATAATGAAGATGTCAAAAACAATTGCAACAAAAACAAAAATTGACAAATGGTACCTAAACTAAAGAGTTTCTGCACAGCAAAAGAAACTATCAACCAAGTAAACATACAGCCTACAGAATGAGAGAAAATATTTTGCAAACTATGCATCCAACAAAGGCCTAATATTCACAATCTATAAGGAACTTAAATAAATTAACAAGCAAAAGATGACCCCATTAAAAAAGGGGCAAAGAACGGGAACAGACAATTCTCAGAAGAAATACGTGTGGCCAAAAAGCATATAAAAATACTCAACATTACTAATCATTAGGGAAATGCAAATCAAAACTACAGTGAGATGCCATTTCACATCAGTCAGAATGGGTACAATTATAAAGTCAAAAAATAACACATGCTGGCAAGGCTGCAGAGAAAAGGGCATACATGTACACTGCTGGAGGGAAGTTAAATTTAGTTCAGCCACTGTAGAAAACAGTTTTGTGATTCCTCAAAGAACGTGAAACAGAGCTACCATTCAACCCAACAATCCCATTATTGGATATACATCCCAAAAAACAGAAATCATTCTATCATTTAGACACATGCACACATATGTTCACTGCAGCATTATTCACAATAGCAGAGATATGGAATCAACCTAGATGTTCACCAATGGTAGACTGCATAAAGAAAATGTTGTACATATATACCGTGGAATACTATTCAGCCATAAAAAGAATGTGGCAACTCTGATGGCGCTGGAGGGCATTATCCTAAGCAAACTAACACAGTAACACAAAACCAAATACTGTGTGTCTCCCTTATAAGTGGGAGCTAAACATTGAGCACACATGGGTGCAAAGAACATAGACATTGGGGCCCACTGGAGGATGGAGGGTAGGAGAAGGGTGAGAATTGAAAAACTACCTATCGGGTACTATGTTTATTACCTGGGTGATGAAATAGTAGTCTGTATACCATACTCCTGTGACATGCAATTTATCTATATAACAAACCTGCACATGTACCCTTGAACCTAAAATAAATGTGAAAACAAAGATCAGGCAAAGAGGTTAGGATAGTTTGATAAAATAATTGTGCAAAAAAACCATATTCCTAGTCCTAGTCCTAATCTAGGCCTAGTCCAAATCCCTGTCCTAGCCTAGTTGATAATAAAATCCCCTTATGTTTCCTACGTGGTAATGGTTCAGAGCAGAGTTTGCCAGTAACTGTCACGGAAGCAAGTGTGATGGATGGAAGAGGGGCATGACACAATGGAACTTGGAGACATTCTCATCCACCCACCGGTTATTTTCCACATGTGCTCTGACTTTTCTCCTCCCTACTTAAAATCTGCTGTGATTTTAAAGATCAAATAGAAAGGAATGCCGCTGATCTGTAATTGCTCAGGACACTTCCCAGCTGCCCTCTCAGCGGGTCCTTCTGTGTAACTTGTTTTCTCATGATTGTAACTCCACTAAAGTGATTTTTAAGACTCTGGGAGTTTGGTAAATGGAATTGAATTGAACCGTGACTCAGAACACCAGGCTATCATGTGAACTCAATGCAGAAGTTGTCACATGCTACAGGGGAAATGACTCCAGCTGTGAAAATATCAGCCAATAAAATGTGCTTTTCTATATATAGTGCTCTTCTGGGTTATTATGGATATTCAATGAGAGTTATAAGGAAGTGAGGAGCAGTGTGGGGAAAAAGCAACTCTGTCAGAGGTTTAGATCTGCTGCTGAGTTTTGTACTGTAATGATTTTCACAGTCGGAACTTCTGTTACAGCCCTGGTATTTTCTAGTTGGGTGGCCTTATCACTTCCCCTTCCTAAACCTCAGTTTCCTCATCTGCGCAGTAGGGTTGGGAGGGGATGATACCATTAATCTCACAAGATTTCTGCGATGATGGACAACTGCAAGAGATTCGGAACTTATCAGTGCTCACTCCTGTTCCTTGTAAGTTTCTTCTTTCACAGCAGGGAGAATATTTGTGGGTAAGATGGTTTAAATTTTTCAGGATGAGAATAATTATTTAAAAAGTTTTTTCTAAAAGTTCTTCTTTTAAGCTTTTGTGTTTCTTTAAATTATTTCAGACTTAAAGAGAAAATCGCACTTTCTTTCTTCTTAGAAGTCTGTAGAAAACCATGGTGATAAATATTAATATTTGAATTCATTTTTCTTCTGGGAGGATTTTGAATACCAGGTTAGAGTAAAGAGAGAAGACGTTTTGTTTAAATTTCAAACTTGCTTCGTCTACTGGAAGCATGGCTCAGTGGTGCCCGGAAAGAGTCATGAGTTCAGCAGAAACAAACACCAAAGAGATGCAGGTGAAAAACTTTTGGCTAGGCTGGATGGATACCGGCAGGGATGATTCCTTGAAGACTTCCGATGAGCCTGTGATGGGTTGTGATCACATCCAAATGCAGTAGCTTGTATTGGGCCATGCAGATTAGGTTCAGAAAATGTCCTTAAAGAAGGCAAGGGTGCAGAGAGAAAGAAGAGTTGGAGGATGATACAGGATGACAATAATAAAAATAATTACAGCTAAGAAATACTGAACTACAACAATATGCTAATGATAATGTGCTAATGGCTAACGTTTTTTAGAACTTAGTATGGGTTGGGTGTCATTCTAAGGGGAGCTGATCATAACCCCAAAAAAGACAATCCCAAACATTGAAATCCCAAAAGATGAAAATCCTGAAAATGTAATTCTGAAAAAAAAATTACAAATTATTTAGAAGATATTTATTTCCATTTTCAAAGGGTATTTATTTAAGGAACGTATGAAAACATGACAGACCATTTCATAGTCCACTTTACACAACAGAATAATGAGTAATAACATACATACTTTTACAAGCAGGTATACCAACATCAGGTATACCAACAATCAGGTATATAAAGAATCAGGTATACCAACAAGAGTTACATAAGTATAACAGTTATGAGCAGATGAACCACATTCATAAAGAAATAGGTCAAAAAGGGAGATGTGTAAACACATGTCACTATGGCTGGTGATTGTGTGCACTCATCTTCAGAAATGTGGTCATCCGAAATAGTAACACACAACCTAAATCTTTTGACAAGACTGATCGAAAACTGCGATAGGTCACCAACATATGCAGTTGCCCAAACAGCCGAAATCTTGAGAAATTTTGTCTTTTGCAAATGCAGATGCAGATGTGTAAAAAAGACATCTCTTCACTTATTGAAGAAGTTTCAACATTTTTACATACATGCACTATGCTTATACACAAAGGCAACCTTGTGGTAATGCACTTTTGTGGAGTGAAATTTGCAAAAAATGCATGAAATAAATTAGAACTCTCTAAAAGTCTCTGCATAATTTATACCTCCAGTATTGGAAAGGATGGAAAGACAAAATACATAGCCACTCCTAGCTCCTTAAACCACACTTAATTTCCAGATAACAACCGTAACAAGGTAATAGTTCATCCTGATCCAGCCATCCTATGATTGTGGTGTTTGGGATTTTAGACATTAGGGATTTTGATCTTTTAGGATTCCAACATTTGGGATTATGGTGTTCAGGATTGTGTCTTTGGGGTTAAGATCCACACTCCATGCTAAGTGCTTTATCACTGCTGTCTCATTTAGTCTTCAAAATAACCCCATGTGACAGTTCCTATCATTATCCCCACCTTACAGAAAAGAAGACTGCAATTTCTAAAGTTTAAGTAACCTTTGCAAGAAAGTAAATGGTCAACTCACAATTTGAACCCAGCTCTGCTTGATTATGAATTCTGTTTCTCCCCTTCTCCCCCAGCTTTGCTGTACCATCTCTATGTTAATGAGGTTGCAATAGTGTTTTGACTCCTCAGAGAGAGATCAGACATGAGACAGCAAAGGAATAAAGCTGGAGCAGTCAAGGGAGGGGCATAGACATGGGAGAGTTTAAATTATGTAAAATCAGCTTGCTCTGAGGCTGTCTTGATTAAACACATCAACATGGAGGCTTCTCTGGCCCTTTCTTGGTCCTAATTTCTTTGCCTCCTGGTTGGCCACTCCGGTTGACAATGAATTTCACTCCCAGATACAACAGAACCAACCAAAACTTCATTCTCTTAGTTCCCCAGAATGTGATTTAAAAAGTGATGAATACTGAGATCAGGAGTTGACCCCTTTTAAGAAATAGAATGTCAAAGTTGGCCCCTGCCATTCCTCTTGAAAGACAGGGTACTAAGGGAAAACAGTTATAATGCCTTTAAGCTAGTACCCACTTCATTTAATGCCAGAGAAATCTCATAGACAGACAAAATTACAGGAACCAAAAGTAGTTTCAAAGCAGTCCAAGTCATTTATACATATTCTTATGTTTCCTAAGCATCATGATTCTTAGAATCCCCACACAATTCTAAGTATCTCCAATTTCCTGTTGCAAGTACTGCTTTCATATCCTGCAGCTGTTTCTGTGCCTCTTATTTCAAAACTCCCTTGAAGATTTCACTTCTAGCCCAAGTCTACATGCCCTTGTCCTTTCTCTCTTAACCCTTGTTCTGTACCCTTTGATAGTGGAGGACCCAAAAAGAGTAAGAGAGTCAAGGCTGAATCTGATTAGCAGTCTACATGAGGAAGGAGTCTGGGAAAACTCTTAACATTAATAACTTTTGTCCCATCACCACCATAAAAGTATTTGTTGACCACCAGCACGTGAAGAGGTTGGAAGGGAGGGCTCAAAGTGGGTAGAGCCACTGCTTTCACATATGGTGTAGAAAGCATTGTGGTGGCACTGGGAGATCAGTTTGCCCTCTTTGAAATGCAAGTTCTCAGTTTCTGATTATCCAGAGAGTCATGAAAGGCTGCTAGTTTAAATTTTATTTTGCACTGGAGAATTATTTTAATGTAGGCAGACTCATCGAGTCAGCTCTCAATCATGCTTAAATGCTTACTGAGGGACATGTTTGGCCTCTAGAAGGAATTTGTACTCAGTAGTTTAGGAGAACCCCCACTAGGATAAATGGAAGCATTCTTCTCTCACACAAAAAATAAAATGTATTATTGCCTCAAGTCAAACACCTAAAGTGTTTGTCTCATTTATCAAAGTAATTGTATC
The DNA here is from genome assembly GCF_002776525.5 of Piliocolobus tephrosceles. Lineage (NCBI taxonomy): Eukaryota > Metazoa > Chordata > Mammalia > Primates > Cercopithecidae > Piliocolobus > Piliocolobus tephrosceles. The sequence goes on from NC_045436.1 coordinate 149,126,271, forward strand.
TCATTACGGTTCTTTTAACCCCAGCTCCACTGCAGTCTTGTTCGGTGCAGAAGGCAAATGTTTATTAACTTGAGGCCAGATGGAAAGCTTGATAAATTTTAGTTTTATGCCCAAGAGAGCATTGTTTGAGAAATCTACCTGACGCTTAGCAAATTGAATGCACACGTTGATGGCAATACTTTTCTGGTCAGGTTTAGTGCATCATTTTTTGAATAGTAGTCAAGTTGCAAAAGTTGTAAGTCATCTAAACATTTTATGGTGGGAACTTGTAGATCGTTTTAGAGCTATGTACACATTTTAAAAAGGAATATGATAATCGTATTTTAGAAAGAGAGACTTATTTGTAGGAAGCCAGGTTTGTACTGCTAGAGTGGAAAATAAAGAAAAGAAAGTTGACCTAGTTTACTCTCTCATCCATATAAAAAAGGGAGACACACAAACTGACTCAGAGTTTAATGATCCCATAAAATAATAAGATTTATATGTTGGCTGAGATAGTGCGATCATAGATATGTCTGATTTTATAGAATAAGCTGCAGCAGCACTAATGGTAGTAAAGGAAACCATAAATGACTAAAATAGCAAAGTAACCAGAAACATCACTGTGACGAACATCCCAACAGTTTCCCCAGGAAACCTTTTATCTTTGCGTATAACATGCAAGTAAAAAGGAGAAATTTGCATTTCGTGTTGGAGGCACCAACTAATCATTTATGTTCAGTGTCCATTTCTCTCTATTTTCCTTTAGTAACAGCACCTCTCAGGTTTTGACTGGGCACATTGCTGAGCTGTGCAGATGGAATTTCTGAGCCCCATTTGTGATTAGATAGGGCCATCTAACTACATTCTGGGCAATGAGATGTGAACAGACGTGATCTGTGCAACTGGCAAACAATGCCCTGTAAATGAAGATGCTTGCTTGCACTTTTCTTTGACTCTTTCCTGTTTGCTGGATGCAGTCATGATGACCAGAGTGACCGTACACCTTAGAAGCAAAGATGTAGGTGGCATGTTGAGAGTGGTGGAGCTTCCCTTCTACACCTTGACCATTCATTCCTGGGTTGTTGCATGAGAAAGAAAGAAGTTTCTATCTTGTTGGGCCTGTGTATTTTGTATCCTCTTTGTTATAATAACTTGATTGTGCCATTTTTAATACAGAATTCTAATGGTTCTTGCTGATTCTTTTGGAGAAGGGTGTCAACGAGCAATAAAATCCTCTCTACGAACGCAGTTGGAAGTACAAGGATCTTTAAGTTAGTGTACTGTCCCTTCTAAATCATAGTGTTTAAAAAGTGCCACAGAAGAGAAGAAAAAGTGCTGTGAATTCTGTGTGAAATGTTGAGGAAAGGTTCAGCGAAAAAGTGGCATTTGCACTGAGGTTTCAGTGTCATGTGTATATTTGCCAGCTGGAGAAAATCTAAACAAAGACATGGAAACCTGTAGATAAAAGTACAGAGTTTCTGGTGAGATTGTAAAAGGAATTTTATGATGCCGTATTTGCAAGATTGCTGTACACTTTGTTGAGGAGTTTGGATTTATTCCATACACAGTGAAGAAGTGTCTAACAATTTAAATTGTGGAATTGAAAAGACCAAATCTGTGTTTAGAAAAAAATACTCTGGCAGCACGGGAGGACACATTTGAAAAGAAGAGAAAGTGGAGGCAGGGAACCATGGCTTCCAAATTCCTGTCATTCTCTTAATTTTTGTCAAGGGTTCTATCTGTCTATCTATCTATCTATCTATCTATCTATCTATCTATCTATCTATCTATCCACCTTACATTAAGTATAATTTTTAAATTTGGACTCAGTATGTTATATTTTTAACACAGTAAAATACATATTTAAAGAGTTTATCTATGTCCCTCTTTAAACTATCCCATGTATCTCCATGGTATGCATACCACGCTCAGGACAAATATTCAGCTAGGATGGCTTCCCAGTTGTTCCAATATTAAGATACTGCCTTACCAGTTGTTATACAGCTGCTGCCCTGAGATCCTGACTGTCACCCACTGCCACAGCTCTGGCTACCTGATGCACCCCTAGGAACCCAGGACCGCCTCTTGATTTAGCATTTAGATATCTCAGGGCTCTGACCTGCCCTACAGCTGGCTTCTGCTCTGATTGGTTGAGCCTAGCCATAATTAGTTTTTATAGATTTTATATATTAATCTTGGAAGTACATTACTGATCATAGATTATTTTGTCTATAGCAATAGTAGGAGGAAAGAAAAAGAGGGAACAAATTTTAGATACATTTTGAACATAAAATGCAGGGAATTGATCATTGATTTACTGTGGGAATGAAGAAAAGAGTTAAAAATTCTGAGATTTTAGTTTGTATAAGTACATGCTTGGTGATATCATTAACTAGAAATGAGATATAGGGTACATACATTTGGACAAGGGAGATAATATGCTTAGACATACTGAGATTGAGATGCCATTGCAACATCCATGTGGAGATGGTTCAGAATGAGTTGGATATGGTGGTGTGCTGGTAAATATTTAATCACTTATTCTCAAACAATAAAGAAGAAAACTTTTTAATTTTTTTCTGTAGCATTTGCTGATATCCATGGAGCACATACTGCCACCATGTCCAAGTTTAATACCAATGTGATGTCAACAATGCAGAGTTGGGAAGAGATGGGCACAGTCTGTTCTTACAAGACCATTCCAGCACATTATTGGTTGGATATACAGGTCTGGATCTCAGCATGAGGTCCGAAGATGATAGATAGATTTGGCAGGCAACAAGCTGTGTACTTTAAAACCTTTAAACTGTGTTGAGTTTTGCTTTTTGCTCCAGAACTTGGTAAATTAAAAAATATATATATATTCCATTTTGCTGCTAAAAGGCATATATATTGTGCAGATGTTGTATGCAGTGTCTATCTGATCAGGTTTGCTCATTCTATACAAGTTTTCTATGTCCCTATTGAATTCTTTGTCTGCTTGTCTTACTAATTACCGAGAGATGTATATTAAAACTTCCTTTTGTTGTGGGTTTGTTTTAGTTGTATATATATTTAGGACGATGCTATTTTAAGTGAATAAAAAGTGAAGTATCTTTCAAGCAACTGAAATTTTGATTATTGACTAAAGATAAATTTCTTTTTATCCCTAGAAATGCATTTGTGTTAAAGTCCATTTTATATGATACTGACATGACTACTCCAGCTTTTTTTTACATGATATATTTTAACTTTTCTGTAATCTTAAGCTTTAGATATTTATGTTAAAAATGGCATATGTTACTTTTTAAAAATTAAGCCTGATAATTTTTGTGTCTTAATTAGAGTGTTTATTTTATTTGCTTTTGAATAAACCAAGGTCCAATCCAGAAACAGAAACTGTGCAGTAAATAGTGAAGATTAAATATCAAGCATAAACTATTTATAGAGGATTAGCTACTAGGAGAGAATAAAAGAGAACTCTAAAGCTTACCCTAGGGCTGAAGGAGAGAATCCAAGGAACAACACATTTGGTAGACTGCATCCCTCCATGCTTTGCCCCACCCAAGACTAGAATTTAGCCTTGAAAAGCATATTGCTGCAGCCTACTGGCTGGTCATGAAAGTCTTTGGGTAGCCTTGGGCCTAAGTTGGCCCACAGTTGGTTAGTGGGCAGAGTACCATGGACTGGGACTTGTGATAAGGAAAGATTAGCAAATACAAATAAACTCATTCATATCACAAGCAAAGGGAAAATACGCAAAACTACTATATAGCAGTATTCTTTTATCTGCTGTTTTGCTTTCTGTGGTTTCAGTTACCTGTGATCAATTGTGGTTCAAAATATTAATGGAAAAATTCCAGAAATACACAATTTATAAGTTTCAAATTGTACACCTTTCTGAGTAGCATGATGAAATTTCATGCCTTTCTGCTCCATCTTGGCCTAAATGTGAATCATCCCTTTGTCCAGTGTATCTATACTGTCTATACTATCTGCCTGTTAGTCACTTAGTAGCTGTCTTTGTTATCAGATTAACTGTCATGGTATTGCAGTGTTTCTGTTCAAGTAATCTTTATTTTACCTAATAGTGACTCCAAAGTGCAAGAGTACTGATGCATGCAGTTTGGGTATACCAAAGAGAAGCCTTAAAGTGCTTACTTTAAGTGAAAAGATGAAGGTTGTTGACTTAATAAGGAAAGAAAAAAAATTGCATGCTAAGGTTGCTAAGATCTACAGTAAGAACAAATCTATGACATCATGAGGAAGGAAATTCATCCTAGTTTTGCTGCTGCACCTTGATAGGGTTTGGCTGTGTCTCCACCCAAGTCTCATCTTGAATTCCCATGTGTTGTGGGAGGGACCTGGTGGGAGGTAATTGAATCATGGGGGCAGGTCTTTCCCATGCTGTTCTCATGTTAGTAAGTAAATCTCATGAGATCTGATGGTTCTGTAAGGGGGAGTTCCCCTGCACAAGCTCTCTCTCTCTGCCTGCTGACATCCATGTAAGATGTGACTTGCTCCTCCTTGCCTCCTTCCATGATCATGCTGCCTCCCCAACCATGTGTATCTGTAAGTCCATTAAACCTCTTTCTTCTGTAAATTGCCCAGTCTCAGGTATGTCTTTATCAGCAGTGTGAAAACAGACTAATGTACACCTCAAACTGCAAAAATTATAGCCATAGTGAGTGACAAGTGCTTAGTTAATAAGGAAAAAGATTTAAATTTGTGGGTGGAAGACATGATCAGAGACATGTTCCAACTGATGGCAATTGGATTTTCTACTATCTGTGGTTTTAGGCATCCACTGGGGGTCTTGGCACATATCCCCCATGCATAAGGGGGACTATAGGAGTCTTCATTTTTGTAGTTGCTCATGAGGCTGCAGTTAATATCTTTGGCTTCTTTCTTCTACTACCCACTACCTATTTCCCTTCCTCTCAGCCAGAACTTCAGCTGGCCAGGGTTCTTGGTCTCTGGTAGAGTGATACAAATTTTCGTTTTTGAAGGGTCTGAATTATCAGTTGTCCTGCCTTTTTTTCTTTTTTTAAGTTTGCCATAGTTTTCCATCATTAATTTTTATTACTGGGTGTAGAACTACTAACAGGTGTCCTGGCAATGCCTGGGTTCTAGGTATAGTCCACATTTTTGTTGTTGTTGTTGTTGTGTAGAAACAACAACCTGATTTCTGCTTGGAAATTAGAATCAATCACTCTAGGAGCAGAGTTAACTTTCCTGCCTATTTTGTCAGTAGCATAAAGAGCCCCAATGGCCAGGTGGTGGTCTGTCTAATTCATTGGGGCTCCCTCGATGGTAGTTCTGGTAGAAGCCTTATTGTCAGGAAAGGCAAATCTATTGCCAGAATGTGTCTGTTTCAGTGAGAATGAATCCGTGCCCCCTCCATGATGGAAGCAGTCCAATGTAATCAATCTGCTACTAGGTTGCTGGCTAGTCCTCCCCATCCCTGGGAATGCTACCATATTGGGGATTCAGTGTTGGTCTCCAGTTTTGGCAGATTAGACAATCATCAGTAGCATTAGCCAGGTCAGCTTTGGTTAACATAGACATAACCTTCATCCCTGCCACCATGGCCACTTTGTTCCTGGGCCCATTGGGAAAGCACTGTGTCTTGGGAAAAGGGCTTACTCACACCCACTAAACACATCATTTCATCCACCTAATTAAGAGCCTACTCTGCAGTAGGAACTCATTTGTGGACACAAGGGGCCCAAATATCCTCACAGTTTGTGTCCATTTTAACATTTCCATTCATATAGCTATTTCTCAGAATTCTTTGGCACCAGTTTTCCAATCTTATTCCTTCCAAGTCTCTGGGCAGAAAAACTATCGTCAACTTTCCATGAATGAGTTGTGGATTTGTATTTCTGGCCATCTCTCACTTCAGACAAAGTGAAATAATAAAGTACTACTTGAAGTTCTGCCCAAGGAGAGGATTTCCCTTTGGCAATGCCTTTCAGGGTCACCCCTGAGGGGGGAATTATAGCATTGTAGCTGTTCACTTTGTAGTGGTACCTAAATATTACATAGACAGAAGCATTTGTAAAGCAGGCTCAACATTTTTTTTTTTTTTTTTTTGAGATGGAGTCTTGCTCTTGTTGCCTAGGTTGGAGTGTAATGGCACAATCTCGGCTCACTGCAACCTCCACCTCCCCTGTTCAAATGATTCTCCTGCCTCAGCCTCCTGAGTATCTGGGATTACAGGTGCCCGCCACCATGTCCAGCTAATTTTTGTATTTTTGGTAGAGATGGGATTTCGCCATGTTGAACCAGGCTGCTCTCGAACTTCTGAACTTAGGTGATCCGCCCGCCTCGGCCTCCCAAAGTGCTGGAATTACAGGTGTGAGCCACGACGCCCCGCCGGGGCTCGACTTCTTCTTCAGTCACTTAGTCATTAGCAGCTCGCCCTGGAGGCCAAAGGCATGAATTGAAGGAGAAGAGGCAAGAAAGGGACCAACTTGAAATGGTGGGCTAATGAGAGGTTCAGTTGTGTTTAATGAGCTGTTTGTCTCATTCTTAATTGTAATTATTGTATTTTTAAGTTTTAGAATTTCTACATGATTTTTTTTTCAAATTTCTGTCCGTTTTTAGCATTACCTGTTCTCTGAGTTTTATTTTCAATCTTCTCTTTATCTTAATGACCATTGAAAGCTTGTCTGTGTTTAAAGTCTGTGCCTGATAGTTCCCAATAGCTGGAGTATTTGTGGATCTGCCTCTGTTAGCTAATAGTTCTGTTGTTTCTTATTTATATTGTTTTATTTCTTCATTTATGTGGTTACCATGGACTGTGTCCTTAACATTATATTCAAAGACCAGTTTATAGAAATAAGTTGAAACCTAGTAAAATGTGATCTTAAATGAGAGGGAATTTACATTTTCTTCTTTCAGTACCTAGAAAACTGTCAGTCTGGAACTTAATCCAATTTCAGTGATTTAGGTTTTCTAGGCCACCCAACTGATACAAAGCTGTCACGCAGGCCAGGCAAGAAATGACTTACTTCTGTTTCACCTTTGTTTCTAAATGCAACCATTGAGAGTCCAAACCAAAACCACATGGAAGCTATCAGATTCTTCCCAGAAACTTTTGTCCCTCTAGCCCTTGAGGCCACCTAAAAACTTGTTCAAGCTCTTTGAGATCTACTGTGCTGGCTATTCTATATTTGCTCTTCCAGACCCAGATCCCACTTCTTTCCATTCTACTTTTTGTCCTGAAAAGTGGAAGCATCAATGAGCTTCCTTCTCCTCTGGATTCTGGTTGGGTTTGGCCAGCGGGGGCACCTTCAGCCAACAGAAGGATGGAGGGAATGTGAGAGCAGGGTTTATTCCGTCAGCCCCACTCAGCTGGCTCCTAAATTAGTAGTGGCTACATTTGACTAAAGCCCCAAACTCCTGCTAGGCAGCCCTTTCCTACAGCTCTCTCTTAGCTCTGTAACTCCTTCCTTTCCTTGCCCCTTTAGTGCTAAGGCTGGGAATGGCAAGCAAACAAACTGTTGTTAGTTCTGAGGCATTTCCTCATCTCTCACTGGTTTCCCTTAATCCTATCTACACTCTTATGAATTGTACCTTCACTGATTGTTCCTCAGTTATGCCACTCAAATGTGCCAGGTCTTTCTTGTTGGATCCTTTATCCATAAAAGCCCCAAGTTTTGTGCTCCTCTGTCTGGATTTCCGTCTTCTTACAGTAATACTTATTTAAATTGCCAGTGTGCCAATGTTCTCCAGCTGAAAATTTACATCCTATTTTCCAGTTTTTCTAAGTACCTTACCAGTGGGATAACTAATATGTCATTACTTAATATACCATTATTGGAAGTAAAATTTCCCTCACTCTTGCTTTCCTTTATGCTTCAGCATATACGATTTTGTTTCTAAACAATCAATGCTAAATATTGTATATTTTACATAAATAAATAGAAGTATACTGCATATAGGCTTCTGTGATGTTCTTTTCTCATTCGATGTTGTTTTGGTATTCTTCCATTCTGCTTTGCATAGCTATGGTTAACTCATGGCTTTGTTTGTTCCAAATAACACCTACCTATCCCCCTGTGGTTTATCATTCTTCATGTTCACTTTCCCTGGTTTCTCAGTTTCAATGCTCATGTTGGCTCTATATTTTATCTTCTATCCTTTATCTAGCTCTGTTGTTTGACATGTTTGATAGTTGATTTGGTACAGTTTCTACAGCTATGCCTTTCATACCCCTTTAGGACTTGATGTATTCGTTTCACGCATTACTTGGGTAAAATATTCCATCCCATCCCTCATCTCCTTATAACTTCCCTAAAGACCATATTATCTGGATTATTTTTCTTTCATATATTTAAATCAATACTCACTTTCTCTCTGTCTTGATAGTCAAAAACTAATTTAACCAAAAACAAAAAACAAAAACAAAAAGACTTGATGTATTGTAATTGTTTCTTGCTTTTGTTTAGGGGAATTACTATGCTTTTCATTGATAAAATGTAACATATTATAAAAGGGGAAGGACACATTAGTTTAGAACTAAGTGACCTTAATATCTGAAAGTTCATATATATAAAACATGTGAAAAGAGGATTAATAATACTTTTACAAAAGGATACATCATGTGATGAATTTAAATTAACAAGCTTCCTTAGTGCATTTAACATTTAACTTGATTTATACAAATTCAATTTATACTGTCAAAATTATTCTGGGAATTTTTCATAGTATAGATAAGTTTGCAAAATTGAATATAAATATTGAAACAAAAGTTGTATATAAAAATGTCAACTCCAATTTGTTTTAAAGTATACTGAAAATTAAGATTGGATGGAGAGGGAATTTAAAGTAGGCAAAAGTCTCTAGGACATATGGTGGGTTGGGGGAAAAAGTTGTTTCATTCTTAGCGATATTGATCTTTGAATATTGACTAAAGAAAATATAGGAATAGTTTAATGGTAAAAATCTATAAGAAAAACAAAACAAAACAGGATTTGAAACTTTTGACTGATTAGAGCAGAAAAAATCCTTCAGGAATTCCCCAAAATAGCAAAAAAGCCCGGAAAGTAAAAGCATAAAACAAGATATCATAAGACCAAATAGTTCAATTATGATAATAATGATAATCTGTTAAAATCTTATTAAATGGGAAAAACTACTGAGCTTCACTAGATCAAAGAATATGAGTAAAAATGTTGTTACCTTTTTACTTCCTATTTTTTAAATCTGATTCAAAATAGGGAAGAGTTTTCCATTTATAACATTTCTGAGGCTGGGTGCAGTGGCTCACGCCTATAATGCCAGCACTTTGGGAGGCTGAGGCAGGTGGATCTCCTGAGGTCAGGAGTTCGAGACCAGCTGTCCAACATGGTGAAACTCCGTCTCTACTAAAAATACAAAAAAACTAGCTGGGCATGGTGGTGGGAGCCTGTAATCCCAGCTACTTGGGAGGCTGAGGCAGGAGAATCATTTGGACCCAGGAGGCAGAGGTTGTGATGAGCCGAGATCGCACCATTTCACTCCAGCCTAGTTGACAAGCGCAAGGCTCCATCTCAAAAAAAAAAAAAAAAAAGAAAGAAAAAGAAAGTATCTGAAAAGTCAACTTAAAAACATGAACACATTTGATTATTTATATAAAATTATTCTATACTTCACCTTTCATTACAATAAAAATTAAGACAAATTAAAAACTGAAATATCTATACCAAATATGAACGTTATAATTCCTAATATACAAAATTCTTGCAAATCAAGATTAAAATAAAAAGACCCTAAAAATTGGCAAAAAGCCATATCTGAAATACCAGTGGTGAATAACTGTAACACAATGTATAATTCACTAATAATCACAGCAATGCATATGTAAATGAGTTATAAATTCTCATTTATCAAATTGGCAAAGATTCAAAATGGTGCTGTTCAATGCTAATAAGAGTATGCATAGACTGATACTGTACTCTGCTGATTGAAGCATTAACTGGTACACGCTTTTTAAAAGCAGTTGTCCATACATATCAAGAAGAGTAAATTTTTTTATTTTTTTACTCAGTAATTTCCCTTTTAGAAATCTATCACAAAGAAATAAGTAGAGGTACAGACAAAGGTAAATAAATAAGGGCATTTATTTTGGCACAAGTTATTACAGCAAATATTGGATCTGGCCCTGATTTTTAAAAGTTAGGAGAATACGATACATAGATTATGGAATATTATTAAAGGACTATAAGTCATTAAAATTATATCTCCAAATAATGATGTTCTGTAATGGAAAAAACAAGAGACTGATCTTTCTGCAGTTTCCTGAGTATCTCTGGACATTTGTTTTTTCGTTTTTTCTTTTATATATTTTCTAAAATTTCTTCAGTGATCATATATTACTTCCACAATTACCAACATTCTTAATTAAATAATGCTCAGTAGCATCTGTGAGGGCTTTTGTATCTGTTTACTGAAGTGATAACCCCAGAAAGTTAATGGAAATGTGGATATAACCATTATGCACAACCTTCCCATTCAACCTTGTCCAGTGGAGGATGTTGACTGGGTAATTGTATGGCTGACTTTCCTACTGTTCTGCTCACTGAGGTCAGGAGATGTAACTGAGGCAGTGGCATATGAGCAAGGATGTTTAAAAGCCAAGCGATCCAATTCTTTTCACTATCGTCTTATTACAATTCCCCTTCCCACCAGTGTGAATATCAGAGTTTTGAGATGCTACGCTAAGCTGCTTATGTAAGCCTGATTCTGGTTGCTGTAAGTACTTGATCATAAAGTACTTGGGTTGTAAGTCTTTAAGGTATTCTTGAGGTTACAAATATCAAACTTGAATTATTTTGATGCTACGAGTCAGAGGAGACATCAGGGGTGAAAGGCAGAGTCTCCAGGGGTAGGGAGAGCAGCTCCAGTACATCATCTTCTCCTTCACTTTCGCTCAGCCCACTTGTCTTTTGAGAGTGTTGGGATACCTTGCAAGATCATCCTGTGAGGGAAACTTTATCAAAATCTATCAAACATCAGGTTGATTGCATTTTGTTGAAATAAAAATGGCTTTGCTTAAATATTGTTTTCTCCAAAAATATTTTCTGTTGATAGGTGATGCCTAATGATCAGTGTGACATGTTTTTCACATTCAAATGGTGAGATTTTATTAGGGAAAATCAACCTTCAATGAGTAGAGAACTTGGATGAAATGAAAATTCTTTCTTCTACCTCCCTTCTTCCATTCCTACTTCCCTTCATTTACTCCTTCTTAACGTTTTTCTTTTGGAGTCTGTGTTTGAGAAGTGCTGTCCCCCCGGTTGGCAAAATTATACTCATTCTCCAAGGCAAAGAAACTTCACTAGTGGTTTTCTTGCCACTCAGTCCCCTGGGAAGAATAAGAGCTTCTCCTTTTGTGCTCCTACAGGACTTTGGAAATGATACTGGCACATGCCTCACGTTTTATCAGAGCTGAGTTGGGTCTTTTACACTAGACCATGAGCAAGGATCATGTGTCCTAAGTTTTATGTACCCAAAGCTCAACCCAGTGGCTGGCACAAAGCTGGTCCTTTATAAGTAGTGAGGGAGTTCTGTTTTTCTGGAGATGTTCTTTTGAAAAAATTGAGTCCTTTCTGTTATTTCACTTGTGGGAAAACTTCTGAGAAATGGAAGAAAAAAAATATTCAACAGTTCTGTAGTCTATTCCTTCTAGATATTTAAACAAGAACTAGAAATAAACAATGTCCTTAATAGAAAAAAGAACAGTAATAATCAAGTTAAACAAAAAGAAGTAATAAGGTTTAAAACTATGCATGGATGTCTTTGTTAGGTTTACTTTCCACTTTTATAAAAAATGTTTTAAAAATGTATAAGCTCTTAGATGGTAAGCCTTAAATTATAGCTGAGCTTCTTATATAGCATCTCTCTTCCTGTAGAAAATATTTTTTCCTTACTTGGGCATCACATTTCCCTTAGGGAGAGTAAAGCGCATCCATGCAGTTATATCTTCTCTCCATGAATAGAAATAAAGAGGTACACAAATATTTTGACAGGTATTCATTACTAGTCTGTAAAGGACATGCTTTGTTGGGAAATAATATGCATAAAATTGGCTATGATTTTTAAGAGCTCTGTTTTTGCATACTTTCATAAGCTTTTATAACAAAAATAAAGTAGTAGGCTTTTGGAAAAACCTAGATATATTATTTATCCATTGAAAGAATCTTGTGGTAAGGCCAGATTATAAGGGAAAGCAATAGAGGTTAGTGACTAAGCCTGCAAAATTTATCTTAGCCAGGCAGCCTGCTGTCAGCCTGCCAATTGGTTAACACAGACATTTAAAGAAATTTGCTTTTGGTAAAAGACAGCATAAGAATCTGCAGTGAATTTAACAATGCAAGGCGCGGTGACCAGTTCTCTCCCAAGGAGCTGCTGAATGGAAAATGCTGTTTTTATGGAGAAACTAAGAAAGCACTGGCTAAAAGGCAATTCTTGAAAAGTGAGGTTATTTTATCCATCCATTGCTTGTGTTTTAAAATGTATCTCTTATTTGATTAGGTGTGCTTTATGCTGCATAACAGTCATATACTATTACTGTAGGACTGAAAGAGCAGAAACAGGATATTCAGGGAGACAATACCGATATTTCTTGGACATCAGGGTAGAGGTTACATCCCTGCTATAGTAACAATGAGGAAAAGATCAATTGTAGAAGCTGTAGGGATAGTCAAGTGCCTTGAGGACAGACAGTTATTATTTGTATGGGATGGGGTAACACAGAGAAGAAAGGGGCCCTAAATGGGAGCAAATCTCCAGCCTGAGTTTTTCCATACAAATGGCAGAGTAATGATAAACTAATCAATTTTAAAGATAGTGAAAAGCCTTTTATATAAAAATCACTCAATCTGAATTTCCAGATAATGACTTCATGCGCTACCTTGTAGTATATGTGAATGTAAATTTTCCTTCTTTGTATAATATTTATCATAACTACAGCAAGATGATAATTTAGGTGGTTGGATACTCACCATCTCTCTCGAAAACTTAATTGGTTGAGGATTTGGCAGACTGTTCGTTCCAAGTATCCTGGGTTGCTGTAATTTTGTGTGCTTCCAGATTTATCTCCCTTATTAAGAGATCTAGAAACTTGATGACCAATTTTTCCAGAGTTGAATTTACCCAAGGGATATTTATAATGTTATTCTCAATCAAATGACAATTTATTTAAATTATTAAACAAACATTTGTAAAGTCCACTGGTCTTGTTGCTGAGATATAGCAATGAATACAACACACAAAATCCCTGTCTTCATGGATCTCATCTTTATTCCCTCATTGATAACACTATTAATAACCATCTACCTATGAGAAGCACCAAGACATAAGTTACTTAAGATCTTGAGTTAGACTATTTTTGAACTGATCTGTTTCCTATAATATGGATTATTTTGTTTGTTTTTTGAAGAGTGAGTCAAGATAGAATATTAGTCCAATAGCAAGGTCTCAGGCTGCAGACTACCAGCATTCAAATCTCAATTCACTTCTTACTAGCTGTGTGATTTTGTGCAGCTTACTTAAGTTTTCTGCACCTATGTTCCTAGTTGTAGAATGGGATGATGGTAAGTTCGTGTGACTAAATAGCTAATAAATGTTAGCAGGTATTATGATGACTGATCTGCTTGTGTATGGAGTTGTAAGAATTAAAGGAGATTGAATATGAATCTCCAAAGAAACAGCAGAGGACTAGACATGTTATTTATATTACTCCTTCATTTAAAGATATTTAATAAGTGCCAGGAGCTAAGAGCAAGGTGGTTCTTGCATTCAATTAGCTCATGCTCTAATGGAGGATAAAAGGCACATAATAAGAAAAAGTAAAGTATTGTGGTTCAAGAAATGTTACTATTGAGGCCAGGCGCGGTGTCTCATGCCTGTAATCGCAGCACTTTGGGAAGCCAAGGAGGGCTGATCACCTGAGGTCAGGAGATTGAGACCAGCTGGACCAACATGGAGAAACCCCGTCTCTACTAAAAATACAAACATAGCCGGGCGTGGTGGCACATGCCTGTAATCCCAGCTACTCAGGAGGCTGAGGCAGGAGAATCACTTGAACCCAGGAGACAGAGGTTATGATGAGCCAAGATCACACCATTGTGCTCCAGCCTGGGCAACAAATGCGGAACTCCGTCTCAAAAAAAAGAAAGAAAGAAGGAAGGAAGGAAAGAAATGTTACTATTACTCTTCAAAAAACAGGGTGAGAAAATGTTGAATAATGAAAATAAAATAGATATTTAGACTTTACAGCTCAGTAAAAGAGTGACAGGGCATTCTTAGACCATTTTATGTTACTTACAGCAGAATACCTGAGACTGGATAATTTATAAAGAAGCAGAATTCAGTTTTTGCTGTTCTGAAGGCCAAGAAATCTAAGGTCAAGGGACCGCTTCTGGTGAGGGTCTTCTTGCTGGTAGGGACTCTCTGCAGAGTTCTGAGGCAGTACAGAGCATTGCATGGCACGGGGGCTGAACATGCTCATGTCCTAGCTCAGATCTCTTTTCCTCTTCTTATAAGGTTACCAATAACACCTTTATGATAATGTATTAACTCATTAATTCATTAATCCATGAATGCATTAATTCATTCGTGACTCAATTATCAGGGCCCTCATGACTCAACTATCTCTTAAAGGCCTCACCTCCCAATACTGCCACATTGGATTAAATTTCAACATGAGTTTTGGAAAGGACCAATATTCAAAACATAACAGGCATCCACAGCAATTAAGTGAGAGAAAAGATTTGCAGACAAAGTGCTGGTGGCATTCAGGAAGTTGTTCCTTACAGCTAAAGGGGCCAGGAAGGTTGTTATTAGAAAAGGGACATTTAAGTCCTGAATGCTGCAGAGTATTTTTAAAGTTTATTTTTTATTTAATTTTCCTTGTGATCGTATTTGAGAGAGAGGCTTAAAAAGCTGTTTGGACACTCTGGATGCATGGTCACAGCTTGTTGACTGGTGAAATTTATCATAGGGTGATTGGGTGGGGAGTGATGAGTTCACTGGAAAGATTTCAAATAGCTGCAGGTTTTTTTCTATTGTGCCAGTTAGTTTCACCAGAGAGAAATCCTCCAGTCACTTGCTTGGGGTATGAAAGCCTGACTTCCCGTGTTCTGGGAGCCGAATGAACAGAGGTAGCCGGGACCATCCAGGAGAAGGTTTTCTCTGACCGCCCGTTTTCAGTCCAGGCCTTCTCCCTGCCCTCTGTTGTGCTTGGTTCTTGCGTCTCTCTGGTTCAGTGTTCCTGGAGAATAACAATGGGAGGCCGAATTGGAGAAATGGTCCCCAAAGATTCCCATCCTCTGGTTATTCCTAGGTACTCCTGTGAGGGGACTTTGCAGGTGGAATTAAAGATACGAATCAGCTGATTTTGAGAAAAAGAGATTATTCTGGATTATCTTGGTGGGCACAATGTAATCATATAAACCCATAAGAACAGAAGAGAAATGAATGACAGCACAAGAGGAAAGCAGAAGAGACAGAAGATATGCAGCAGAAGGGAAGTCAGAGAGATTTGAAGTGTGAGAAGTACTTGATACTGTTGCTGGCTTGAAGATGAAGGCATCACCAAGGGCAGCATTCAGGAGACAGTCAGCAAGAAAATGGGACCCCAGTCCTACAACTTGAGTGAGCTTAGAAGTGGGTTTTTCCCAGAGCCTCCTGATAAGAGTCTTGCCAGTAGACACTTTGATTTCAGCTTTACGTAACCCAGAACAGAGAAAACTGTTGAGCAAACCTCGATTTATAACCAACAGAACCGCGAGGTAAAAATAGGTGTTTTGGGGTGCTAAATTTGTGGTATTTTGTCATGGCATCAATAGAAAATAAAACAGTAAGAAACTGCTCTTGTCCTGCTAAGCTAGGGAAAGGGTTGCATTAGTCTGTTCTCACGCTGCTAATAAAGATGGACCTGAGACTGGGTAATTAATAAAGGAAAGAAGTTTAATGGAATCGAAGTTCCACATGACTCACAATCATAGTGGAAGGTGAATGAGAAGCAAAGTCATGTCTTACATGGTGGCAGGCAAGGGCGCTTGTGTGGGGGAACTCTCGTTTATAAAACCATGAGATCTTGTGAGATTTATCCACCACCATGAGAACAGTATGAGGAAAACCACCCCCATGATTCAATTATCTCCTTTACACATCATTTTTTGACCTTTACGCATGGGAGTTATTACAATTCAAGGTGAGATTTGGGTGGGGACACAGCCAAACCATATTGGGGCTATAATTGCCTGAGAAGTGGATTGAGGGGTGAAAGGATGGAATCTGAAATTTATATTCTTATTACACAGACTTTCAACTAATCCCCCAGTCTGCAGTCTGGGTACCTCTTACCCAGTCTTCAGAGGTACCCAGTACCTCCAATTTTCAAGCTTTTCTGGGGCTCTGCAGAGCAAACTGGCTTACTTATAGTTGGCCTCCCTTTGGCAGACACAATTCTTTTCTTTTGAAAATCAGTCATCACTCACATCCCATTCCCACTTGCTATAGACTGAATATTTCCATCCCAAATTCTTATGTTGAAATATAATCCCCAGTGTGATGATGTCAGGAGATGGATCTTTGGGAGGTGATTAGGAAATAAGAGTGGAGCCCTCATGAATAGGACTAGTGCTCTTATAAAAAGAGCCCCAGATAACTTCCTTCCCCTTCCAACTTGAGGACACAGCATGAAGACTGGCCCTCTATGAACCAGTAAGCAGGTCCTCATTAAACACCAAATTTCTTGGCATCTTGATCTTGGACTTCCTAGCCTCTAGAACTGTGAGAACACATTTCTGTTGCCTATAAGCCACTTTATGGTAGTTTTGTTACAGCAGCTCAAAAGGATTAAGACAACTCCTTTCCAATTTTGTTGACTTTTCTCATTTGTCATCACTTCTTTTCCAGTTCTCCCTGTACTTAAGCATTTATTTATTTAAAAAAATGTCTATATTGTCATCTCAGTGACATTTTGGGAGATGAAGTTATGGTGGGGGTAAGTGCACATCATCTTTATATGCAATTACAATAGTCTGTATAAATTATATGTAACAGAATTATAAAAGGAAATGTTATAGTAGAAAGATGTAGAAGAGAAGAAAGTTATATAATATATAAGAAAGTTGTAAAAGAGAACAAATATAAGCAGACATGAGGATGGGAAATCTTGGGTGTAAGTGGAAAGATTAAGTAGTTGATTTTGATTAGAGATGCCCCAAGAGTAGAAGAAAATACGTTTGGAAAGGCTGTTGAAGATAAATCATCGAAGACTATGAAGGCCAGAAGTTAAGAAACTTGGAATTGATTTCTGGCATTGGGAAGCTTTCAAAATCTTCGAAAAGAAATAATTTAAAAATTGCTTTAGAATTATTAATTTGCCAGCTATATATAAAAGGATTAAAGTAGGAGGGACTTGGAGAGGGAGAGTAATGAATCAGAAGGCTCTGACAATTATCTGAGAGGGTGATGAGTTTGACCTTGTGCTGTCTTGTACGGTAGCCACTTGCCACATTTGACTGTTGAGCATCTGAAACATGGCTGGAACAACTGAGGCACTGAATTTTAAATTTAGTTCAACTTAAATTTAAAAACTGCTACTTAATTCAGTTATTAGAATTTTTTTTCATATGTAAGTGGAACAACATGGATATGTGAATCTATTTTTTTCAACTATAAATCTTACGAAATCTCAATGTAATGAATTTTCAATGAAATTCATCTGAACTCAAATATGTGGTGGGTGTAAAAATACACACCAAGTATTTAGAATACATAGTTAAAAGTGTAAAGCACCTCATTAGCAACTATATGATTACATTTTATAATATTTTAGGCATATTAGGTTAAATATTATATATTATTAAAATTAGTTTGAATTGGTTTTCGGAAACTTTTTATAATGTGGTTATTGGAAAGTTTGCAATTATATATGTGGTTTATATGGTATTTCTGTTGGGCATGTCTGGTCTGAATAATTCGTGGTAGTTTTCAAAAGAGAGAGTGAGCCCCATTTATTAAGCACTATGGATATAGAATAGAATAAATTGTTAGAACTTGGGTAAATTCAAGTAGAAGTAGTGGATGGCGCTCTGGCAATGTAGAAGGTGAAGAAACGTGGTTGGGGCCGAAACATACTCTCCCACGAGGGAACTCAAGCTGGGGGAGGGGAGACTCATGCAGATGCCCTGGAGAGAGTTGTTGGCTGTTTGAGGTTTGCAGCCTTAGGAAAAACAATAGTATTACAACCGATATTAGAAATTGGTTGTAGTTGTTGTTAGAGTATTCAAGCATGGGAACTGAGCCTAATAATATGGAATCTAGATATGACAAGGGGAATGGTAGGGTTCTGGCAGATATATCAATATGCTCTAAAGGAACAGGGAAATAATGAGTTCCATGGAAGGGAGCTGAGAAGACCCAAGCGATGTTATCAGAACCCATTTCACTCGGATTAAGGTATGGGACAGATGTCAGTCCCACAAGGTAGGAGTATTAGAAAGAGGATAAGTGCTTTGACTTGACCAGTAGGTCACATGTATACTCAGGGATTAGCATTGCATAATTGAGTCCTAGGTCTATTTGGCAAGAAAGAAATCTGAACACTTAGCAGTTATGCCTGGGTACTGACCCTGGGTGTAAAAAGAGTACGAATTTTGGGCAGGCACCCTGGCTTATGCCTATAATCGCAGCACTTTGGGAGGCTGAGGCAGTTGGATCACCTGAGGTCAGGAGTTCGAGACCAGCCAGGCCAACATGATGAAACCCCATCTCTACTAAATATACAAAAATTAGCTGGGTATGGTGGCAGGCATCTGTAATCCCAGCTACTCAGGAGGCTGAGGCAGCAGAATTGCTTGAACCTGGGAAGGCAGAGGTTGCAGTGAGTTGAGACCGTGCCATTGTACTCCAGCCTGGGCGACAAGAGTGAAACTGTGTGTCAAAAAAGAGTACGAATTTTAAGATCCCATGTGTTATAGAAGAAGAGTTATCTGGAGACTTAACACACTTCTAAACTTTTGAGATTGACTGCAGAATTGGCGAGGACATCTGTGGGTTCAGCAGTAAAAATCTAGGCAGCACTAAAAAAGGCAGTAGAAAGTGGGGAAAGAAGCAATCACCATTTTGGATAAGAGGGAGCAGGGAGGAGACAGGAGAAGATGATGATTATCTGGTTCATGCTAAGACATAAAATAATAACAAAGGGATAGGATTGGTTTTGCCTGGGAAAACAAATGATTTTTATTTACCTTATATGGAATTTGCTTATATACATTTGAAATGTTGATGAGACATCAACTAGAACTAGAGAATGGAAAGGTTATCGGGATTGGAGGCTCAAATTTGAAAGTTGTCCTCATTTGATAAATTATTTGCAATGAGGTTACTGAGTCTGGAGACAATGAAAGTTTAGAAGCCAAGGACAAATTCTTTTGGGAACCCACCAGTTAGCAGGTGGGAGGATGCAAAATATGAGAAGTGTTTTACTATTTTTAAGAGCCTTTGCCTCTATCATGATCAGAATGCTAATCATTAATAAGTAATGAGATGTGACTGCCAAGTGATCAAAATGTTCATTTTGGCACATCAATGGATTCTCTCTCTAAAAATCAACAGAAAGCATTGACATTGATTTGGAATGTATAATTGGAAATACATGATGAGGGGAAAAAGAGTAAGATGATTTTCAAGGTTGTTTTTACCAGGATTATGGGAGCCCAGTGAATTATAGTTTTCCAATATATGGAAAAATTTTTAAAGTATTGGCATATGTTCTTTATGAGCTAGATATAGAAACTTCTCCCCAAGTCATGTTTTTGGAAGAACTAACAATATCTCCCTCCAACTTGACTCTTTCTAGATTCCAGAAGTGTTTCTCCTTTTTGTCTGTAATGACTTGCAACATCATCTATCATTTCAACAGACTTTCATGGCGTGTTACAAATTTATTTTACATTGATTATCTCTTTAGTTAGCATAAAGGAGCTTCTTAACTTCACCAAAGCAAGTAATATTATGTGATGGTTACAGTTGGGAAGGTTTCCTGTAAACATCTCATTTCATTCTTGTTGGGGGGTAGGATTGGTCTTTGTCAACTTCATTACAGAGGTATGTTGATTTGGCCAGGAGAGGTTATGTTATACAGTGATATCAAAAGACAAAATCAACAGACAACATCAAAATATCTCTGGCTTACAAGAACAATGGCCATCAAGGACACATCCACCATGATGTTGTTCTATATCACCTTCACTCTGGGACTCAGGCTGATGAATCATCCTATGCCCAGAACATCGTCAGTTGTGGCGGAAGGCAAAGTGCATAGAGAAGCCCACACTGGCTCTTGAAGTTTTCAGTGGAAAAGTCATAACTCAATTGGTTTCATCTAGTTTCACTAGAGTGAGAATCTTTATATAGAGGAGGGCAGCAAATATTCATGAGTCTATCACAGATGTCCCTTTGGGATAGCCTCACCCCTTTCTGTCTGCTGAATCAGTTTGCTACAGTCCAAGACATTAGAGCCCAAGTACAATGTTTAGATTACACTTTTCAGTCAATAAAAGGATAACTTGATCTGTTATATTGAACCAATATGATATTTTGCCTAGGATTGAGGTGATGGAGTTCTCTGCAGACAATAACTTGACAGGGAGGAGGAACATAGTTGAGGCAAGAGAATGTCAACTGCCATGGACCTATGCTGATGCAAACTTTTCATCCTCCTTCCTGATGGTGTTGAAAATAATGCATTCACCAGATCAGCTGGGACATAATCAGACATCATATCCGGCACAGATGATGTAATTAGGGCTACCATTTGGTTAAGTTTATGGTAATCACCAGCCATCCACCATGATCTGATGGGATTTTGCAGGGTCTATGCTGTGTATCCTTTAAAATTCTTGAGGGTGTTGCTACTCTCTACTATCCTACCTGGTATCTGCAATTGCTTCTGATTTACAGTCTTCATAGAGGAAAAGGGACTGTTTCAAAAGTTTGGCTATTCCTATCATAATGACTCTTATTACACAGATCAGGCATCTATTGGGAGAGCTGCTACATGTATCCACTCCAGTATACTCAGGGACTAGAAAAATGGTAACAAAATAGATCCTTGAATTTCTTAGACCTACTGTGATGTGGACCTGAGCTATGACTCCATTTATACTCTGCCTCCATTTGCTTATTTTTTAACAGATGGGGCATAGTGATATTTTAATTTGGTTGATGTCAACCACCACTCAGATCCTGTATCCAGCAGTCTTCAAAAAAAAATATTTTTCTTTCCCCCGTTTGGTTCATCTAGTTATTAACTAAATAATAAACTGCGAGAAACTCTCTAAAAGAAAAAGGTACTTATTTGGGAATAGAGTATTGCAATAGGAATACATGTGCCATAGTAAATTATGTGTGTGCTCAGGGAAGTAAAGGATGACAAAGATCCTAAAGGAAAAGTGAGGAGGATTATATACTTGTTTTGAAATTATTGTTGTTGGCTTCAGGGATCAGGGATCAATAATGGGTGATGCCAATCTGAGGTTAGACAGGCAGTTGCTAGGCAGATGTCCTTGCTGAAGAATTTTTTGTGTGTGTGAGGTTGCGGTGACCTTTGCCCAAAGTTGTATGTTTTGCAGTCTTCTGTGTTAGTTTTGTTATCGGGCATACAAATGTATAAGCGTGAGAACTCTCTCTTTACTGACTTTCCTCAGCTCTACTTGTCAGAGTTTTTGTTGATGGTGTTGTTTGTTTGTTTTAACACACGTGCCTCCATTTGATTTTGACTTTAACATAGTAAATGGCTGTAGATTGCTTTGGGGAATGATTTTGAGAATCTTAATCATATATACTTTCTATAGCATTATGGGGTCTTTATTTAATGGGTTCCAGCTTCCCCTTTAGTTGATGGGTTTTGGAACTGAAAACTACCTCATGTCTGGTAAGTCTAAGAGAGATCGTGGTTTTCCAATGTAGCAGCTGCTCATCAGCTCTTGACCAATTTGTTCTTGTAAGACAAGCTATGCCCTTTGGGCTGCCCAAGTCATCTTGCTCTTAGGAATACGAAGTCTTTTAGCCCCTTGTTGCCATCTTAGTTTCTGCCACCTGCTGTAATAATTATTTCTATCATTTCTCTGATGATTAAGGATGATATCTGACCTCTGGAATTTTACAATATTATCATCCCCATTGCCTCATTGACAGTAAGAAGTACAGTTTCATGGCAATGTCTCCTGCCATTGACCTTGGCTGAAGAGACAGACGTTACCGAGATTCTCAGTAATGTCAGTGTTTGCTCATTAAGGGACTCCTTATTGATTCAGTGAAGCAACTGATTTTTTTTTTTTTTTTTTTTTTTTTTACCTCTCTCTCAGGATCATACAGCTGATAAGTTCTCTGGTCTCACATAATAATACATTCTTGTTTGCCCACTGCTCTGAACTCACTGACTCCTTCAATATTCTGCCAATACAACTCTGGCACTTTCGTGTCTAACAATCTGTAGGTAGCCATCCAAGCAACCAGTGCAGACTATCTTCAAGTATTACCACTCCACAGTTTATATGCTAAAGCAGTGGTTCTCAGAACTGGGACTGTATCAGAGTTCCCTGGAGGGCTTGTTAGACCACAAATGTCTGGGCACTACACCACAGTTTATGATTTAGTAGTTCTTAAATGGGGCCTGAAATTTTGCATTTCTAACACGTACCCAGGTAATACTGCTGCTGCACTGGTCTAGGCACAATACTCTGAGGACCATTTGGCTAGACTGTGAGGTCATCATCCAGGCTTGTAATCTCTCTGTTTCCCAACTCATTGTTGAATTTTGTCTTCTTCACATGTTTTGCAATGTTGGTGACACAGATGTGCAGTGTTTTATAAAGCTCAGATGAACATATGATAAGCAAGTTTTGGAATATATTTTTGTTTGCTCACTTACAGTAGCACTACGTTGATTCATAGTAGAACAGTCCCTCCTTATCTGCAGTTTCGCTTTCTGTGGTTTTTAGGTACCTGAGGTCAACCATGGTCTGAAAATAAGTGAGGATAGTGCAACAAGATATTTTGAGACAGATAGATAGATAGATAGATAGATAGATAGATAGATAGATAGATAGATAGATAGATACCACATTCACATAACTTTTATTATAGTGTATTATGATAATTGTTCTATTTTATTATAGCTATTAATCTCTTTCTATGCCTAATTTATAAATTAATCTTTGTCATAAGTACCTATATATGCAAAAAATGTAATATATTTTGAGGTCAGTACTATCAGTGGTTTGGGCAACTACTGAGCATTTTGGAACACATCTCCCATGGGTAAGTGAGGGCTGCTGTACTTACTTTAGGGTAAGTTACAATTCTGTAGTGACCCCTAAAATTCCTCAGTTTTTTTTCATTAGGCTAGCTGAGTGATCGTGGTAACTGTTTTCCATTTCAATGAGGCCCATGGTCTACTCTGATTGGACTCCAACTGTCTTCCACATTTAAGAGAGACTAGATCCTCAATAGATATTCTAGAAATTCATATTTTAAAAAGAATAAACCAGATAACATCTTACCATATCCTAAATTAACATTTAACTCTATATTGAATTTTAAATATAATATTTCAGTCACTGAATGAATTCCAGGATAATAAAATGAGCCAGAATAGAGTTTTAGAAGAAGACTGACAGTAAGCAATTTTCTGTCCAATGAATATTCAGATTAGGCTCCTCACCCCAGCTTACATCTCTCTCCTCATAAGTCAGCTTGTCTAGGTACAGGCTACCAAGGATCAATTGTGAATTTTAGATGTTCAGCAAGCCGTCAGATGGTACTTAGACGTTTCCAAGGAAACAGCTTTGCTTATCAGCAGTTGTCTCCACAGAAAGACCAACTTTAAATACACCACCTCCTGGATATAGAAGCAATCACCTATCGTACTTGTACCACTTACAAGCCCACAAACCATATTTAAACTATACTATAGGCAAAAATAAAAGCATCTCGTGATCTTCTTCCTTAGAAATATAGGTACCATGAAATCTTATATAATTGAGATTCCTTCATTTTTAGTATAAATAAAGGACTTTTGCATAAAACTCTTAAAATATTGAATAATGTGGCTTAGGCACAATAATTGAATTTTATTGATTTCTCCTATGTCTTGGCATTATTTTAAGCAATATTATTTTAAAATTTTACATTTAGAACTTTATGACATAATATTTTAATCTGTATAGCTGATTCCACAAGTTAATTAATTGCAATTCTATAGCAAACTTGGGAGCACAGTGTAAATTTGGACCATTGATTCATAGCATATGAAATTTTAGAAAATTTGAGAACCTATGTGCCTATACAATGTTTAAAATTGCCCATGTGGAAGAATATTACATGTATTCAGAGGAATGCTAAATGAATTAAATGCATACAGTCCCTCAGGTCTGCAGTAAGCGTATTTACACGGCTTCAAGTCTACTAGCAGCCCCTTGCAAAGTTCCATAGGTGATCTGGTTCTCTCTAAATCCACTGTGGGTCTGTATACACACCATTCCCACAGAGAAAATAGACTTGTAGAAAATGCACTTTAGCATTATTGATTGGTTAACCTTTAAAATAGCCCCTTGCCTTCAGATTTTAAAGCTTCACTTTTTCTTTGCCAAGGAATTTGCTAATAAGCAAGATAAAAGGGCAGAGAAGCAAGCAGTGCCAGTTTGGGAAGGTGATTTTAGACTTAATTTGTTTGCTTTCCAATTGGGCCTAATGTTGGACTAATGTACTTAATCTGCCTGGGTTGTAACAAGGAAAAATATGTATGAATGTATATTTATATTTTTGAGAAGTTTGCAAAATCATTTGAAAGTTAAACTTGTTGGTATATGAGACACAATAATAAATATATAAATAAATATATAAACAAAATAAATAAATATATAAACAAAAGCTACACTGCTTCCTTTATAATCCGAGAAGACTTCATGAAAGGACAGAGACCCAGTTGGGCCTTGAAAAAATATAGGATATTTTTAGTATGTATGTCTACTAATAGGAGTTATCAAAAATGCAAGACTTACCAGACTGATCCTAATACCTCTTTAATAATAGATGTTTCCTCAAGACATTTATCAAGACGAAATAACTGGAAAGGTGAGCAAAGATGTGTGTACATGTTTGTTCATAACACCTTTGTTTATATCCATTTAAATGAGGCTCTGTAGGGAATTTATAATTAAATTATAATATCACCATTCAACTGGAGTGCTAAAGGATGAGGTAGACCTTTGTTTTTATGTATTGAGTGTAAATAGCAAGTTACAGAGGAGTAAAATGCCTTCACTAGTGTTTTTATGCTCTTTGAAAGCTTTACTTTGATATGGTGAATACTTTTTCTTTATAGTAATAATAACTACCACTGCCATTACTACCTCTATGACTCTTCCAGGCTTCCCATATTGCAAGCATTGTATATCAAATGTCACACATGCTATTTTGATAAACCTCATAAACACTCTGAGCTGAGTATTATTTGATAGATGAGTGAGTTGAGAAGTTAAGCAACTTGCCCAAGTTTGCACAGTCATTTGCTTGCAGAGGTGGGACTCAAATTCACCTATCTTTCTCAAATATGTTTTACTTTCATCCTGTCATTTAATTATCACAGCTATCCTATGAGAGAGACTGAGTAATTATTGTTTATACATTTGTGGATAAATATAATTCATTTTTACATTTACACATCTTCTATCAAGAGGGACATCAATTTTTGTAACACTCTAGTGTTTTTTTTTTTTTTTTTATTTGTTTGTTTGTTTTTTTCCTTAACTACTTACCTCTTTCTGTGGAGCTGGAGCAAGACTCCCGATTGTTAAGTTTGGGACAGGACCTAGGTAGGAGTAGTATCACTCCATCCTCCCTCTTCCTTTAGGAACTCAGATACCTGTAAGAGGGATGCAGTCAACTCTCCTTCTCCATGCTGTAAGGTGTTTTATTTTCTTTAAAATTTAATTTTGTTTTATCTTACATTCTAGGATACATGTGCGGGATGTGCAGGTTTGTTGCATAAGTAAATGTGTGCCATGGTGGTTTGCTGCACCTATCAACCCATCACCTGGGTATTAGGCCCAGCATACATTAACTATTTATCCTGATGCTCCCCATCCCCCTCCCCCTCCAACAGGTCCCAGCATGTGTTGTTCCCCTCCTTGTGTCCATGTGTTCTCATTGTTCAGCTCCCACTTATAAGTGAGGACAGGTGGTGTTTGGTTTTCTGTTCCTGTGTTAGTTTGCTGAGGATAATGGCTTCCAGCTCCATCCATGTCCCTGCAAAGGACATGATCTCCTTCCTTTTTATGGAAGCATAGTATTCCGTGGAGTATATGCTGTAAGTTTTAAAGGGGCAGACTTCTTTGCAGGGAGGCTGGCTACTCATTGTCTAATGCTGCCTACAATGGTTCAGCTAAGTCTATGTTATTCTGGGGTTCATTATCAGAATGTATATCCTGATAATGTTGTTTCATAAGTAAGCCACATCTGCAATGTATTATCAGAAATAAAAGTGCTATTTAAATTTCCCATTGTGTGAATTTTTTAATCAAATTCCATGGTAGTTGAATCAGAACCAGGAAAGAGTAAAAAGGGTGCATGGATTGGGTCCCCTTTAATGTGGAATCAAAGTGAACTTGATTATTTGGCAGCAGGCAAAAGCAAGGCAAGAACATTGAACAGTCCTCATTACGAACTTGTTCTTAGAGGTTAAATTTATAATTAGATAAGTACAGGAGGGTGAGACCAAGTTTGGCAATAATTCACTGGAAAAACTTAGAGGCTTAATTTGATCACAAATACCATGATTGGAGACTACTACATGATTGTGAGGGTGTGTAAACCAAGATGGTGAGTGATTTAAAAGCAACATTACTTCAGCCATTCAGAAAATACTTCTTGAGCGTCTTTCATATGTCATAATTAGCTTAGCGTTTATGAGTTTGGTCTTTGGAGCACCATTGCCATTCTGTCACTTAATTCTCTATATGAGTTGACTTGAGTCAATTCACTCAGTCTCTCTGAGCTTCCTATTTCTCATTTGTACAACGGGGATAAGAGTCACACCCATCATATAAGATTTTGTGAGAATCTGATGAATTAATAACTGCTAAGCATTAAGAAAGTGATAAGCATGTAGCAAAATCTTGATAATTATTAGCTATTGTTACTAATTTTATTGTTATTTATTATTTTATAATAATAATATAAATATTGCACCTATGAATTTAATTACTCCCCGTATGATGACTCCTAATTGAATGTCTTTAACTTTGACATTACTATTTTTGCCCTCCAGGTTTGCTCACTTAAAATCATCACTGAGCTTAACATATTGGAAACTGCTTTCCTGTGCGTCCCTGAAACTTGCTCCTCTTACAGTCTTCCTTATATGAATAAATGCTGTAATTGTCTATTGGTTTGTACAAGCTAGAAACATAGGTGTCACCCTTAATATTCTTTCCTTTTAACTGCCATATAAGTCCTTCATCAAGTCCTGTTAGCTTTACCTTCCAAAAGACATTTGTACTTTTTTGCTTTCTAACTGCAACATCAATAAGCCCTCCATTACACCTTGCCTGAACTACAGATGCTCCTTGATGTGCAATGAGGTTACATCCTGATAAACCCATTGTAAGTTGAAAATATGATGAGTTGAAAATGCATTTAATACACTTACCCTGCTGAATATCATAGCTTAGCCTAGCCTACCTTAAATTGCCCAGCCCACAGTTGGGCACAATCATTTAACATAAACCCTACTTTATAATAAAGTCTTGAATATCTCATGCAACTTATCAAATACTGTACTGAAAGTGAAAAACAGAATGGTTGTATGGATAGTCGAAGTATGGTTTCTGCTGAACGTGTATCACTTTCACACTATCGTAAAGCTGAAAAATAGTAAGTTGAACCATCATGAGTCAGGCACCATCTGTATTGCACAAATTTCCTGAAAGCTTTCACTGCATCTCATCTTCTACTCAGCCCATCCACTCTGTGAACAAAAGTCAGAGTGATACAAAATCATATCAAATCATGTCGCTTGCTCATTTAAAGCCTGTTGGGGGCTACTTGATGTTCTTAGCATAAGACTTAAATCCTTGACGATATTCTAATATCTCAGTATAACCTGACCATTTCCTATGTCTCTGGGCTCAACTGGCATCATGCTATATCTTGTACTTTGAGCCACAGCTACACTCGCCCTCTTTTAGGTTCTCCAATATGACATGAATGTTTTTGCTTCAGGACCTCTGTGCAGTGCACATGCTGTTCCCTTTACCTTGAATCCCTTCTCTCCTTCACCCAGAAATATCCATAAATCTTTCAAGTCTCAGCTTAAATATAATTTCCACAGGAAAACCTTCCTTGTATCCTAGTCTAGATCAGGACCATATTCATATTCTCAATATGCCTTATGCTTACTCCTAAAATTACTTATTGTAGTTTTAATAAAACACTTACATAGTTATTGGTTTACTGTTATGGATATCCATGCTTTTCCAGCTGGAAGGTAAATTCTAGGAGGGCAGAGATCATGTCCATGTTACTCATTCTGTGTCTTCAGGACCTGCATGATGTCTAGCAAAGAGATTGCACCTAATAAATATTTATTAAATGAATGAATAAAGGAATGGACAATGTGATATCTGAGCTGAGTTTTGAAGAATATGTAGGAGTTAGCCATGTGAGTGGGGATGAGGAGAACCATAGGGAGTACTGGGAGTAAGGACAGCAGATGGAGGCATACAAAAGGCAGAAATATGAGAGTGGGAAGAGATGAGCTGAACACTCAGGCAGAAGCAATGAAGAGCATTGCACATTGTCCTAAAAGGTATGGATTTTACCCTCAAAATCCTTGGAAAGTAAAAAGCGAATAATTAAGTGTCTGGATCGGAATTGAGCTTTAAATAGTTAAGTGTCTGGATCAGATTTTGACTTTGGCATAAAACATGTAGCAGAAATTTAGAGAATAATTGGAGAGGAACAATTTTTGAGACAGGGAGACCAATTAGAAATCTGTTAAACTAATTGACTGGAGAAATGATGTCACCATGAAATAAGGCAGTTGTAAGGATGAAAAGGAGATGAATTCCAAAGATGTTAAAGGGGTCAAATTGAGAAGACTTCATATCCTTGGATATGGAGAGTAAGAGGGGAGATATGGATTAGTCCTTGTTTGACATTTTGGAAAACTAGATGAGTAGTGGTGGAATTCACAAAGATAGCAGATATTGTATGAGAGACAAATTTAATGGTGGTGACAAAATACTGATTTGCTTTTGTGTTGTATTTGAGGCACTTGAGAGGCATCAGTAGAGCTGCCTTGTGATGGTGTTCAGAAGGTAGCTGATATCATAAGAGTGGATGAGATTATCCCAGGAGCAATGTAGAGCTTCATTTCATAGTTCAAGAAGCCTTTGAGTATTCAGTAAATATTCTTAGTCCTAAGAATATGCACATACACATACAAAAGTTTGAAGACAATTTAAGGGGGTTCACAGACATCATGAAGTCTTTCTGTCCCCTTAGGACTGAGAAGAAAATGGGGGAGAAAAAGTTGGATAAGTATCAAGGCGTGAACAAGCAAGATAAGTCCAAGAAGATTGTAATTGGTTGGCCAGAGAGATGGCTGAGAATCAGTAAAGAATGAGTCCAAGGAAACAGGAGAAAAGGGGTTTTAAAAAGGAAAGCGTGATCAGGAGTGTTTAGAAGTTTTAGAAAGGTGGAGCGATACAACTGAGAATAGTAGCTTTAGTGGTGTTGCAGGGATGAGGGCCCAATTATCTTCAGCATTAATGGAAAGTGGGGAAGTAGAAATAAGCATACAATGCACATTTCCAGAAACTTGATGTTATTTAAGAAGATAACTAAGACGGCCGGCGCGGTGGCTCAAGCCTGTAATCCCAGCACTTTGGGAGGCTGAGATGGGCGGATCACGAGGTCAGGAGATCCAGACCATCCTGGCTAACATGGTGAAACCCCGTCTCTACTAAAAAATACAAAAATCTAGCC
>NC_045436.1:149156688-149194122 GCF_002776525.5 Piliocolobus tephrosceles
CAAATTAACTTATTTGAGGAATATTTGGGGATTTGTTTTTATTCAGAAGAAAAGAAGATGTAAAATATTCTGAAAGTGGAATTCAAATATTTGCTTTTTAATTTGTGCGTGAGTCAGCAACTTAGTGCAGTTCTAGAGTGCGGAATAGGACCAATGAGATCCTGCCAAGAAAACAAATGCATTGTCATAGGAAGTGCACAAGCAAAGTCTGGTGACAGCTTGTTAGGGATAGTGTAGAGGGAAGTCCCTTGTAAGTAGAAAATGGAGCTACATGAACAACCATATCCCTTTCACCGCTGGGATGATGCAGTTCTTTTTCAGGAATTCCTAGGGAGAATCAGAAAGCCTTTTATCCTTCTTGTTTGAGGAAATTTGTTGCTCTAAATTCAGAAAGGCAAGTTGCATTGCACAGAGCGTTTGAATAGTTTTGGATTGATAGGCCATGGGAACTCTCTGTCACATCCAGTTACAAAGAACATGTGATCCATTACATTTAATTGAAGGCGATATGTTAGCTTCTGCCTGGGAGTTTGCTAATGATGATATGTTATTTTTCCCTTTGAAGCCATCTGACAAAGTTTGAGATCCTAGAATAATATTTACCACTTGTAACTTAATTTTTAAAAATAAATTATTATTTTCACACTTGCCCTCCTTCATGTATAAAATATGGATATGAATGGCAGAAAGATTAAGAGTGATTCTAAATCTTTCATGCAAACATTCAAGAGATGTTCACGACTGGGCACGGGGGCTCATGCCTGTAATCCCAGCACTTAGGGAGGCCAAGGTTGGCAGATCACCTGTGGTCAGGAGTTCGAGGTAAACCTGGCTAACATAGGGAAACCCCATCTCTACTGAAAATACAAAAATTAGCTGGGTGTGGTGGCATGCACCTGTAGTCCCAGCTGCTCAAGAGGCTGAGGCAGGAAAATCACTTGAACCTGGGATGCAGAGGTTGCAGTGAGCAGAGATCACACCACTGCACCAGCCTGGGTAACAGAGAGCAGAGATCACACCACTGCACCAGCCTGGAAAAAAGAGTGAGACTCAAAAAAAAAAAAAAAAAAAAAAAAAAAAAAAGAGATATGTTCACAACAAAAATCTTTAAGAATATACTAGAAAACTCCAAGAATATAGTTTTATCACAAACAGTTTCAGAATGTGAGATTTCTGAGAGAATACTATTTATAAGCTTAAAGTATTGTTTCATTTAAGATAAGCATCCAGATGCTCATGTTAGACACATTTCAATGAATTTGACAAAGTAGAATTATTAAACACCCTCAAATTAGTGTTTAATAATTGGGTGACCCAAAATAGCACACATCATTATATCAAAAAAGAGAGAATGTATTACATTCCCACATTTATTTTATGTATTTGTGTGTATGGGTAATAGATGGGTCTGTAAACCATTACTCAATATTATGAACTGTAAAACAGCTTATAACGTCTAACATTGCAGAAGGAAGGACATGGAAGAGAGAGGCTGTCTTTCACCCACATTTTGTAATGGAGCTGATTTACCTGGTCTGCTGAATTTGGGCACTGAGATGATTACATCAAACATCTATTAGGTCTGCCCAGGCAGCTATCTCCAAGTAATGTATTTAACTCTAGACTTCATAAGAATAGCAAACAGATTAGTTAATACACACTAAAATCACATATTTGTGAGTATTTTTTCATATGACTACTGAATGAATTTGATAGCTACTATTCCTAGCTGACTAACTCACTAGATAAATTCCATATCCAGAAGTAATTAGTGGGTAGGTACTTGCCTTTCAACAAATCGGTTCTGTTTTTCTTTCCCATCTTATGTTTATTAATTTATATAACAAATATTTACTAGATACTGTTATAAGCTAAATTGTGTTCCTCCAAAATTCAAATGCTGAAGTCCCAACCCCTAGTACTTAAGAATGTGACTGGAGCTAGAATCTTTAAAGAGGTAGTTAAGGTTAAATGAGGTCATTTGGATGGGCCCTAGTCCAAAATGACTGTTGTCCTTATAAGAAGAGGACATTAGGATACAGACACACACAGAGGAAAGACCACGCTCAGACAAAGGGAGAAGAGGGACACTTATAAGCCAAGGAAAGATATCAGAATGAAAAGAACCCTACTGACACCTTGCTCATGGAATTCTAGCCTCTAGAACTGCGAGGCAATACATTTCTGTTGTTTAAGTCACCCAGTCTGGGCACTTTCTTATGGTACCCCTAACAAGTTTGTTATGGTAGTCCTAGCAGCTAATACAGATACCAACTATATGTTTAGATATTGTGAAATTCTTCAGTTCAGAGCTCAAACTGTAGCATGCACTAGAATAACTTGGATACTCTTTGAAACAGAGATTTCTGAGCCCCACTGCCAGAGATTTTGATTCAGTAAGTTTAGAGTGGGGCCCAAGAAGTTACATTTCCAATCAGCTTTCAGGTAATGGGATGCTCCCAGTGGGACCATACTTCGAATAGCATTGGCTTTGTAAATACAAATGTCTTTCAGAAAGGGCAATAAATTAAACTTCACGAGTGATTTTTACTGAATCTTTCATGCAAGCATTCAAGATATGTTCAGGGATTTGACTGATAAAGTTTAATGTATTGCCCTTTTTGATTTGATTTTAAGGATGGCTGTCTTTAACAATCAGTCACTGATTGTTAATTATGCAGGATTTTTGTAATCTCATTGTTAAAGACAGTCATCCTTAAAACTGGCAATGGAGGGAGTGTCAACATCACAGAAATTGGCAAATGCTACAGAGCAGGAATTTTATTGCTGGAAAGTCAGTTTCAAAACATTTTCCAGTACCCCAGTGCCTGGAAGTAAATAGACTTATTAGATTGCTCTTCAAAATATATGGAGAAGAGTGGGGCCAGGCGTGGTGGTTCATGCCTGTAATCCCAGCACTTTGGGAGGCTGAGGCAGGTGGATCATTTGAGGTCAGGAGTTTGAGACCATCCTGGCCAACATGGTGCATCCCCGTCTCTACTAAAAATACAAAAATTAGCCAGGCGTGGTGGTCCATGCCTGTAGTCCCAGCTACTCCGCAGGCTGAGACAGGAGAATTGCTTGAACCCAGGAGGCTGAGGTTGCAGTGAGCCGAGATCACACCACTGCACTCCAGCCTGGGCACCAGAGCGAAACTCCGTCTCAAAAAAAAAAAAAAAGAAAAAACAAAGAAAAAAAGAAATAGTTATATATATATATATACATATATACGTACGTATATATACACATATGTGTGTGTGTATATATATATATGGAGAGGAGTGGAAAGCTAAGTGCATGTGACTGTAGGGAATCCCCTAACGTGAGAGAGATACAGAGAGTGAAGTCACAAAATAGCTCATTCCTTAGGTCAATAACTTCAAAGAACTTCAGTTTAGCAATTTTGTTATTACATTAACATTCAAACGGATCCCTTTTAAGCAGACAGGTTAGAAGCAAACAGGCCATGGAACTTAAATCATTGCCCCGTTGTTTGCTGGCTGTTTGGATTTGTTATTTAACCTTTAAAGCAAAGTATTTCTTTTTTTTTTTTTTTTTTGAGACGGAGTCTCGCTCTGTTGCCCGGGCTGGAGTGCAGTGACCGGATCTCAGCTCACTGCAAGCTCCGCCTCCCGGTTTACGCTATTCTCCTGCCTCAGCCTCCCCAGTAGCTGGGACTACAGGCGCCCGCCACCTCGCCCGGCTAGATTTTTGTATTTTTTAGTAGAGACGGGGTTTCACCGTGTTAGCCAGGATGGTCTCGATCTCCTGACCTCGTGATCTGCCCGTCTCGGCCTCCCAAAGTGCTGGGATTACAGGCTTGAGCCACCGCGCCCGGCCAGTATTTCTTTTTTATGTAAAATATAAGTGGACAGGATAATTTGAGCTGCCTCTTGTGTCTTTGAGATTGTACATTTCTAAGTACAGTAGCCTAATGAAGTGCCCAGTGCCATGGCTCAAATTCCCACTCACTTCAAGTGATTTGATTTGTTTTTTCCCTTTTAAACTACAGAATCTCTGAGGCCATGATTGTGTAAACATCTGAGATGATGGGATCATGGGCTCATCCTAATTACATCTTCCGTAGTTGTGAATGTTAAATGGTACCATGTGCTAACAGAGGTTTACCAACTCTACTGAGTTATAGAAGTACAAGTTCAAATAAATACCAGTCTTTAATTTGAGAGTTTGGCTCGAGGGCTGGTAGGAAAAATTTAGGAGCAGAGATTTCTGTAGTACTCTAGAGGTTAATGTGACTGTTCTTGACATACCTTCCTATGTCTGCAAGAAATGGAGAAGTGAGCTGTAGGGACTTACTTTAGCAGAAGAATTCCACAGAAATTTTTTTCCTACAGACTGAAAATATGCCCATGTTCGTATGTCATATTATTTGCATTAAGTTCTTCATTATTCATTATTTCAACAAATATTTATTGAGCTTCTACCATGTGACAGTCTAGAGTTAGGAGCTAGAAATGGAGAATGATTAAGTTAGATATAGTTCCTATTCAAAGAGTGTTTATGCATCTAGAGAAAAAGAAGGTTAGATGACATTTGAAAAAATTATAGAATTTCATTGGAAAAACACTCTGTTGTCTCTTGTCTCTTAGGATTTTCTATACTTGTGTGTGTGTGTGTATATATATGTTTTCTTCTCCCCATATATACACATACATTCTAAGAGACCATATACATATATATGAGGAGAAAAAATATGTATTGCTTAGAATGTGTGTATATATATAATAACAGCATCTTTAAAAATATTTATGTATATTTTATATATATCATATATATTTATATATGCCATGTATGTATATATAAATATACCATGTATGTTTATATATATAAATATATATTTTTATTAGACGTTGTTATTTTGAGTGAGATGGTAAGATGATCAGTACTTGGGTGTGGAGTGTGATACAGAATAATTTTATATATTGTACTAGTTGTAGTAACTGTGTAGGCACTACAGTTATTCTTGCTTAAATGTAAACTGTAGAGTATCTCGTTATTCAAAGTCTTAACTGATGAAGCATCCGTTTTCTCATGTCTGGGAGAGTGAAAAATGACAGCAGGTACCTGGAAAATAAAGATTTCCAAAGAGTCCAGACAAAACAATCTGAACACTTGAATACTTTTATTTTGAATAACATATGTTTTTAGCAATGTATAGTCTGCATTTTTTGTGTGTGTGTAAGATTATTAAAACTGGACATTCACATAGCACAGAAGAAAATTAAAAATAGACGTAGTTGAAATACCATGAACCAAAAAACAACAAACCAGGGCCCAAATCTGTATTAGTCATGTTTTTCATTTTCTGTATTTTAGGATGCTTTGACATGTTGAATTCTCACTGACCACAAGGCTAACTAGTTCCCACAGATAGTAAAAGGATTTACCTGTGAACAAACTTTTGATATGCAAACTAACCAATCCAGAGCCCACACTCTGTACTACCTCCTCTATCTGGCTTCTCTACTCCAGGCGACAATATTCCTCTGCCTTAATCATCCCAGGGCAAGGTACCAGGCAACTAGGGACTACCCCTGTGGAGCTCTCCAAAATGACTCAAACTGCTAAACCTAAACAGCTTACTCTGCCTCACTCATCCCTGCCCAGGAAAACCACCATCAAGGCTTTCCCCTTGCTCCTTCCCTGTGAAGCCTGCTGCTTCCCTGTGTGGCTCTGCACGGTGTGGTGCGTTAGTTAGGGTTCTCTGGAGAAACAGAACTGTTACCCATTGAGGGTGTCCAGATTCTTGGTTTTTTGAGTAAAGAATTGGATAAAACACACAGCAAGGAAAGAATGGAGCAACAAAAGTGGAGATTTATTGAAAATGAAAGCACACTCCATAGGACGGGAAGGGGCCCTAGCAAGCGGCTGAATGGCCTGGGTTATAGAATCCCCTGGGGCTTAAATACCCTCTAGAGGCTTCCATTGGGTACTTGGTGTATACCCTATGTAAATGAAGAGGCTAAAGTGAAAGTCACTTTCTCAGTGTACACTATATGTAAATGAAGAGAATGAAATAAAGTTACAAAATCACTTACTCAGTATAAGACCTATGTAAACAAAGAGGATATTTCTTTTCATAGCTGAAGTGTTTCCATTTGATTTAGTACTGGGAAGTTCTTAAGTTCCCTGCCTCCAGGCCCTATTCTCCTGCCTCAGAACCAATACTAACTCACACATTTATAGAGACCAAGGAGTTCCACAATCTGCTGTTTGCAAATTTGACACAAAGAAAAGCTGATGATGTAATGTGGAGGCTTCAGGGCCAGAGGCCAACTGTGTAGGTTCCAGTTTGAGTCTGAAGGCCTGAGAACCAGGAGCTCTGGGGGCAGGAGATGATTGATGTCCCAGCTCAAGTAGTCAGCAGAGGGAGCACGAATTCTACCTTCTCCTCCTTTTTGTTCTATTCAGGCACACAACAGATTGGATGAGGCCCACCCACACTGGAGAGGGCCATCTGCTTTACTGAGTTCACCAATTCAAATGCTCATCTCTTCCAGAAACACCCTCACAGACACACCAGAAAGAAGGTTTAATCGGCTATCTCAGCATACTGTGGCCCAGTCAAATTGATACATGAAATTAACCTTTGCACATGGGATCCCTCTCCTCTTGGGAGCTGTAACAAACTATTCTTAATGCAATTGCCTCCTCCGCTGTTGGCCTCATCATACCTGAATAAAAACAAAATATCAGGTACATTCAGAAACAAAGTCACATGAGTGAAGCCGGTCTTAGGGGGAAGTCAGAAGCCTTAGTGGGTTAGGAACACATTTGGTAAGTAGAGAAAATAACTGAATAAGGAGTGAGCAATCCAACAGAAATTGTCTGGTAACAGAATGGTGGTGACAGAGGAAAAGTACATGCATTGATAAATAGTCATAGAAATGGAAACCAGGTCTATTCAGGCATCCATCTATGGGCTATTTCTGATGACTGCTCAAACTTCAACCTGCATATTCCTCGATCAAATCCTGAGGGAAGGACTTAAAAAAATTAGCTCTGCTTAATCCTAAATGAATTAATAGATAATGCAGATCCATCTAGAAAAATCTGATAACAAACAGCCAGTATGCACAATGTACAGCTGGCATTGGGAGGGTAGCTGTGAAGAAGCAGTTGAATCTTTTGTATTCCATTCACACCTGCCATATGAGGTGCCCAGCATTGCTTCAGTAGTAGCTTTACTAGTGATCACTTTTCTACATTTACAATTATGCTATAAAGTAGTACAATAACTACTCCACTATTGATGAGAAAACAGATCGAGAGAAATTAAACTTGCCCCCATGTGCACAGTGTAGTTTTCTATATTGTAGAAACTCAATGTGGGTGCAAACATATTGATTCTAGTTCCCATTAGCCTTTAAACTGCTGTCTCCTCCTTCCTTCCACCTAGAGGATGCTCAAATTTTAAATGCCAGCATCTCTTGTGAAAATTTCTCTCTGCTTCCTCTCTTTTTGCTTTATAGGAAATGAGGCATTCTTATATCACAGCCAGTATCAATTAGTAGTGGCGTAAACAGATTGTAGTTTATTTGTCTTATGCAATAAAAATTCTGTAGAGGCCTTGCTGGGTTACTGATTGATATCATTAAGAATTCTATCTTTTTCCATAGTTTTACTCTACTGTCCTTAGATTTAGGATTTTTTCCTCATGCTTTCTGCCCTGCAGTTGCACAATGGCTGCTGTACTTCTTGACTCTTATCCACATTCTTGGGAAGATGGGAGAAGGGCAAAGGGGCAAGGAGCTAAGGAATATATCCTAGAAAGATTTTGCCTCTGTTCAGAAGGCAATGATCTTCTGCTTCAATCTCATTTATCTATTGCACACACCTGTAGGCACAGGAGTCTGGGTAATCAAGCATTTTTAGCTGGTTGCATTGCTATGTTAATTAAAATTGAGAGTCTACCAGCAAGAAAGAAAAAGCATATTAAAAATAGTTAGGCACCTGGCAGGGTCTACACATAATGCTTAACAGTGTGTATTTTGATTATTTAAACCTGTTTATCTCTCCTGGTAGACTGGTTCTATGTTACATCTGTGCATCTCTCCTCGATATACTCTATGCCTAGCATATTGCAGAAACAGTACAATTTTGTTGAATGGCTGACAGTGATCCTTAAGACCACAGGCATTTGTTGTTGTTGTTTTTGTTTTATCTAAATCTGCATTTTGAAATTCTCAACTCAGATTTTATTGTGAAACTTCATAAAGCACTGAACGTCCTTTCAGAGAGTAAAAAAAATACACAATGCCTGAAAAAAAAAAAAAAAGACTACTGAATTAGAACTGCCGGAAGCACAACTCAGACGTTGTTCCAAAATGAATACACTCTAAATTTGTCTTTTAGAAAAAAAAACACACACACATGCACACACACACACATACGCAATGAAACAAATGGTGTACATGCAGAGACAGTTGGGAGACCATGGAAAGAGGTATAGCAGCCATCAAACAGCTTCTTTGGTTGATGCTTTTGTGATCCATGGGTAGACCGTGATTGTCAGGGTAAATGATGGGAATGGTCTATGCTTTCCTTGGACTTGGGTTTGCATAGACATTGTCTAAAAGAAAGAATAATTACATTCCCCATTATTTTTAATCTGTCGGGGAAAAGATTTCCTCTTTTAGAAAACATCTGTTGGGGTTTTCTAAACGGTGACTACCTGAAGAAGAAGATTTCTAATGTTGACAAAATATTGGCAGAAGTCTAGTTTTTAGTCAAACACTTCTGGGAGGTAAAATGACAATGTGGAATCCAAGCCTTAGTGCTTGACTTGACATTTTTTGGGAAGAAAGCTAAGCTGGGTCCAAGTGATATCAAGTTTAGAAGAAAACTCTGGATGTTTAATGTGTCCCCCACTGCTGCTTCCATGTTCTTCCTTCTTTTCCCAGGCATCAAAGTTAATTTTTTTTCTCAGAGACTTTCATTTTTATACACACATACATGTGTAATAGACAGACGTTCCCTATACCACTTTTATCTAGTGTCATTTGCACTAAAATAATGTGTCTCTCTCCATGAGTATTTCATGAATTTTCTAACACTCATGTAATTGCATCAGGAGATACTTAGTGTTGGGTGATAAAAGTTAATTAGAAACACTTGTCCACACTTAAATTAATACTTTAGAAAACTCTGTGAATAGGTTGTTTCTTGTAATTACTCAATCTGATTACTCTTCCCGTTGGTGTCCAAAGATCTGATACACAATTTTCCCTTGCCAGTTGAGCACTGAAGACAAGCAGCTATGATGTAATCCAGCTGTTGTATAAGTTCCCTTTTGCAAGTTGATGTATTCATATGTGTTGGGGGCTGGGTTGGATGTAACTTTTACCACTCTCCACTCTGCCCTCCACTCTGGGAAACTGGCTTCTCTGGATGACATCAACCATGCTCTCCTTGATTGTGATGGTGGTGGTGTTGCTAGTGGTGGATGGGTGGTACTGGCAGGATAATCAATGATGAGTAGAGAGAGCTTGGAGTATTTGTTCTCTTGGTTCCTTCCCTCTCTGGCCATGGTCTGACAGTTGCTTGTTCTTCTCCCCTAAAGCCACAGCTACTGCCATGTTCTGGCAACAACATTGCCCTCTGCTTCCCCTTGCTGCTTAGGCCTTAGAGATGTCAACATACAACCTGCTCTTGTGAGCTTCAGGCTGCATCCCTGCCCCTTGTTTCTCTCCTTTAGCACTGTGTTAGCATTATGAATAGTCTTTCCATCAATCCCTTCAGACTTTCGTTTGAAGTGTGTCATTGCTTTCTTGCTACATTGCTTTTCTGCTTTCAACTAATAAAAGAACACCCTTTGTCACTAACCTTAACATGAGAGATCTTCAGTACTATTCCTCAGAAGAGAAATTGTGGGTATATTTTTCTGTTCATTTATTCTATCTCCTCACAGGAGAAAGATGGGGAATTCTTAGCATGTGAGCACTGCCTGGTGTCTTGCTTGGTCTTGCTCTGGGATCAGCATGTCTACCGGTAGCCTGTATTCTCCTTTTCTTGCTGCTGTGGAGAAGCTCCTTGGAGCAGAGATTCTGTGCCCTACTGACAGCTGTGACTGAGTAGGGGTAGGTTCTTGGAGGCATAGTTTGGGGTCTTATATCCAAGTTGCCTTCTCTGGTCCATATTTATTAATAATTAAGTTGATATTTTGATTCTCATCTGTTTCCTGTATGTAATTCTCAATTTGTTCAGAATCTAGAGGGAAAGGAAAGGTGATTGATTCCACTGTTTCAAAGCTCAAATAAGAATAGAATCTTATATGGAGAAGAAAATGAGGAGACATTGCCAGTCTCCTCATTTTCTTCTCCATATTTCTTGCCACAAAACCTTAATGACTTCCACTAATCTACTTTGTTGGCTGTTAAATAACTGTACACACCCATGATCGTAAACCAGATTATCCACTTAGACCTTATCATTTCACTTCAGTGTTTGTAATGCTGAGGTTATTAATGACATTAAACAATGAAGGAGAAAACTTTAGAAACACTTACATCCTACAAATAAATTTAATATTTTTATTTTATCAGGCAAGTTGATTTGACTAATTAACTCTGTGATCTTAGGCAAGTTAAGTAAATCCTTGGGATTATGTTTCCTTGTCTGTTAAGCAAGAGGTTTAAATTAGAGGAAGACATGTTATTCAAATAAAATTCAGTATGAAGTGTAAATATGTAAGAGAATGTCAATGAAGATTACATTAGCATAAATGTATATGTTGAACTTTAGGACTTTTATTTATACAATTATAAAATAATCATTTTAAAACCTTATTAGGAATGACAACTATAGTCTTGTACCAGCCTTAGTCTTCTTCTTCTTCTTTTTTTTTTGTTTTTTGAGATGGAGTCTCGTACTGTTGCCTGGGCTGGAGTGCAATGGCATGACCTCAGCTCACTGCAACCTCCCCATCCTGGGTTCACGTGATTCTTCTGCCTCAGCTTCCCGAATAGCTGGATTACAGGTGCCTGCCACCGCGCCCAGCTAATGTTTTGTATTTTTAGTAGAGATGGGGTTTCACTATGTTGGCCAGGCTGGTCTCAAACTCCTGATCTTGTGATCCACCCGTCTTGGCCTCCCAAAGTGTTGGAATTACAGGTGTGAGCCACCACACCTTGCCCAGCTTTATTCTTCTATTCAATAATTTGGTTTTGGTTGAACAATATTTAGAGAGGTCTGATTTCTTAAAGATCAACAGCTCCAAGTGGAAGCAGTTTTTAAAATAGTTTTCTTTCAAGCTTATTATATTTTTAAGTGAACTAATCAAGAAGCTTGAAAAAGGGGTAGTTAAATAGTTTTTGATTCAAAATTAAGTTACCAATAATGACTATCAACTATTTAAATTTCCACCCTGACTTACTTTACTTAGCGTAATGTCTATCAGGTTCATCCACATTGTTGTGAATGGCAGAATCTCCTTTTTCAAGGCTGAATAATATTCCTCTGTGTGTGTGTGTGAGTGTGTGTGTGTGTAGCATGATTTCTTTATCCATCTGTCTATGGACACTTAGATTATTTCTGTGTCTTGGCTACTGCAAGTAATGCTAGGATGATCTCACTTATATGTGGAATCCAAAAAAGCCAAATACATAGAAATAGTAGAACTATGATTATCAGGGGTGAGAAGATGGGAGAAGTAGGGAGACATTGGTCAAAAGGTACAAACTTACAGTTATAAGATGAGTATGTTCTGAAGATCTAATGTATAGCACAGTGACTATAGTTCATAATAATGTATTATATACTTGTAATTTGCTAACAGAGTAGATCTTAAGTATTCTCACTACCAAAAAATAGTAACTATGTGAAGTAATGGATATGTTTATTAGCTTGATGTGGTAACCACTTCATAATGTATATGTATAACAAAACATCACAGTACACCTTGGATATATACCATTTTTATTGTCTGTTATATCTCAATAAAGATGAAAAGGAAATAAACTTCCAGTCTGTCTTCTAACATTGTAAATAGTGTTTTCATGGAGAATTTCTACAACTCAATAAGGCAGCATCACACAAGCAAAATGGTAAAATAGGTCACTGACATAAAAGGAATCCTGCATGATTAATAACACATGAAAATATGCCCAGTCTCATTAGTGACCAGGAAGATATTTAGTAAAATTGAAAACATGAAGCACTAAATATTTAGGATTCTGTTTCTACATACATATTTTAAAGTAATCATTGCACATGGGCACCAGGAAACATGTTCAAGAATGCTAATTTGAGAGTCAATTATAACAGTTACAAACATGAATAACCTAAATTCCATCAAAGAGGAAGGAAGCATTGTTTGTGTGATGGAGTACTATAGAGATGTTAAGGAGAATGGCCTAGATGGATATGTAACAACAAGGATATTTATTGGACATGTAATATTGGAACGGAAAAAAAACATGTTTCAGATGACAAAGTAAGACAGTGTTTATATAAATTGCAAAACACACAAAGTAATACCGAGAGACAGAGCAAGATGGTAGAATAGAAAGCTCCACCGATTGCCCTTCCCCCTGCAAGGATACCAAGTTAACAACTACCTTCACAGAGAAAAACACCTTCACAAGAACAAAAGATAAAATGAGCACTTACATTACCTGGTTTTAACTTCATATGGCTGAAAGAAGCACTGAAGAGATAAAAAAAATAGTTCCGAATCACCGACACCACTCCTCCCCGGCAGCAGCTGCCTGGTGTGCAGAGCATCTCTGGGCACTGAGGGAGGAAGAAAAGAGCAATTGTGAGGCACTGAACTCAGTGCTGTCCTGTTAGGGCAGAAGGGAAACCTGGACCAAACTCAGCTGATGCCTGCCCACTGAGGGAGCATTTAAACCAGCCCTGGCCAAAAGGGAATTGTGCATCCCAGTGGTTTGAGCTTGAGCTCCCATAAACCTCACCACTGAAGGCTATACTGCTCTGTATCTCCAACTAAACTTGAAAGGCAGTCTGGGCCATAAGGACTGTAACTCTTAGGTGAGTCCTGGTGCTGAACTAGGCCCAGAGACAGTGGACTGGGATTGCACCTGACATGCTGAGACATCAGCTGGGGAAACCAATGCAGTGCTGGCATCACCCCTCCCCTAGCCCCACATGGCATAGCTTGAGGCTCCAAAAGATACCACTTCCTTTTACCTGAAGAGAGGAAAGACTGGGGAGGACTTTGTCTTGCATCTTGGATAACAGCTCAGCCAAGCAGTATAGGACACTGTTCTAGGCCTTTGCTCCCAGATAATATTTCTAGACACACCCTGGGTGAGGAGGGAACTCACTGCCTTAAAGGAAAAGACCCAGTCCTGGCAGCATTTATCCCCTGTTAACAGCCCTTGGGCTGTGAATAAGCAGCAGCAATACCCAAGTACTACATCAAGGGCCTTGGATGAGCCTCTAAGACTTGCTGACTTCAGATACCAGCACAGCCACAGGGAAGGAGAGTACCAGATAGGCTCTTGGGGTCCCTAATTCAAGAACTTTACTCTTGGATGGCATATTGAACCTTCCCTGGGCCAGAAGGGAATCCACTGTCCTGAAAGGTAAGTTCCAGGCCAGGCAGCATTCATGACAAGCGACTTAAGAGGCCTTGAGGGAACATGGGCGGTAATCTGTCGGTACTCCTCATAGCCTAGGGTGGCAGTGGCAATGGGGTGAGGCTCCTCTACCTTTGGAAAGGGAAGGGAAGAGTGGGAAAAACTGTGTCTTGTGGTTTGAGTGTCAACTCAGTTGCAATATAATATAATACCACGTGGACTTCTAAGGTTTCTGGCTCTAGTTCCTGACTCTTAGATGGTACTTCTGGACCCACCCAGGGCCTGAAGAACCTTGCTGACCTGACGGGAAGAACACAGACCTGGCTGGATTTGTCAACTGCTGATTGTAGAGCCCCAGGGCCTTGAGTGAACATATGCAGTAGCCAGGGAGTGGTTACAGGCCTTGGGTGAGACCCAGGGCTGTGCTGGCTTCAGGGTCACTGCTGACCCAGTGCAGTCATAGTAGTGGTGGCCACAGGGGTGCTTGTGTCACTCCACCCCTAGCTTTATGTGACTCAAAACAAAGAGAGAGAAACTCTGCATGTATGGGAGAAAGTGAGAAAAGACAATACAAGTCTCTGCCTGGTATCTAGAGAATTCTATCAGATCAGGTCCAAGACAATCAAGGTGGTATCTCTATGAGTCTACAAGAACCACAGTGTTACTAGGCTTGGAGTGCCTCCTAAAGCAAATACAGCTTAGATGACAACACCCAAGTCCTTTTAAATATCTAGAATGCCTTCCCAAGAAGGATGGCTACAAATAAGCCCTGACAGTGAAGGCTCCAATAAATACCTAACTCTTCAATGTCCAGACACTGAAGAACATCTACTAGCATTAACAACATTCAGGAAAACATGACCTCACCAAATGAACTAAATAAGGCACCAGGGACAAATCTTGAAGAAAAGGAGATATGTGACCTTTCAGACAGTGAATTCAAAATAGCTATGATGAGAAAACTCAAATAAATTCAACATAGAAAGTTTGTTCAAACGTATAACAGAGA
The DNA here is from genome assembly GCF_002776525.5 of Piliocolobus tephrosceles. Classification (NCBI taxonomy): domain Eukaryota; kingdom Metazoa; phylum Chordata; class Mammalia; order Primates; family Cercopithecidae; genus Piliocolobus; species Piliocolobus tephrosceles. Next base: position 149,171,260 of record NC_045436.1, read on the forward strand.
ACTTCCCAAACCTAGAGGAAGACATAAATATCCAAGTGCAAGAAGGTTATAGAGCACCAAGCAGATTTAACCCAAAGAAGACTACCTCAAGGCATTCGATACTCAAACTCCTCAAGGTCAAGGATAAAGAAAGGATTCTAAAAGTAGCAAGAGAAAAGAAACAAATAACATACAATAGAGTTCTAATACATCTGGCAACAGACTTTTCAGTGGAAACCTTCCAGGCTAAGAGAGAGTGGTGTGACATATTTAAAGTGCTGAAAGAAAAAAACAAAACAAAACAAAACAAAAAAACCAAACTTTCACTCTGGGATACTACATCCAGCTAAAATATTCTTCAAACATGGAGGAGAAATAAAGACTGCCCTGGACAAACAAGAGATGAGGGATTTTACTAATGCCAGGCCTGTCCTACCTACCAGAAAAGTTAAATTAAGTGCTTCAATCAGAAAGAAAAGGACATTAATGAGCAATAAATAATCACCTGAAGGTACAAAACTCACTGGTAATAGTACACAGAGAAACACAGAGTTTTATAACATTGTAAATGTTGTTTAAATGCACATGGTGTGTAAACTACTCTTATCCTAAGTAGAAAGACTAAATAATGAACGAATCAAAAATAGTAACTACAACTTTTCAAGATGTAGTTAGTACAATAAGATATAAATAGAAACAACAAAAAGTTAAAAAGTGAGGGGATGAAATTAAGGCATAGAGTTTTTGTTATTTTTCTTTTTGCTTGTTTATACAAATGGTGTGAAGTTGTTATTTGGTGAAAATAATGGGTTATAAGATAGGATTTGAAAGCCCCATGGTAACCTCAAACCAAAAAATATACAATGCATACACAAAAAATAAAAAGCAAGAAACTAAATTATATCACCAGAGAAAATGCCTTCCCTAGAAAAAGACAGGAGGGAAGAAGAACATAAAACAACCAGAAAACAAATAACAAAATGGCATGAGTAAGTCCTTATCAATAATAACATTGAATGTAAATGGACTAAATTCTGTAATCAAAAGCTATAGACTGGCTGAATGGATAAACACGCAAGAGCCATTTATCTGTTGTCTACAAGAAAACACTTCACTTATAAAGATACACGTAGGTGGCTGGGCACGGTGGCTCACGCCTGTAATCCCAGCACTTTGGGAGGCCAAGGTGGGCGGATCACAAGGTCAGGAGATTGGGCCCATCCTGGCTAACGTGGTGAAACCCCATCTCTACTAAAAATACAAAAAATTAGCTGGGCCTGGTGGCAGGCGCCTGTAGTCCCAGCTACTCGGGAGGCTGAGGCAGGAGAATGGCGTGAACCCAGGAGGCGGAGCTTGCAGTGAGCCAAGCCGATATCACGCCACTGCACTCCAGCCTGGGTGACAGAGCGAGACCCCTTCACAAAAAAAAAAAAAAAAAAAAAAAAAAAGATATACATAGGTTGAAAATAAAGAGATGGAAAAAGATACTCCATGCCAATGGAAATCAAAAAAGAGCAGGAGTTGCTATAGTAATATGAGACAAAATAGATCTTAAGACAAAATTTATAAAAAGAGACAAAGAAGGTCACTATACAATGATAAAAAGATCAATTCAGCAAGAGAACATAACAATTTTAAATATATACGTACCCAATACTGGAGCATCCAGATCCATAAAGAAAATATTATTAGAGCTAAAGAGAGAGGCTCCAATATAATAATAGCTGGAGACTTCAACACCTCATTTTCAGCACTAGACATGTCTTCCACACACAAAATCAACAAAGAAACATCAGACTTAACCCATACTATAAACCAAATAGATCTAATAGGTATTACCATAACATTTCATCCAAGAGCTATAGAATACACTTTTTTTTCTCAGCACATGAATCATTCTCAAGGATAGACCACATGTTAGATCACAAAATACGTCTTAAAACATTAAGAAACTTGAACTAATATCAAATATCTTCTTGGACCACAATGGAATAAAACTAGAAATCAGTAACAAGAGAAATTTTGGAAACTATACAAATATAAACTGGAAATTAAACAATATGTTCTGGAATGGCAAACGGGTCAATGTATTAATCTGTTCTCACAATACTATGAAGCATTGGATGACAGTGAGTAATTTATAAAGAAAAGAGGTTTAGTTGACTCACAGCTCTGCATGGCTGGGGAGGCCTCAGGAAACTTATAATCATGGCAGAAGGCACCTCTTCACAGGGTGACAGGAGAGAGAATGAGTAGCAAAGGGGGAAGAGCCACTTATAAATCCATCAGATCTCATGAGAACTCACTCACTATTATGAGAACAGCATGGGAGAAACCGCCCCCATGATCCAATCACTTCCCACAAGGCTTCGCCCTAGACACAACACATGGGGATTATGTGGATTCCAATTCAAGAGGAGATTTGGGTGGGGACACAGCCAAAACATATCATTCCACCCCTGGCCCATCCCAAATCTTGTGTCCTCACATTTCAAAACACAATCCTGCCTTTCCAACAGTCCCCAAACTCTTAGATCATTCCAGGATCAACCCAAAAGTCCAAGTCCTGGGTCTCATCTGAGACAAGGGAAGTCCTTTCTGCCTATGAGCCTGTAAAATCATAAGCAAGTTTGTTACTTCCAAGATACAATGGGGATACAGGGATTGGATAAATGCTCCCATAATGAATGGGAGAAATTGTCCATAACAGGGGCTACAGGCCCCATGCAAGTCCAAAATCCAACAGGGCAGTCAATAAATCTCAAAGCTCCTAAGTAATTTCCTTTGACTCTATGTCTCACATCCAAGTCACAGTGATTCAAGAGGTGGGCTCCCACGACCTTGGGTAGCTCTGCCCCTGTGGCTTTGCAGGGTACAGTTCCATGTCCTGGTTGCTTTCACAGCTGGCATTGTCTATGGCTTTTTCAGGTGCACAGTGCAAGCTGTCAGTGGATCTACTATTGTGGGGTCTGGAGGACAGATGTCCTCTTCTCACAGCTCCATTGGGCAGTGTCCCAGTGGGAACTCTGTGTGGGGACTTCAACTCCACATTTCCCTTCTGAACTGCCATGGCAGAGATCCTCCATCAGGGATCCACATCCTGGAGCACACCTCTGCCTGGACATTCAGGCATTTCCATACATCCTCTGAAATCTAGGTGGAGGTTCCCAAACCTCGGTAATTATCTTCTGCATATCTGCAGGATCAGAACCACATGGAAGCTGCCAAGGCTGGGTCTTGCACCCTCTGAAGCAATGGCCTGAAATGTACCTTGGCCCCTTTTTAGCCAGGACTGGGGCATCTGGGACACAGGGCACAAAGTTCCAAGGCTGCACACAGCAGGGGGACCCTAAGCCTGGCCCATGAAACCATTTTTCCCTTCTAGGCCTCCTGGCCTGTGATGGGAGGGGCTGCTGCAAAGGTGTCAGGAAACATTTTTCCCATTGCCTTGGTGATTAACACTTGGCTCCTCTTTAGTTATGCAAATTTCTGCAGCTGGCTTGAGGCTTGAATATTTTCCCCAGAAAATGGGCTTTTCTTTTCTACTGCATTGTCAGGTTGCAAGTTTTCTAAACTTTTGTGCTCTCTCACGTCTTGAATGCTTTGCTGTTTATAAATTTCTTCTGCCAGATGCCCTAAATCATCTCTCTCAAGTTCAAAGTTCCACAGATCTCTAGTGGCAGAGGCAAAACGCCACCAGTTCCTTTGCTAAAGCATAACAAGAGTGACCTTTACTCGAGTTCCCAACAAGTTCCTCATCTCCATCTGAGACCACCTCAGCCTGGACTTCATTGTCCATATCACTATCCGCATTTCAGTCAAAAACATTCAATGAGTCTCTAGGAAGTTCCAAACTTCCCTACATCGTCCTGTCTTCTTCTGAACCCTCCCAACTGTTCCAACCTCGGCTCATTGCACAGTTCCAAAGTTGTTTCCGCATTTTTGGATATCCTTATAGCAGTGCCCACTACCTCAGTACCAATTTACTGTATTAGTCCATTCTCACACTGCTATCAAGAACTGCCTGAGACTGGGTAATTTGTAAAGAAAAGAGGTTTAATCAACTCACAGTTCTGCATGGCTGGGGAGGTCTCATGAAACTTATGATCATGGTGGCAGGAGAGAGAAGAGCAAGTAGCAAAGGGGGAAGAGCCCCTTATAAAACCATCAGAACTCACTTACTATCACGAGAACAGTGTGGGAGAAACTGCCCCCATGATGCAATCACCTCCCACCAGATCTCTCCCTAGACACATAGGGATTATGAGGATTACAATTCAAGACGAGATTTGGGTGAAAACACAGTCAAACAGTATCAATCAATGAAGAAATTAAGAAGGAAATTGAAACACGTCTTGAAACAAATGATAATGGAAACACAACATACCAAAATCTATGGGATACAGTAAAAGCAGTATCAAGAGGGAAGTTCATAGGTATAAGTGCCTACATCAAAAAAGAGGAAAAACTTCAAATGAACAATCTAAGGATGCATCTTAAAGAACTAGAAGTGCAAGGGCAAACCTAACTCAAAGTTAATAGAAGGAAACAAAAAATAAAGATTAGAACAGAAATAAATGAAATCAAAATCAAAACAATACAAGAGATGAATGAATCAAAAAGTTGGTTTTTTGAAAAGTTAAACAACATTGACAAACCTTTAGCCAGACTAAGAAAAAAGATAGAAGAGCTAAATAGCCAGGCGCGGTGGCTCACGCCTGTAATCCTAGCACTTTGGGAGGCCGAGACGGGCAGATCACTAGGTCAGGAGATCGAGACCATCCTGGCTAACATGGTGAAACCCCGTCTCTACTAAAAATATACAAAAAAAAAAAAAACTAGCCGGGCGAGGTGGCAGGCGCCTGTAGTCCCAGCTACTCAGGAGGCTGAGGCAGGAGAATGGTGTGAACCCGGGAGGCGGAGCTTGCAGTGAGCTGAGATCCGGCCACTGCACTCCAGCCTGGGTGACAGAGCCAGACTCCATCTCAAAAAAAAAAAAAAAAAAAAGAAGAGCTAAATAAATAAAATCAGAAATGAAAAAGGAGACATTACAGAAATTCAAAGGATCATTAGTTGCTACTATGAGCAACTATATGCCAATACATTGGAAAATCTAGAAGAAATGAAACAATTCCTAGACACCCACATCCTATCAACATTGAACCAGGGAGAAATTCAAAACATGAACAGACTAATAACATGTAATGGGATCAAAGCTGTAATAAAAAATCTCCCACTAAATAAAAACCCAGGACCTAATGGCTTCATTGCTGAATTCTGCCAAACATTTAAAGGATAATTAATACCAATCCTACTCAAATTATTCCAAAAACAGAGGAGGAGGAAGTACTTCCCAACTCATTATATAAGGCCAGCATTACTCTGATATCAAAATGAAACAAAGATACACCAAAAAACTAAAACTACAGGCCAATGCCTCTGATGAATATTGATGCAAAAATCCTCAACAAAATACTAGCAAACCAAATTAAATAATATGTTAGAAAGATTATTCATTATGACCAACTGGGATTTATCCCTGGGATTCAAGGATGGTTCAGTATACTCAATTCAATCAATGTGATACATCATATCAACAAAATGAAGGATAAAAACCATATGAACATTTAAGTTGATGATGAAAAGCATTTGATAAAGTTTATTATTCCTTCATGATAAAAACCTTAAAAAAACTGGGGATAGAAGGAACATGCCTCAACATAATAAAAGCTGTATATGACAGACCCACAACTATTTTCATACTGAAAAATTGAAAGCCTTTCCTCTAAGATGTGGAATATGACGAGGACACCCAGTGTCACCACTGTTATTCAGTATAGTACTGGAAGTCCTAGCTACAGCAATCAGACAAGAGAAAGATATAAAGTGTGTCCAAATGGAAAATGAAGAAGATGATATAGTCTTACATTTGGAAAGACCTAAAGACTTCACAGTTAAACTATTAGAACTGATAAACAAATTCAGTAGGTTGCAGAATATAAAATCAACATATAACATTCAGTAGGATTTCTATATTCCAACAGTGAACAATGTGGAAAAGAAATTTTATAAGTAATACTATTTATCATAGCTGCACATAAAATTAAATACCAAGGAATTAATTTAACCAGAGAAGTGAAAGATCTCTGTAATGAAAACTACAAAACACTGATGAGGGAAATTGAAGAGAACACCAAAAAAAAAAAAAAAAAAAAAAAAAAAAATCCATGTTCATGGATTGGAAGAATTTATATTGTTAAAATGTTCATACTATCCAAAACAATCTGCAGAGTCAATGTGAACCTTATCAAAATACCAATGACATTCTTCACAGAAATAGAAAAAGCAATCCTAAAATTTATATAGAACCACAAAAGACCCAGAATAGTCAAACCTATCCTAGGCAAATAGGTCAAAACTGGAAGAATCACATTACATGACTTCAAATTATACTATAGAGCTATAGTGATCCTAACAGCATGATACTAGCATAAAAACAGACACATACATCAATGCAACAGAATAGATAATGTAATGCAGAAACAAACACAAACAACTATAGTGAACTCATTTTTGCGAAAGGTGCCAAGACATACCTGGGGAAAAGACAGTCTCTTCAATAAATGGTACTGAAAAAAAACTGAATATCCACAGGCAGAAGAGTGAAACTAACCCCTATCTATCACTATATAAAAATAAAATAAAAATAAATTGAAGACATAGATCTGAGACCCCAAACTATAAGAGTACTACAAGAAAACATTGGGGACAATCTCCAGGATATTTGTTTTGGCAAAGATTTCTTGAGCAATATCCCACAAGCACAGACAACCAAAGCAAAAATGGACAAATGGGATCACATCAAGTTAAAAAGATTCTCCTCACAACAAGGGAAACAATGAACAAAGTGAAAAGACAACCTACAGAATGGGAGAAGATATTTGCAAACTACCCATCTGACAAGAAATTAATAACCAGAATATATAATATAAGGAGCTCAAACAACCCTGTAGGAAAAAGTTTAATAATCTGATCAAAAAATGTGCAAAATATTTGAATAGACATTTCTCAAAAGAAGACATACAAATGGCAAACAGATATATGAAAAGGTGCTCAACATCATTGATCATCAGAGAAATGTAAATCAAAACTACAAGGAGATATTATCTTCTACCAGTTAAGATGGCTTATATCCAAAAGACAGGCAATAATGAATGCTGGCAAGGATATGGAGAATAGGGAGCCCTTGGACACTGTTGGTGGAAATGTAAATTAGTACAACCACTATGGAGTACAGTTTGGAAGTTCCTCAAAAATCTAAAAATTGAGCTACCATATGATCCAGCAATCCCACAACTGGGTATATACCAAAAGAAAGGAAAGCAGTATATTGAAGAGATATCTGCACTCCCATGTTTGTTGCAGTACTGTTTAAAATCGCTAAGATTTGGCAGCAGCCTAAGTGTCCATCAACAGATGAATGGCTAAAGAAAATGTAGCACATGTACAAAACGGAGTACTATTCAGTCATTAAAAAAAAAATGAGATCTAGTCATTTGCATCAACCTGGATGGAACTGGAGATCACTATGTTAAGTGAAATTATCCAGGCACAGAAAGGCAAACACCACATTTTCTCACTTATTTATAGGATCTGAAAATCAAAACAACTGAACTCATGGACATAGAGAAGTAGAAGGATGATTACCAGAGTCTGGGAAGGATGGTTGAAAGGTAGGAGACGGGGAGAGATGTGGACGGTTAGCAGGTGCAAATAAATAGAAAGAATGAAAAAGACCTACTATTTGATAGCACCATACAGTGATTACAGTCAATAATAACTTAGTTGTACATTTAAAAATAAAGAGTGTAATTGGATTGCTCATAATTCAAAGGATAAATGCTTTATGGGATAAATATGCCATTCCTCATGATGTACTTATTTCACATTGCATGTCTGTATTAAAATACTTCATGTACCTCATAAATTTATACACATACAAGAAAAGAAAGTAATACTTTATAATATTCATGGCTTTTGGATTTCAATTTTATCTGCAATACTATATTTTACATAAACTTTTGTTTATTTTGGGTGGAGGATGTGTGTTACAGACTATATATATTTATCAGGTGCCATAAATCTGAAACTTCTGATGAAGTTTCTGAAGTATTTGTACTCTAATTATGATAAAAATTTAAGCTCAAGTTTTGTTGCCATGCAAACGCATATGGGCGTATGTCCTATAGGAGTGTACTTGCCTGTACAGTTTTACAGGAATAGATATTCTAGATCTGAATTAAGAAAACTTAAAAAACAGAAGCATAGTGGAACATAGTCACCCTAAGCAATGAACTATCTACAAGGAGTTTCAATGTATGCAAGAGCAGCTGTATTCTAAAGTCTGCTAAAAATGTGCTAACTTGACAAGATAAGGTAGTTCATTAATAATGCTTTTTGAATATTTACATTTCTTTGGGTCAAGATGCAATTTTTTGACTTCAATCTTTCTAAAATAACAACATTTCATAACATTATATATAATGTTTTCTTTTTCTGCAAAAATTTCCCATTAAATTTTGCATCAATGGGTGAGTCACCACGTGTTCATCATAGAAGTCTAGATTTTTCTCTCCTTGAACCTGTTTCTCCTTCAGTCTTCTCCATTGGAGTAAATGACAGCAAGATTCACCCACGTGGTAAAATTTTTAAAAATGCACATTTAGGCCTTTTGGTTATTTATTGTTGGATTATGTATTTTTTCCCTAGTGATTTGTAGGAGTCCTTGATACATTCAAGGTACTAATCCTATGTGTTACATATATCTGTTGTCACTTTGTGGCTACTTGTTTTCATTTTTATGGTGCCTTTGTCTGAAAGAAGCTCAATTTTAGTGTGAAAACTTATCAATGTTTTCTTCATAATTTGTGCTTTATAAACTTTAAGAAGTCTTTCCTTACACTAGGATGTTATAGGTAATAAGGTTATTTTCTTACAAAAACTTTAAAATTGTTCTTTTATATTTTTAATTTTCTCCATCTTTGGACTCCAATTTTATTGTAATACAGATACCATTGTCCTGGCATCAATTTTGAGTAGTCCCTTCCCACTGATCTGCAATTCACTGTCTTTATATATGAAGAATTCATATAAGCCAGTATGTTTCTAGGCTTTCTATAATCTGTAACTTTAGTTTTTTCTTTTTATTTTTTCCTGTGCCAATATCACTCTGGTTTAATTACTATAGTTTTATAATTTGTTTGGATGTCTACAAGAGCAGTGATTTTTAAACCCTGATGAGCTTCAGAATCACCTGGGAACTTAAAACCACAAAGACATGAGTCAGCCTATCTCAACAAACTTACATCTCAGAGTTCTTTATCATCTCTTCAGGTGATTCTGCTACACACCAATGCTTGAGAACTACTGGTCTGGGGCAAGTGTCCCTCAACCTCCAGCACACACAGAGAGATATTTATTCGTCTTTTCAAACAATCAAGCTACTCTTGCTCTTTTCTCTTTTACTTATTTTTTAAAAATATATCTTTGTCAGTTTTACATAATTTCTGTTGGGATTCAGATGGGGACATCATTAAATCTATAGATATTTTGTAAAAACTTAGTCTAAAATTGCTTTTTCTTGTTACAGAATACCACGAAAATTGATCTCTGCCCCACCACTCCACTGGAAAACACATAAATTCACAGTTCCCATTAACCACTGTGGTATACATTTTCATTGTGAAATACATATTTGAGAAATAGTAGGAAAGAAAAAAATTGCATGGAGAGGAAGATGCTCTGTCAGTAGAGTTGCATCAATGTGTTGGTTATAAGAATTGCATTGCTAAAAAAATTCAGAACTGATTAAGGAAAATGTGGACCTCAAATTCATCTTTCTCACAAATGCTAGCATACACTAAAACTTGTGTATGCTCAAAGATTATATCACAATACATTTGAATTAATCCATAAGACTCCAGAGTGAATAAAGTGCTTAAGTTACATCAGGACAAACATTCTCACCTTACTGATTTCCAGAAAAGAGTCAGTAGAAGTATTGATTGACTTGACAGCTCTTGTACTTCTCAGGAAGCAAAAGAAATAGTGCTTAAAACCAGAAAGATGTAAAACACCAGCATCTGTACCTCCATGTCCTGCTGCTCAGAGATTAGAAAACACATTAACTAGATAAGGAAACAAGTTTTCCTGAGCTGTATATGGAATTCCACAAATTCTCATGGGGTGCAAGATGTTACAATTTACCTTTAGTTATCGGCATCTGCACTGAGTTTGGGGCAATCTTCTAGCCTTAACTCTTTTCCTAAAACTGATCATGCAGCTGATATAAGAGGCAAAAGAAAATGAATAGAGGAAATACCTATATTTCTTCATTTTTTCCTCTCTATATCTCTTCTTCTTTGCAAGCATTTTGCACTGACCAAGAGGTTCAAACACGTCTGAAATAATTTAGTAGGATTTACATTCCAACTCTGTCATTTATGAGTTATGAGACCTTAGGATACAGGTCAAAACCTGTACTTTATTAGAAAAAAATAAGATAATAGTAAAAAGTTTTTGGAAAGTTGCTACAAGTGCTCAATTAGTAAATGCATATCAAGAGCCTTGGCATTAGGAAGTGATTTTCAAATTGTTCTTCCTGATCATTTAGTACAAAATCAATATAATAGGTAGCACAAAACTTAAGAACATTCAAACATGATAGAAAATATCAGAGTATATCATACACAGTAAGGGTATGTATTGGATAGTGAAATTTTTGTTTGTTTCTCATATAGACCTACACACACATGTATATACAAGATAACTCTGAAAACATACTTCTTACTGTGGGTTGAGGTAGAAGAAGCTTTAAGACTCTTGTATAGGGCTAAGTAGTCAGTAAATATTAACATCTATCTTTTTCATTTTAATTTTACCTTTCACCAGCATTGTATACTGTAATTTGGTCACAACAATTACATTTGACCACTGCAACTTGTGAGGGAACAACCTAAATCTTTAAGAAATATATGTCATCCTGTCTTTGTGGGGACTTGATTTTTAACCACCATTAAATCCCTTACATTTTCTTAAAATCTTCTACTTACACTATGACATGCAAATTAGCACTGTGATGGAAAGGGTAGCAGCAGATCCATACCCCCACTCACTCACTTGTTCCTGCTCATTGGGTGGAAGGGAGGATAGAATGTTCCATGCCTTGTCTTTTCTAGTAAAAATTATTTCATTTATTTCTTTTTAGCTAAGAGCATATGTTTATATTTCAGTAGTTAAATGCATTCTATGCTGAGGTTATAGCTTACAAGAAAAAGTAGAGAACAATAAAGTTCATTGAGATGCGGCCACTAGATGACCTCTCAGGTACTGTCACTAGTCATTTCAGAAGATGTGAGACATGAATGGAACCTCAGCAGTTACAATTGTCTATGTGTCATGGATCATCAGATGCACTTGCAGATAATGAAAAACTCTGGAATTCCAAATTCCCATAGGAGCCAACCTGAAGAATATATTTGTTCCAAATCTAATTTTCAGATCATCATATCAGGCTTTATGTAAGTCATTTAACCTTTCTAAACCTAAAGGTTCTCGTCTGTCATATGGGGATTTTTTTTTTGTGTGTGTGAGAATTTATTGAGTTAATATGTATAAAATATGTAGCACATAATAAACATTGCCTCAGGTCAGGTGCTCAGGAAAACAGTTCCGAGACAAAGATTTGCATGCAGGGGGTGTTTTGGGGAGTGATCTCAAGAACATCACTTATAAGTTAAATGAGGAAGGAGTAACTGGGCAGAGGAAGAAATCAAATATGTGTGGTTGCAACAGACGCCTCTGAGAGAGCTCTGGTAGTGAGATACATCAAAAGGGGATAATTTGGGGTAATTCCCTTGTCAAGGGAAAGCCCCAGAGAGACTCAGCTGTGATAAATCAGTAGCCAACTCTCTTAGCAGCTGTGAGAATTTACTTCCAAAGGAGGGATCTGGGTAGCAGAATTCTGGCCTCTGCGCCCATGTCAGGCCATGGCTGTTGTCTTTGTCCTTTTATTATCAAAACTGGGCAGGGGAAGAAACACCAAGAAACACCACCATGGCCACCAGGGTGCTAACTGTATTCTTCTCTGCCTCCAACGTGTGAAAGCTCCCTGACTTCCTCTTGGTGACTGTGATCCAGCCCTGCCAAAATAGTCACTCCTTTTCTTGCCTGCTGGTCTCCTGGCATGAACAGCTTGAAGTGACTGGGAAGAAACAAAGTTTAATGTGACCCTTACTCTGTCCTCTGGTAGAAACATCACTGCTGAAACCAGGGCCTTTAGACCCATAGAGCTTAAAGTTGTGAGAATGGAAAGCACAAATACCCTCTGGGAACCAGATCCTTCAAACACACAGAAGCTTATGTCACAGGGCAGGAAACACAAATTCCCCAAATGGGTTCTTGGGAGTAATTGTGAGTGAGGCCATTTCTATTTTCACTCCCTGACTCTGAGACCATGTATTCTACTACAGGGGACACAGCACCAGCACTCACAATAGTCATCAGTGTATGATACCTGCGGTTTCCTGGAGGGTGCCCTCCCATCCTTAAAAGGCATCATCCCAAGTCAGTGATCCAGAGGTTTTTTCCAATGGCCATATCACTGCTTATCAGGCCAGCTGCTGCTAGTTGGTGTGGTCTGTGCTAGGACCAGTGAATTTCATTTTTGTTTATACACAGCATTACTTGCTTCACTATAAAGTGTGTTTCTTTGTGTGTTCACAAAGATATTATGTAGGATTCCATGTTAATAGATCAAATACTTTGTAAGAATGTTTGTAATAAGAATATTAATCAAGTTCATGTAAACTGGCAGTAGTTATCAATCACCTCAAATGAGAGTTTACCTAATAGTGAAACCAATATACAGGAAATAAAATTGAGAAATGGAGGGAGAACTATTTCATACATATTATTTGAGCACTTGGCTCTTTAGTGCCTGAAAATAATCTCCCCCAAAGTCTTAGCTCAATGTCTTAGTTTATGTTGTGTTGCTATAATGGAATATTACAAATGGGGTAATTTATAAAGAACAGAAATGTATTTCTCACAGTTCTAGAGGCTGAAAGTCCAAGATCAGGGCATTGGCATTGGGTGTCTGATGAGGGTCTTCTTGCTGTATCCTTGCATAGTAGAAGGCAGAAGAACAAACAAGCAAGCTAGTCTAATGGTGTGTGAAGCCTCTGTTACTAGGGTCTTAATCCCATGAATAAGGAAGGGGCCCTCATGGCTTAATCATCTCTTAAAGTCTCTACTTCCTTGTAAGTATCACACAGGCAACACCAGAATTTTGGAGGGGACACATTCAAACCATAGTAATGAGCCCACACACTCTTATTATCTGAGTTGGGCTTTTGCAATATAGATCCAAAAGCATACTGATGAAACCACCAAGTTACCTTCCATGGCTGTTTATACATTCTTAATTTTGCAAGTAATACCACAAATAATGACTTATTCCGTCTTGAAAGTCATTTTATATCTTTTGGCTGACTTTGAATATCTCCGATTTGATCTATGTTGTGATGATTTTGTAGTTGAAATCTCAGAAACAGGTGTTTCCAAGTTCTTGTGGGTTTTATGATAGTTCTTCAGAGGGATACGAAAATACCATGGTTTATAAGAGAGAGAAGATGGGGGTGTGAAAGCCCAAGAACTGCTACCATTTTTTGAGAACTTACAATGTGCCAAGCACTGTTGTAAGTGCTTTTGTAATTATCAAAGTTTAGTCTTATTACATTCCCATGAGATTGATGCTATTTTTCTCATTTTGACACCGAAGAAACAGGATGAAAAAAGTTGGCTGACTTGCTTTAGTTGACTGCATGAATAAGTAGAAGAATCACAAATTTAAAATATGTTGCACTGACTGTGTTGTTGGTAGGAGTCCAGAGATGTTTTTATTTTGTTTTGTTTTTTTGAGACAAAGAATCTCACTCTGTTGCCCAGGCTGGGGTAGACTGGTACAATCTCAGCTCACTGCAACCTCCACCTCCTGTATTCAAGTGATTCTCGTGCCTCAGCCTCCTGAGTGGCTGGGATTACAGGTGCATGCACTATGCCCAGATAATTTTTGTATTTTTAGTAGAGATGGGGTTTCACCATGTTGGCCAGGTTGATCTCGAACTCCTGACCTCAGCCTCCCAAACTGCTGAGATTACAAGTCTGAGCCACCATGCCCAGCCTAGGAGTCCAGAGATGTGAGAGATCAATGCAGGCTGCAGGAATCAGAAAAGTCTCCCGGTAAAGTGTGAGTGAAACCTCTCCTCTTGGTTTCATCATTTCAAAGCCAGTAGTAAAACAATGATTTGGTGTCCTGAAGTCATCCTTTGAGTTATTATATACATGTATGAAAACGTACTTTTTATCTTTTTCTCAAATTTCCTGCTCCAAAATGACATTTAGAAAATGGAAATAAAAATATTTACTCCACAACTATTATTTTGTTAATATCTTAGTATGTTCAAGCTGCTATAACAAAATACCATAAACTTCGTGGCTTATAAACAACAGAAATTTACTTCTGACAGTTTTGGAGGCTGAGAAGTTCAAGATCAAGGTGGCAGCAGATGTAGTGTCTGGTGAGAGTCTGCTTCCTGGTTCAGAGACAGCCCTATTTTTGCTGTGTCTTTACATAGTCAAGGGGTGAATGAGCTGTCTGGGATCTCTTTTATAATGGCACTGATCCCATTAACGAGAGTTCACTCTCATAGCCTAATCTCCTCCCAAAGTCCCCATCTCCTAATATCATACCCTTGGGACTTTGAATTTCAATGCACAAATTTTGGGGAAACACAAACACCCAGATCATAGCAATATCCTAATCTTGCAAATCAAGAAACTCAAGTGATTTGCCCCATGTGACACAACCAGTGTGTGCAGAGGGAGGCCTTGAACCAAGTCTCAATGGCAGTCAGCACTGTTAGCTCCTGTACTGTTTTTCAATTTTACAGTAAAGAAAACTGTTGCCAGCCTGGTGGCTCACGCCTGTAATCTCAGCACTTCCAGAGGCCGAGGAGAGTGGATTACCTGAGGTCAGGAGTTCGAGACCAGTTTGGTTAACATGGCAAAACCCCACCTCTACCAAATAGAAAAATCAGTCTGGCGTAGTGGTGCACACCTGTAATCCCAGCTACTCGGGAGGCTGAGGCAGGAGAATTGCTTGAAGCTGGGAGGAGGCAGCTGCAGTGAGCTGAGATCGCAAACTGCACTCCAGCCTGGGCAACAGAGCAAGACTCTGTCTGAAAAAAGCAAAAAAACAGGCCTGGCGCGATGGTTTATGCCTGTAATCCCAGCACTTTGGCAGACTGTGGCGGGCTGATCACGAGGAGATCGAGACCATCCTCTCTAACACGGTGAAACCCTGTCTCTACCAAATACAAAAATTAGTCTGGCGTGGTGACGGGCACCTGTAATCCCAGCTACTAGGGAGGCTGAGGCAGGAGAATCGCTTGAAGCCAGGAAGCGGAGGCTTTAGTGAGCCGAAATTGCACCACTGCACTCCAGCCTGGGCGACAGAGCGAGACTCCATCTCAAAAAAACAAACAAACAAAAAAAAAAACAGGCCAGGCCAGGCGCAGTGGCTTACACCTGTAATCCCAGCATTTTGGAAGGTGTAGGCGGGCGGATCATGAGGAGATCGAGACCATCCTGGCTAACACGGTGAAACCCCGTCTCTACTAAAAATACAAAAAAATTAGCCGGATGTGGTGGCGGGCACCTATAGTCCCAGCTACTCGGGAGACTGAGGCAGAAGAACAGTGAATGGCCTGAACCTGGGACGTGGAGCTTGCAGTGAGCCGAGATGATGCTACTGCACTCCAGTCTGCGCGACAGAGCGAGACTCCATCTCAAAAAACAAAAACAAAAACAAACAAAAAAGAAAAAAAAGGAAAGAAAAGTGAGGTCCAGAAAGATCAAGTGACTTGCTCAAGGCATCCCAGTTGTTAAGTGAATAACTATAGCTCTTATATCAGTGCATTGAAATCATTTATCTAATATATATTTCTCCTATTAAACAGTAAGAAAAGACCTTTCATTTATGTTGCTTTATTTTAACTTTGCCAGTATCTAGAACAAAGGTTACTCAATAATAATGTGTTGAATCAATAAAAGGAAGTTGTGATAGAAGCCTTGAGTCCAATGCAAGAAGTGTCAAAACTAAGATCACTACTTTTGAGCTAAATGTTTGGGCAAGTTGAAATTATAAATTAACTGACGTCTTTTAAGTTTCATTAAAGTATAACTTCTGTAGCAAGAACTCCACACTCTCTACGATTTTCTGTGAATGTCATCAATAACTTTATATTTAATTATAGAAATGATTTAATAACAAGAAAAGTCAGGGTTGCTACAGAGAATTTAAGTAAAAACCAAGTTGATTGCAAAATTACGGAAACTTTGATATATCTTGGAAGACATTTTTAGGAATTAAAATAACTGGGAAATTTTGAATACTTATTTGTGAGTATGTTCTAATGGGCTCACAATGGACCAGGGTCATTATTATAATGTGTCTCAGATTTGTTTCTGAAATTTCAAGCCCTAAGAATCAAGGAAGAGTGCTTCTTGGTGTTCTCAAGACATTGGTCATCTCTAATCTACCTCTCTCATGGGCTGCTATAAATCAACTTTTCTAAAGGAGCTTCAGCAACAATACTTTATGATTATTATTCTCCAAGTAGCAGAGGGCAGAAAGATGACCGTGAGTGAAGGTGACAACTTGGTTGTGGCCAGGGTGACCACAGTTACAGGCCTGATGTCTGGTATTTTGGCCTACATGAATTTTGTCTTGGAGAAATTCTTAGACTTCAAAGGGAACCTTATTAGGAAAATGGAAGTGAGTTTCCCAAGAAGTGTCCTGTCTAAATGACAGTGTCCATGGAGATACGGCAAACTCTGGATTTTTTGTATCCAAGGAAGTCTATTTAGGATGGATGTGAGAATGAGTCATCCCTGGTTAGCAGTGATTCTTGCGGTGACCACCCTTCTTTGTTGAAGCTATATCAGCAAGTGGGGTGGAAGGATTTGTCAAAAATAAAATCAGATCAAATTAGAGAATTTAACATTTTAAGTTTGTTATGCATACAAAACAACAGTTCATAAACCAGAACACTTTGAACAGAAAATGGAAAGAAACTTACTTCACAGCAATTACAGCACAGTTTATAAAGCATAAAAGAGAAAATATTTTGACCTTTTTCATGATTGGCTGTTATACATTAATATTCTTTTTAAGACAAGTAGAGTTTTTAAGCTGATTTATGTATGACTGATTGGTTTAATTTTGCTGAATCATGCTAACAGGGATGTAAAGCCTACATTTTGTGTTTCATTTGTGATTAGAGCTAGTGTTTCAGGGAAATCAGGATGACTTAAATTTTGACTATGTTGGTATAAGTGGCTGGCTTTGGGGTATATCTAAACTGTGGCTTCTTTTTTCATTTTTCTTTAAGAGATTGCATTCAGTCTTCTACAGAGCACCTAGCAGGAGCAGGCCGGTGGCAGGTTTCCATTCTCAGAAGTCACTTGGGTATGGATCCGGAACTGTAATTGACATCTATCATGTAGACTGGGAAAAAAACCCTGGTGGTGGTTGGAGGGAATACCATCCTTCAGTGGACAGGAAAGAATGTACCAAGGGGCCATAATTAAAGTCAGGATCCTTTCTCAAACCCCTGGTTAGAAATAAAAATCTCACTTAGAGCAAATAAATTTGACTCAGCCCCCAGACTCATTGGCTTTTGAATGACATTCATATCTTCCTCCTTTGCTTTTTATCTGTAGCACATTGTTGAGATTACAAAGCTTTCTACATGGACTGAAGCAGCATATCCCCCCTGTGATTAATTATTTGTTTCATAAAATCCACAGCTTCTTTAAATGGAATATTGAAAACAACTGTCTTGTCTGGCATAAATTCTGAGATACCTTATTAGTTGGCTTGCTGTTTTGGCAGCAATGTGCTGCCAGGGAACAAGATGAACTGACTACAGAATTGTATGTCTAGGATTCCTGAAGGTGCATGATACAGTGAATGAAGCATAATTTTAGCTTTATCTAGACAAAGGTTCAAAGTCTTGCTTGTCTGCTTGCTGAATGTGTGCCACACTGCTAGCCTTTATTATCCATATCCCAACACAGGCATTCACATTTTTCAATCTTATTATGACTTTAATATTTAATGTTATAGAATGGTTTCAAATTATAAATGCAATAAAAGATTATTTTAAGAAGGAATAATGTTTGACAAAAATTGTATAAAAGCCAATCCAACCATTTTCTACCCACCCTCACTGCTGTACCTCTCAGTTAACCCACGACAAACACTTGGTGTATATTCTTTCTTACCTACCTCCTTGCTCATGCAAAGATGCGCGCGTGCACACACACACACACACACACACACAGAGAAACATCTAGACACTCATAGAGGGTTTCTTGTGTGTATTGTTAGCTAAATAGAGTCATGCTTTGCAATATGATTTTTCTTCTTTCCTGTTAATGCAGAATGGCATCTGTACCAGTTAATATAGATCTAAGTTTATTTTTAAATTCTAATTCTGTCATGCATGCATATTCACACAGATACATGATGTCAAATGGATTATTTCATTCTTACTTTAAAAATATTTTCTTGCCTTACATTTCTGTAATTGTCATTATAATCATATTAACACACCCATACCTGCCCCAAACCCTTCCAGCCTTGTCTCTACCTCTGACCTGCTGAGTACAGACAGCCCTTGGCTCAGGATTTCTGCCCTTGGGCTCACATGAGTTCTGCCACCAACAAGTCAAGTCAGCCTCTTTTGTGTGGGTTTTGAGAGTCCAAGGTATTTTCTTCAAAGCACCTCCCTTCAAGTAGTCCCTGATAATTATAAACGATTTCATTTTTCATATTTAATTCCCCACATGCCAGTTTCTAATTGTATGTGCAAGGTTATTTTTAAACATTTTTCTAAGCCCTTGATTGAAGATATTTAAGGAACTTTCTAGGGACTGTGTAAACTCAGGGCAAAATCAACCCATGGAGCCTTTCATTCTAAGTTCCACGTTCGTATCTAGTCTAGGTCAAGAATGAGTGACAGCAACAACTTTAGCACCCCTTGGGAGAGGAACTAATTCCATTTCTGGACCTATTCAATTTGATCTCATCTTTTGAGACTTTTAGGAAGAAGTCTCAGAGAGACTTAAAACTGCTTGGGAGGCACCATGGCCTTGTGGAATGAGACCATGTCTCAGAGTCAGAGCCATCTAGAGTTTTGTCCTGGCACCACCTCAGCCCCTGTAACCTGAGAGAGGATTCTTCACCTCTATTTGACTTAGTTTCCTTATCTATAAAATTGGGATAATAGTATCGGTCCTGTAGGAATTTTGAGGATTAAATGAGTCAGTGAATATGTGGCACATATCACAGACTGGGAGCTTGTCAGACACATGCACACACACACAGCACTCACAGTGTGCCAAGCACTGTTTAAAACGCCTTGCAATTATTAAAATCTTTGCTATTCATAATAACTCGTGAAGAGGAAAATATTACTCTCACCATTTTACATGTGAAAAAAAGTGAGGCTCACGGCAGTGATGTGACTTAATGCCATCAGCCAGTAAGTGGTAGCTCTGTTTCAAGTTCAGGCAGCCTGGTCCCAGAGTCCACGCTCTTAACTGTTACTATGCTGCCTTCGATGGTAGCTGTTTTCGTAATCTAGGTTTACAATGTTGACTACAATAACTGTAAATTGCAAGATGTGTGTGTGTGTCCATTGCTTCTGAAGGAAGTTTTACTACAGTCACTTTAAAATCGGAAATCAAATGAACTTTAATTATTAAGCCTTTAATGAAAATAAAATAGAGTCACAGCATTTAAAATAGGTTACTTAAGGATGATTTAAGAAGTCTAAATTTCTTCAAACTATTCCACAAATGCAGTATATCTTGCCTTGAAATTGAAAGTGTTTGGATATACCGATTCGTAAATCGAAGAAACTCTTTTTCACTTAGTACCCAGTACTTACACTGACACTTTAAAGAAACACACATCTCATTATAGAGTTTCTCTGGGATTTACTCAGAGAAATATATCAAAAAACAGACATCACACCAATAAGCAATCATTAAGTTTCCACAGTAAGTTCATCATCCTAATCTCCAAATCAGTGACTCTAATAAGTGTGGGAAATCCTATATCCAAGTGGAACAGTTAATTTATTTTTAAATTCAAGGACTTTGCTGAGTCTTTGATATATTAATGTGCTGTGAGTCTCTTAGAGAGGGATATTGTATGCCACGGGTCCTTAATTTGTTGGCTATGGTACCTGTGGCGGCCTCCTAATGTGTAAGCTTGGTTAGGTTGAACTACATTTCCCACAATTCCCTCCTGTGAATGTTTTCAGTTAGCGTAGCCAAGAGAGACATTCTTGTGGAAGACTTGGGAAGTAGAAATGAAGCAGCAGCCATTCTGTAACTCTCCCATGATGTTGCTTACCTGCTGGCTCACCTTGTTGATGAGGGACGACAGCTGGGCCTGCAACCGCTCCACCTTTCCCTGGTCCTACCTTTAGCTTCTCCAGCTCTTGGGCCAGGTTTGCATTCAGTTCTATGAGGAAGGGCATCAGGTCAACAATGTCAGAGGCAGTAAGAACTAACTTGGGTTCCAGCTGTGCTCATGAATTTAATTGATCTTTATTCTCCTCCATGTTATTTCCTTCCTGATTGCCTGTCCTGTGGACTTCAAGCCCCAGAGCAGACATAATGACAACAACTTTAGAGAGACAAAAATAGTGCTTAAAAGGTTCCAACAATTATGTAAGATAAAATCCTTTGGAATATATCACATGTGGTATATAATATACAACATATATATCACCTACTGGTCTGCTTCTCTGATTGGGGCTCTAATAATACATGGCCCTTAAGTCAAGGCACAGTGAAATTATACCTTCAAGAAACAGTATTTTGCAGAACATTAAGTAGAAAATGCTAATGTGGTTGAGTAGCGTTTTGCGTAGAAATTTCTCAATACTTGAGTAAAAACACGTTTAGAGTAAGTCACCACTTAGTAGCATCTAATTTGCCACTTCATTGTAGGTTGTAGTAACAGTAACATTTAGGGTTCTACTGTGGGTAAAATTATGTCACTCTAGACTAACTGTAGTTATATACTAACTTCTAGTATCTGTGAATGTGCCTTATTTGAAAATAGACTCTTTGCAGATGTTATTAAGATGCAAGTTAAGACAAGGTAATACTGGATTAGAGTGGGCTCTAAATCCAATCACCGCTGTCCTTATAAGAGACATAGAGACAGAGACAGACACACAGAAGGAAGACAGCCATTTGAATACAGAGGCAGAGATAGGAGTTATGCTGCCACAACAAAGAACTCCAAGGATTATTGGCAACAACCAAAAACTAAACTAGTTCTTTCCTCAAGCCTTTGGAGGGAGCATGGCCCTGCTGTCCCCTTGATTTTGGACTTCTGGCCTACAGAAATGTGAGATAATAGATTTCCGTTTTTTAAAAAGTCACCCAATTTGTGGTAATTTGCTACAGCAGTATTAGGAAACCAAGAGGATTCCAAAATAATTTTCCTGATGCCTGTTCTGGTGGTCACAAGTCTGACCTGCCACATTTTCTAAAATCCATTGCAGGACAGAGCTAAAGGGGACGTTGATGCCCATCTAGGAATTCTCAGTAACTGTATTCCTTTTAAGAAGTACTCTGAGTTCCACTCATGATGAACAGTTTTGAATAATTTCATACCTTTCTCCTGCCACAAGTGAGCATGTTCCTCCTACAAGATCTCTGGTTTGCTGAGTCCAAGATGCTCAAGGTGGGCAAAGCCAGGGCAAGATCTCCAGGACCCTGCCCAGTTATCTCCAAACTCATGCTCTCTGGGCAGGAGGCTGACTCTGGACAGTTCGTCCTCCTTAACTGTGAAGAAGAGTGATAATTTAGAACTAAGTCAATCCCTGGTGCCTTCAAAGGAAGGTCCTTCCTCACCCTCCAATCCTAACCTTCTGTCCTACTAGTAGAGGCTTTTATATTCTTCCTCTCTCATCTCAGGAATATTCCTGACTTTTCCTTTCTTTCTTATAGCTAGGGACTGAATTATGTACCATCAAAATTCATATGTTAAAGTCCTAATGCTCAATGTGACTATATTTGGAGATGGGGCCTATAAGGAGGTAATATGATGGTTAAATGGGGTCAAAAGGATGGGGCCATGATCCAAGAGGGCTGGTGCCCTTCTAAGAGAGGAAGAGACATGACAGCTTTCTCTGCCATATGAGGACACAGTGAGAAGGTGGCTGGTTGTATGCAAGCCAGGAAGAGAGCCTTACCAAGAACCTTATCTTTTCTGGCACCTTAATCTTAATCTTAATCTTATCTTATCTGGCACCTTAATCTTGGACTTCTCAGTCCTTATGACAGTGAGAAAATAAATTTCCGTTGTTTAAGTCACCCAGTCTATGGTATTTTATTATAGCAGCCCAAGCAGACTGATACTCTGAGCCAGGGTCATTTATCTAGTATCTGCTATTGTAAAAACTCACTCTGTAGGTTTGTATCTGAATCTTTCTGACTCAGACAGATTTTCTTTCAGCTTCTATAGTGGGTTACAAAAAGAATAGAGGTACAGGTGGATGGATTGTGCAAGGAGTAGGAAGAGACCTTTAGAATAGAAACACAGTTAACACTTAGAAATACTATAGTGATTACATGAGACCCTCCCTCTCTCCCCCTCCTTCCCCCTCCCCCTCCCCCTCCCTCTCTTCCTTCCTTCCTTCCTTCCTTCCTTCCTTCCTTCCTTCCTTCCTT
>NC_045436.1:149194132-149267317 GCF_002776525.5 Piliocolobus tephrosceles
CTTCCTTCCTTCCTTCCTTCCTTCCTTCCTTCCTTCCTTCCTTCCTTCCTTCCTCTCTTCCTTCCCTTCATCCTTCCTTCTCTACCTGGCTTCTTTTTCCTTTCTTTTCCCTCCCTCCCTCCCTTTCTTCCCTCTCTTCTCTTCATCCCTCTCTCGTTTCCCACTTGCCTTTTTTCTGTCTTATAGTGATTACCCACATATATGTCACATAATATAAAGTAGGCCCTTTTCTAACCACTAGGCCACGAAGACGTTCCAAGTTCCTGCTGTCTTGGAACTGAAAATCTATACATGTGCACTGAGGCATGGAGCTAACAATGCGTCCATGCCTTAATTGGAAGGCCCACCCTACTTCCTGGGGCTCAGGGATGGTGGGGAGCATAGCATTCCAAATAGAAGAAAACAGCACAGGTTAAAACTCTAAGCTATAAAAATGTCTCTTCACAAAGGTGTATTTAGGGAAGATAAGCTCCCTAAACAATTCTTTGAGTATAGTTAGTTGGGGTAAGTGGATATGTAGTTGGAGGATGTTAAAGGAACATTAAGAGATGAGTCTAGAAAGGAGGGTAAAATCATTTTTTTCGTTGAGACAGAGTTTTGCTCTTTTTGCCCAGGCTGGAGTGCAATGGTGTGATCTCAGCTCACTGCAACCTCCGCTTCCTGAGTTCAAGCAATTCTCACTGCCCCAGCCTCCTGAGTAGCTGGGATTACAGGCACCTGCTACCACACCTGGCTAATTTTTATTTATTTTTTTAGTAGGGATGAGGTTTTGCCATGTTGTCCAGGTAGGTCTTGAACTCCTTACCTCAGGTGATCCACCGACCTCAGCCTCCCAAGGTGCTGGAATGACAGGCATGAGCCACAAGGGATTCGAGTGAGACACTAAATAAGTTAGAATTCATTATCTTTACTACATAGGGTTCTGTGGAAAGTTCTGCAAAAATTCTGAATAAGGAAATGATCATACTATTCTAGCTTTCTAAGGACCCTGTATATGACCTGTACTCCAGTTGGACTATAATGTCACAAAGTAGGGGCCATGTCTATGTCCATGTGGTTCCTGCATCACCAGAGCCTGCCACGGCTCTTGGAGCAGAGACAGTGCTCCCCAGTTGCTCACTGAGTGAATGAATGAAGCTTAGAGAAGTAACTACACATGGCCAACACCTAATATTTGTATCATGATTCTGGGAGATTTGTTATAAAAGATAGTAGAAAATAAATCAGAGAAACTTGCCAGCTCTGTTCTTGCCACTTTATTTCTTATATTTACTCTAAATCCCTCATGCTGTAATTAGGTCCAGACCCCCCTTGTCTTTTTCAGAAATGGAGGGTAACTGAGTAACACACTTTTTGTGGCATGAACATTGCCATGCTTGATGATCATCACTGAATTGTCCTCAGATATCTCTAAAATAAACAATTCCTGTTTTTATTAAATTACGTTGTTCACAAATCTAATTTTCCAACTATTTAATCATCTCTGCAGCTGACCTGGATTTTTGCTGCTTCACCTCTCTGGGCCACCAATATCTTGCCTAGAAAAGAAGCAGCTTGAGCTGGATAATCTCCAAGGGAACAAATTCTAGCCAAATGACCTTTGTGGTGATAAGTACTAGAAATTGGTGAACAATAAATGTGCCATATCTAGTCTTTGGCGAATGTTTGGGTGCTACTCAATACATTAACGAGAAATTTCTAAATTACCACATTTCTGATTTGGGATGAATTAGAACTCAGTGAAATACGCTTAATGCTAAGATGGTAACAAACTGCTTTCTGAGGTTGTTGATAAACAGGTGTTTGGTTTTAAAATGAGAAGGAAAAACAACAGATTTTGAGTGCTTACTGTGTACTATGGACTTTTCATAATTTATTTCTTCTAATTCCTAAAGCAGCTCTAAGAGATTGGTATTTTTTCCTGTCTCAGGATGAGAAGAGAGAAGCTTGAGTAGCTTTCCGGAGGTTGCATACCTAGTAAGTAACAGAATCAGGACTTGAACCCAGGTCTGTTCAACTCTAAAGCCAAGGCTGTTTGCCCAATACCTGAATTGGACAGAAAATAGAAGAAACAGCCTAGGATGCTGGGCTATTTCTAAAAATCACCATCATCATTTTTTGGGCACCTCTCAGTTCTCAGGCATTAGGCTAGATACTTCAATAATCAGTAGAATTACCTGATTAAAATGTGATTTCTGGACCCCACTCTCATAAATTCTTCTATAAGCCTGGGTGGGTGTGACCTATTGGCGACTTTAACGAGTACTCCAGATGTTCCTGGTGCAGGTAGTCTGAAGCCTGCTGTTTGATATCCTTAGTAGTTGCCTAGATTCTAAGTCTGGATCCCTAGCTCCATCATTATTAGCTAGATAATGTTACAAGAGTTACTCAACTCCTGTTAGCCACGGTTTTCCTCTCTAAATAATGGGGGTAATGACGATGCCTAACTCTTAGACATGTGAAGATTAAACAAAGCATTTAGTGCTTCTGAAACTTAGGAAATTCTCAGTTAATATTAGCTATTATTGTTCTAAGGAGAGGAGGGTATTATTTAAAGAAGAAACAATTCAGTCATTTTCTCTACCAGACATTTTTTGTGTCTTTGTGGTTATGGACTACCATTTCTACATAGCAGCTGATGGGATGGTGGTAGGGAATTAGGCTGTGCCTGGAAACGTCAGTAATATACATATATATTTTTTTTCCTGAGTGATATGGTTTGGCTGTGTCCCTACCGAAATTTATTTTTATTTTTATTTATTTGTTTATTTATTTTGAGACGGAGTCTCGCTCTGTCGCCCCGGCTGGAGTGTGGTGGCGCGATGTCCACTAACTGCAAGCTCCGCCTCCCGGGTTCACGCCATTTTCCTGCCTCAGCCTCCCGTGTAGCTGGGACTACAGGCGCCCGCCACGGCGCCCGGCTAATTTTTGTATTTTTAGTAGAGACGGGGTTTCACCGTGTTAGTCAGGATGGTCTCGATCTCCTGATCTCGTGATCTGCCCGTCTCGGCCTCCCAAAGTGCTGGGATTACAGGCGTGAGCCACTGCGCCCGGCCGAAATTTAATATTGAATTGTGGTTCCCATAATCACCACATATCATGGGAGGGATCAGGTGGAGATAATAAATCATGGAGTGGTTTCCCCAATCCTGTTCTCGTAATAGTGAGTGAGTTCTCGTGAGATCTGACGGTTTTATAAGGGGCTTCCCCTTTGACTAGGCACTCGTTCTTCTTTTGCCTGCTGCTGTGTGGCGAAGGATGTTTGCTTCCCCTTCTGCCTTGTAAGTTTCCTGAGGCCTCCACAGCAATACTGAACTGTGAGTCAGTTAAACCTCTTTCCTTTATGAATTACTCAGTCTCGGGCAGTTTTTTATTAGCAGTGTGAGAATGGACTAATAAGCTAGAGTATCTTTATTATATGTTCTTCCTCCTCCCCCACTTTTGATAATGGTGAAAATTTATCTTTGAGGTGCCAACAGATCCTTCAGAAGGAATGTTTTTTTCTCATTGATCATCACCACATAGACCTCTGGCTGTCAGGGCTACTTTTTCCTTATAAGTCTTGCTTGGGAAATAGCTTCCTTTCTGGCTTTTTTAAGAGAGATGAGAATGAAAGAAGCTCAGAACAGCTAGAACAACTTTCTTTTTCCCTTCCCATACCCCCAGGTCAGAAATTCCTTCTGCTAGAGAGCTCTCCCCTGGACTGGAGATATTAAAATAGGAGGCCAGTAGGTTTCTATTCAATGCCTCACAGCTCAGGCATGGGATCAGGCTTGCAAGCACAGGATCTGCTGAAAATGTTCAATGGACTCTGGCTTCAGCTGGGTAAAATGGACTCTTTCACATGTGGGCATGGCTCTTCAAGTTCTATTGCCAATGTTCCTGCTTATTTTTCCAGTTCATCTTGTGCAACTCTCATCTTTTTTTGTCTGCTTCATACTCTCTGGACATTTTTGGGGTGGTGTTGGAGCTTTACTTTCTCTCCACTTTAGAAACTTTTCAGGCCCTTATTTATTTATTTATTTATTTAGTCTAAACATGTTTCCTCCGCTCATTTTTCCTTCATATTTCCTTCGTACCTCACTTGGATAGTTTTTCCTATGGAAAGTCTACTAGATATTGGTTGCATTCCTATGTGTTTCTGCAACATGATGATTACTGCTGTCATAACATTTAGCAAAACATAGCATGATTATTTGCCTTTATATGTGTTGCCCCTACTAGATTAGCAGCACCTTGACTTAGGGACCTTATCTGTCATGTTCCCTTCCTACTCCCAGTACCCTATCCCACATATAAAGTTGAGGCTCTTAAGTATTTGCTTGGTGAATAAGCAAGTTATCTTACAGCATCTGCCTGAACAACTCCAATCATGGGGAGCTTGTTACCTCCTCACAATGCCAGATCTGGTTTTGAAAGATTCTGCCAGTTGAAAGCTCTCTGTGATGCAGAATAAACAGAAATCAGTAGTCCTACAATTTTCCAGGAAAGCAAAATGTCGCAGTGTTGGAAGTTGAGGGAATGTCTCTGGTCCTGCCATCATATCACAGTCTTCAAAAAACTTCGAAGATACTGACTAAAATGCAAAGTGAAGACTTCTTTCTTAAAGAAGGGCCACTAGACAGGCAAACACTGAAAGAGTAAAGCTGGTGGCTCATCTGGGATGGAAAACATTGTAATTTTTTATTATGCAAGCAAAAAAGGCAGAAGGAATGCCTTTGAGGACCAGGGATAGAGTGGCATTCCAACAGGGTCTTCCTGAGAGGGATGGCTATGGCTGGAACAACGGACTGGTGAATTCACTAGGAAGGCTTTGAATGATGGAGGATTCCCGAGTGAAGGAGGTAATGCCCCTGACTCTAGGAATGGAGGACAGCACTGAGATAGTTACCATCTCTTCTAGCCCAGGTGGTGGTAGGTGTTGTAACTGGATCAATCTTCTCCCTCACTCCACTTCCAGGAGGGAGATTTAATTATCCCCATTTTACAGAGGGAAAGTGAAATTTTGTAAAGGAAGTAATTGATTCAAGGTAACATAGTAAACAAGGAGCTGCAACAATTTTTCCAGTGTTTCCCTACAACTTAATAGAGTTAAGTTCATTTTATTTTACAACATATAAAACATGTATATATTGCCATTTATGTAAACACAATGTTTCAAAAGATTCTAGCCCCATTTTATTTAATTTTAAAAATATTTATTTATTTATTTATTCGTTTATTTTTGAGACAGAGTCTCGCTGTGTTGCCCAGGTCGGAGTACAGTGGCATGATCTTGTCTCACTGCAACCTCCACTTCCCAGGTTCAAGTGATTCTCCTGCCTCAGCCTCTGGAGAAGCTGGGACTACAGGTGTGCACCACTATGCCCAGCTAATGTTTGTATTTGTAGTAGAGACAATGTTTCACCATGTTGGCCAGGGTAGTCTTGAACTCCTGACCTCAAGTGATCTGCCCTTGTCGGCCTCCGGAAGTGCTGGGATTACAAACATGAGCCACTGTTATATGAGGCAGAAGTAAATGATTTAGGTAGACAGTTAAGATAAAGTGAGTCCTCAGCAGAAAACTTTCCTTTTAACAAAAAGCAGCTCAAAAATAACTCCCTTTCTAACCTCATGCAGTTCAAAGAAATCACTTCTCTTCTAACAAGGAGCAGCCTGAAAGAGCAGACAGTAAAATACAGATAAGACTGGGGGCTGGGGGGTCGAGGGGAAGTCTCCTGGGTAATCACCAAACTTCACACTTAACACAACGGGCCCCAGTAAAACAGTAGGCCTTAATAAGCACTTTCCTTTCCCTTTAGGTGCACTAAGATAGGGAAGCTAAATGCAGACTTGGGACGCCTGCAGCTGAAAGAAGATGTATGGGAAGAGACACAGAAACTCTCCCTCCCAGATAAGCCGGAAAAAGAAACACAGACTAAGCGTCAGCCTGTGTGGTCAGGGAATGGGATAAGAACTGATAAAACAACAACAACAAAAAACTCTACTCTGTACAGATAGCACACCTGGTCCCCACTAAACTGAGGGACCCTAGGAGGATAAGACATCCCCTCCTCATGAGCCCCCTCCTCACTAGCCCATTTATAAAAACCCTGATTTATTTATTTATTTATTTATATTTTACTTTAAGTTCTGGGATACAGTGCAGAACGTGCAGAAAAACCCCTGACATTTTTACTATAACTTGGCAACCTGCTGGAGACCCCCCTCTGTAACAGAGAGCTGTTCTTTCCTTTTGCCTGTGAAACTCCTGCTCCAAACTCACTCTATTGGTATGCGTGTCCACAACCTCTGTCTCCTGGGCTGTGAGACTAAGAACCTTGGTGTTTACCCCAGACAACGAAGCTGCTTCACCACTGCGCTCAGCTAGCCCCCATTAAAAAAAATCACATTTTGTCCTTTAAATCTACCTTGTTAGAAAAGCCACATACCAGGATCTCTAAATGCTTCATTACATAAAACAAAAGCATGTAAAATAGCACCATTTTCTTCACCACTTGCTACATGTTTTAACATTTTAAAAAACAAAATTTCTAAACTTCCATCACAAGAATACTCAAATTGCCTCATATAAGTATATGGCTGTAATTCTTCCAACAAAGTTTTTCTTTCCAGCAAAATGTTTCCACATCAGGGAAAAACTTATAGATATAACAACTCATTGCAAACTGGCTGAAAAGGAGGTTCCTATATCAGGAATAGTGGTGACTTTCTTCAAAATAATGGATGTAAGAGGGTACTGCCATGTTTCCCCTCCTAAGCGCTATGAGTTTGAAGTCCAGGCTTCACTGGTCTCAGCAATTGTTTGCCAAGGGCGTGACCACTGCAGCTCTCTCTCCCTCAAGGCAAATATCCACTGAAAACAAAGGCACTTGATGAGTGCAAGGGCTGCCAGAAAGCCCTAGTCAGACCGCAGTGTTGAAGCCTTCCTCAGAGTTAAAGGATCAAAGAGTATCTTTGACATTAAGATCATAGCTTGAACAGAACAGCATTTAGTCTTCGAAAAGGAGTCATGAAAGTGGACGGTTAGGGCCAATCCTCAGCTTGGCAATGAGTTTATTTTGTAATTTCTTCCCCACTTTCTTCAAACCCTCATTCCCTGGCAGTTTGCCAACCAGTGTTGCCAGTGACACCAAACTCAGTACTCATCCATCTCTCCACTTTCTCTAATTGAACTTGATTCCACCTGAATCAAAATTTGATCCTGCCTTAGCCCTATTCATTCAGGGCCTTTCCAGTTGACTGGGTTAATTTTGTTATAAATTCATTCAAAAGAAATGGTAGTTTAACATATCAGGCATTTAAGTGAACTTGCATTGTAAGAAGTAAGTTCTAATTCTGAGGGTAAGGGATGGAAATCTTGGGGATTTCAGGTACATTGTATGAAAGGACAAAAAAAGTTTATATCATATTTCAAAACTCTACAATTGATGTGTAATGTTAGCCATAGATACACATATTTAATTGAAAGTTTTCTACCAGTAGTTGTAAAAGTAGAGAAGCAGATGAAATTAACAAGAAGATTTTAATCCAAGGTACTCGAAATATTATCTTTAAACATGTAATCAATATTGACATTATTAATGAGATACTTATATTCTTTTTTTCTTCCAAGATTTTGAAATCTGATGTGTATTTTACACACACAGGACGTATGAATTTGGACTAGCTGCATTTCGAGCTCCAAGCCACATGTAGTTTGTGGCTGCCCTACAGGACAGCACAATTATATTCAGAAAAATGAAGATCACATTATTTGTAGTGCATGCACTTAATTTCTAATTGAATTTAGGAGGCAGTATGATATAACAGACACAGTATGTATCTTAGATTATGATTGAAAACCCTGCTGAGTGTTATAGACAAGTTACATAAGATCTTTGAGCCTCAGCTTGCTCACTTGAATTGTAAGAGAGAAATAGTAATAATCACTTTAGAGGATTGCTGTTGGGGGATCTAATGATAAAATATACAGAAAAGCCCTGAGTGGAGGGCTCTCAATGAGAGCCAGTCCATATTCTCCCTTCCCATTCAGAAATCTTTGTA
This sequence comes from Piliocolobus tephrosceles, assembly GCF_002776525.5. NCBI lineage: Eukaryota > Metazoa > Chordata > Mammalia > Primates > Cercopithecidae > Piliocolobus > Piliocolobus tephrosceles. The sequence goes on from NC_045436.1 coordinate 149,202,179, forward strand.
TTTTTCCTTCTCTTTTCTACACTTCTTATCCCAAACCTCCCCTTTTTAAATGCTAGTTCAATCCTCAACTTCTCTATGAAACTTTTTTTTTCTTTTCATTTTTATGATTCTATTGTTCTCACTAAAGATTTCCTAAAAAAAAAAGTGGCAAGATCATGAGATCTGATAGCAAAACATAGTTTGGCCACATAAAAGTTGGGTGATCTTGGGCAAGATCAAGGTTGCTCACCTTCTTCAAATTATGCGTATCGTGAGAATAATAACAGTATTGAAATTAGGTCTCTTGTGGGGATTACAGACTAACCAGTTAGAGCACTTGACATAGTGTGTGGCACATAATAAACATTCAGTAAATGCAATTAGATCTCAGAGTAGCTAACAAATAATGCAAGAAAACATTTGCAAGTGTTCAATACACAATGTAACCCTTGATCACGTACTTCTGCACACTCATATCCATCACCCCACTTGTGTTGATTCTCTCTCGCTGACTTAATTGCAAATTCCTGGAAGAAAGGGACTATACTTCATGCAATTATTTCATCTTTCAAATCTCAAAGCACAGAGCTGAGTCCGTGTTGCATCTTTGATAAGAATTTGAAGAGCTATAAAATATTTCTTCTCTTTCATGTCTATGTTATTAGACAGGTCCTTGGGCTTTATGTTTGGATATAGAGAAATGGATGTGGTAATGTGAAGTCAGCTAGACAGTATTTATTTGCCAAGTTTCATTAAGGCCTTTTCCTCTGCTGAAGCACTGTACTTTTATTGGTAAAATATAATACAATTACCAGAGACAAGTGTAACTAATAAATTTCAGCACTATTTGCTGAAAAGAGTATGTTAATGGCCTTTGCAGTTTTGTCAAAGTTCAGTTGGCTGTATGTGTATGAGTCTATTTCTGGGTTCTTTATTCTGTGCCATTGGCCTGCATGCCTATACTTTCACTAATGCCTTGACTACTGTATCTTTATATTATGTCTTGAAATTGTATAGCATAATTTCAAATTTGTTTTTGGTTTTTAAAGTTGTTTTAGATATTCTGTCTTATGCATTTTTGTCTAAATTTAGAATCATCCTGTCAATTAAAATAAGGATGCCTATTGAAATTTTGATTGTAATTGTGTTGAATCAACAGATCATTTTGGGAAGAATTGACATCTTAATATTGTGCTGGATGATCTATGAACATGATATAGTTCTTAATATAGTTAGGAATTCTTTTATTTCTCTCAGCTATGTTTTATAATTTCAGTGTGTAGGTCTTAAATCTCTTTTGTCAGGTTTATCTGTAAGAGTTTCATTATTTTTAATGCTATTTTAAATGGTACGTTTTGTTGGTTTCAATTTCTGATTTTTCATTACTGATGTTAAAAATAAAGCTCATATATATTGATCTTATAATTTATAACCTTATTAAAAATACTTATTAGTTTTAATAGCTTTTTAAAGATCTTATTTTGTTTTCTACATAGACAATTACATCATACACAAATAAACCTTTACGTTGTCTTTTCCAGTCTGGTTGGCATTCATATTTTACTTTTCTTGACTTATGGTAATGGATAGAGCCTTCAGTACAATGTTGAATAGAAGTCATGAGAGTGAATATTTAGGTTTGTTCCTGATTGTGGGACAGTATTCAGTTTTTCACCGTTAAGTATGGCATCAGCTGTAGGTTTTATTATAAGTGCCCTTTATCAGGTTGATTTAGTACTCTACTATTTCTAGTTTTCTGAGAGCTTTTATCAGGAGCGGATGCTGGATTTTGTGAAATGCTTTTTCTGCGTGTATTAAGGCAATCATAAAGATTGATTGTTTTGTCTCTGTGAGTTACATTGACTGGGCTTTGTATGTTAAATGAATTGAGTATTACCGGGACAAACCTCATGTGGTCATGATGTATTATCCTCTTTATATATATTACTGGATTCAGTTTGCTAAACTTTGTTAACAATTTTTTGCATCTATGTTGTAAGGGATACTGGTCTGTGGTTTTCTTGTAATGTCTTTATCTATTTTGGTATCAGAATAATGGGGACCTCAGAATGAGTTGGGAAATATTCCTTCCTCTTGAAATTTTTGGAAACATTTGTGTATAATTTACATTATTTAATACTTAAATGTTTGGTAGATGCCCAGTGAGGGCATCTGGGCCTGTAGTTTTCTTTGTAACAAGTATTTTAAATGCAAATTGAATATCTTTAATAGATATATGACTAATCAGGCTATGCAATTATTTTTTATTATGCTTTTGTCATTTTTGTCTTTCAAGAAATATGTCCATTTCATCTATATTGTATAGTTTATTGGCTTAAAGTTGCCCATAATATTCTATTACTATCCTTTTAATATATGTAAAATCTCTATTGATGTTACTTCTTTCATTCATGAAATTGGTAACTTTTGTATTATTTCTTTTTATCTTTGTCAGTCTGGTTAGTGTTTTATTACTTTTAGTGATTATAATGACTATAGAACTAGCTTTTTATTGGTTTCTCTATTTTTAAAATTTCACTGATTTATGCTCTAATCTTTATTGTCTATCTTCTGCTTACTTTAGGTTTAATTTGCTCATTTTTGTAGTTCCTAAGCTGAGGTCACTGATTGGAGAGATTTCTTTTTGCCCCCTAATTCAAGCGTCCAGTGCCCTGAATCTCTGTAAATACTGCATTAGCAGCATCCCCACCTTTGGATATTTGGTGTTTATATTTTTAACCAGTTCAAAATACTTTCTAATGTTCCCCACAATTGCCTCTTTGAGTCATTATGCTATTTAGAAGTGTAATGTTTAGTTTCCAAATATTGGGGGGAGATTTTCCAGATTTGTTATTGATCTCTAATTTAATTCCATTGTGATAAAAGAACATACCTTATATGAATTGAATAATTTGAAACTTATCAAGACTTAATTGATGGTCTAAATTATGAAAGAAATTGGTAAATGTTCTGTGTGCACTTGAAAGTGTATTCTGCTGTTGTTAAATGGAGTGCATTATAATGGCATTAAGGACTAGTTGGTGCATCCTTAGTCATTTTTCTACTTGTTCTATCTATTTTTCAGTGAGAATATTGAAAAATCTGATTGTGATGGTGTAAATGGTATTTTTGCCTCATGTGTTTGGAATTTTGTTTATTTCGTGCCTAGATGTTTAGGATTGTTATGTTACCTGGGTTGACCCCTTTATCATTATGAAATGACTGTCTTTATACCTGGTCACATTCTTTATCCAAAAAGCTATTCTTTCAGGTGTTATTAGAGCCTGCCTAGCTTTCTTTTGACTAGTGTTAATGTATTATATATTTCCCCCTTTTTAACTTTTAACTGATTGGTATTTTTATATACAAGGTGGAGTCTTGTAGACAACATCAAACTGGGCCTTGCTTTATGTCTAATCTGACTGGCTCTGCCTCTGAATGAATAGGTTTAGCTCGGAGATCAGCAAACAACAGCTTACCACCTATTTTTGTAAATAAAATTTGATCAAAACACAGTCATGGTCATCATGCTCATTTTTTTATGTAATGTTTACAGCTGCCTTCACTCTCCAGTGACTGAGTTAAGTGGTTGTGACAGATACCATATGGCCTCAAACCCTAAAATATGGACTGTCTGATCCTATAAAGAAAAAGTTTGTCAATCCATGGTTAACATCATCTACATTTGATGTAATTATTGATAAAGTCACATTAACACCTACTAATTTGTTATTCGTTTTCTATTTGTGTCATCTGTTTTTTCCCTTTTCCTTCTGTTCCTGATTACTTTTGCATAAATTGACTAGACTTTATGATTCCATTTTGTCTGCTTTGGTTTTCTAGCTATAACAATTTGTTGTGTTATTTTCATGCTTCTGTTTAGAGTTTATAGTATTCATCTGAATATATCATAGTCTCTCTTCAAGTATGTCACTTCATGTATTGTATAAGACCTTACAAGAAAATATTTCCCTTTATCTTCTCATCTGTAGGTCTTGTGCTATTGTTAGCATATATTTTACTTGCACATATGTTATATACCTTAAAATATCGTGCTATGGCCTTTGCATTAAACACATAGTTGTCTTGTAAATATATTTAAATGCGAAATTTTTTATAGTTTGCAATGGAGTTTAATAGTTACCATTTCTTGTGCTCTTCTTTTGTTTGCATAGATTTATATCTTCATTTGGTGTCATTTTCCTTCTGCCATAGGGATTTTCTTTAATAGTTTTCTAGTAGAGGTATGCTGATGTTGAATTCTTTCAGCTTTTTTTTAATGCCTAAAAAAATGTTGCTTTTTCCCTATGTTTCTGAAAGAGTGTCTCTAAGTTTAGAATTCTAAATTGATAGTTGTGTTTTTATTTTCTTGCAGTACACTACAGAGCTCATTCCAGTGTATTCCGGCTTTTATTATTTCTCATCAGGAATGTACTGTCATATGTCCTTTATTCCTCTGTGCATTGTCTTTTTTTTCCTCCAGCTGTTTTTTACATTTTTCCCTTTATTACTGTTTTAAGCAGTTAGATTATGATGTGCTTCCTTTGAATTTTATTCTTGTACCTTTGTTTGGGGTTCATTGATTATCTTGTGTCTTTGGGTTTATACTTTTCCTCTAATTAAAAAAAATTAAGCCATTATTTCTTCTAAAAATTTACCACCCTCTTTCTTTTCTTTTGGGGTGTGCAGTTACAATTTGTGTTTGAATGTCTAATCTGCTAGTAATCCCATCCATTTTAGCTTTGATATCAGATATTGTGGTTTTAATCTCTAGAGGTTTGATTTGAGCCTTAAAAAATACATTTTTTTTTTTTTTTTTTTCTTGAGACGGAGTCTCACTCTGTCGCCCAGGCTGGAGTGCAGTGGCATGATCTTGGCACACTGCAAGCTCCACCTCCTTGGTTCATGCCATTCTCCTGCCTCAGCCTCCTGAGTAGCTGGGACTACAGGCGCCTGCCACCACGCCAAGCTAATTTTTTGTATTTTTAGTAGAGATGGGGTTTCACGGTGTTAGCCAGGATGGTCTCAGGCTCCTGACCTCGTGATCCGCCCGCCTCGGCCTCCCAAAGTGCTGGGATTACAGATGTGAGCCAATGCGCCTGGCCAAAAAATACTTTTAACCTTTGATCTTTCCTCTAGATTCCTGAACTTATAGAATGCATGATAATAACTATTTTAATGTTTTTTTCTATTATGTAATATATATAATCCATCAGTTTTGGTGGATTCCATTTTGTCTTCATTATGGGCATTTATTTGCATGCCTGGTTAGTGACTTTTGATTAGATGTGAGAAATTGTAAAGTTTTACATGATCAGATGCTTGATGTTTTGTATTTATAATTTTTTTTTTTGTTTTTTGTTCTGAGATACAGTTTAGTTATAAGTGAACACATTTTGATTTTTGAGGTCTTGCTTTTGAGTGTTGTTAGGTATGACCAGAGCACAAATCGTTCTATAACTAACATTTCTTTCCTATGAGGCAATACCCTTCTGTGTACTCTACACCGTGGTCTATGATTTATGGAGATTTTTACTGTGGCTGTGAGAATTGGGTCTATTCTCAGACCTGTGTGAACTCCATGTATTGTTCTATTGTATTGTTCTATTAGGCTGTTCTTTCCTCGGCCTTGTGTAGTTTCTTCACATCTGTACTGATTGATTCGCAACTAAAGACTTGAGGAGATATATACAGTTAACTCTCTGTGCAGCTTTCTCTTCTTTGATATTCTTACTGTGGACTCTAGCCACTTCAACCTCCTTGTGAGCAGAGCACATGGCCTTCAGTGAGGCTATGGAATGCTAAATGGGTTTTCCTGTCCTTATGCCATGACCTGGAAACTATCTCCAGGCAGTTAGCTGGGTAATCATAGCACTCTATCACTATGCCATCTTGCCTTTCAGTGTCCTTCATTTTCAGATGTCTAATGTCTTAAAAACATTGTTTTCTATAGTTTTTTTCTGTTTGTTTAAATTGCTGCTGTTGGGAGAATCACTCCACTCCCTGTTACTCTACCTTGATCAAGGGTGGGTTTCATTTTAAAAGTGTAGCATTGTTTGCATAACCAACTTAATATAATTAATAACCTATCTCAAAAATTTTAGGATAATATAATTTTTCACAATTATAAATAACACTGAATTTTTTTTCTATAAAATCTTTGACTGTATTTTTTCCCAATAAGGTAGATTCTTAAATGAGGAATTCTTACCATAGACAAAGACATCTTTTAAAGCTTTTGATAGTTTGTGCTAAATTGTCTCTCTGAGCTTGGCTTATCTGATCTTGGCTAGACTTGCCCACATTTCTGGAGGTGAATTAGCTGTGGGCTTAGGTAGAATGGCCTTGGCTTGGATGACTGGGACATCAGCTCTGGTTGACATGTCTGTCATCCTCTAGCAGGTTAGCTGGGTTTGTTCTCCCCGGTAAAGGCTGAGGTACAAGAGAGCAAGCAGCAAGGTGGAAATATTTTATTTACTTCTGTTTCCATCACATCTGCTGACGCTTCATTATGCAAACTGTTACATGACTTGGCATGTATTCACATAGACACTACAAGGTTAGATGGCAAAAGCTTGGTTACGGTGAGACTTAAAAAATCAGGGCTATTTATTCAGTCAATCTGTCTTATTCTGTGAGGCATATTAAGTTCTCAGTGAATGATAACATTTTACCTTTTTCTTTTTAGAGTATATTACTCTTGGAATTGCATTAGCATCCAGTGATATCTTTTAGTCCCAGTAGCTTAGTTCCATAAACACTCATATTTATGAAGGAATTTATTTTCTTTCTCTAAGAAATTGCTCAATGCATGACTGTTGTATTAAGTAATACTGTATTCATGCTACCTTACAGGGCATGTGAAACAAAAGACTACAAAAACATGTTTGTGCAACTATTAGAATAATTCTAAATTAATTCTGTTTCTGTGACTATGTTTTTTTTTTTTTTTAAGACGGAGTCTCACTCTGTCACCAAGCTGGAGTGCAGTGACATGATCTCGGCTCACTGCAACCTCTGCCTCCTGGGTTCAAGCGATTCTCCTGCCTCAGTCTCCTGAGTAGCTGGGACTACAGGCATGTGCCACTATACTTGGCTAATTTTTGTATTTTTAGTAGAGACGGGGTTTCACCATGTTGGCCAGGATGGTCTCGATTTCCTGATGTCACCATCTGCCCGCCTCGGCCTACCGAAGTGCTGGGATTACAGGCGTGAGCCACCGCGCCAGGCCAAGTATTATTTTAATACCAATCTTTGAAATGCCTTTTCCCTTGCTTATCTAACTTTTATTTTCTTAACTGCCCAACTCACATTCCAACTTATACCGGAAACATTCTTGAATCTATAATAATCTTGCTCTTGCTAATATAGTATCTCTAGAAGGAACCTGGGGTAGAACCCTAGGTTTTACCATACTAGATTCTATAAAAACTAGTTCATGTGAGTAATTAACAAAAAATTTGAAAAAAGTTCTCTGGTCAAAAGAATAAGTTGATAAAATTCTTGGTTAAAAAAGTTGAATTTTTATTTTTAATGCCCCATACAACAGTGTAAATTGCATATCCACAAAGGGGAGGGGAACAATTATTTGAAGCCGTTCCCAAATTTATTAATTTAAGTAAAAAGTTTCTTTTTTAAACTATGTCATAAGCTAGCATTTGAAGAATTTCACTTGGGGATGCATTAATACATAGCATGCAATATGGCAATTTAATATGTGCTTCCTGGTCATCTCAAATATACTTTATTTTCATTTGCTTATGCCTAGTTTCTTCAATAATAATATCATGATGTACACCGGGATTGAAGATTACAAAAAAGATTTTCATAAATTATTTAACTTGATCTTTACAACAATATCTGAGCAGTCAGAGCTGGTGATGTTTAAGAAGTGACCCGAAGGCCTCACTCAACTTTTTAACTGATATTGATTGAATAATTATATGATTCTTATCAGCATGGTAGGCTCTGGGGTTACACCGGTGTCCAAGAGAGCAGTTCATGGCAGGGAATCATTCAGGCAGGGACTTACGTAAAAATAATGCAAAGAATGCAGTCTTTAGGAGATAGATGGTGGTGATGGTTGCATGGCAGTTCATAATGCCTCAGAATTGTATATTTAAATACAGTTAAAATAGTAAATTTTATGTTATACATATTATACCACAATAAAAAGTAATAAAGCAAACAGAAAGCAGATGAAGAATATGGTAAAATGATAATAAGTATTAAGACTAGGTGATGAATATTTGGAGCTCTATATAATATTCTCTCTTCTTAAATATTTTTGATTTTTTATAATAAAGTGAAAATCAATGTAAGAAGAAACACTCTTCAGTCTAACAGCAATGGACAGCTATTGAATGATTTTAAAGAGAGCTACATGATAAGATTTTATCTTTTAATGGCAAAAACCGCAATTACTTTTGCACCTGCCTAATAGGATCACTGATGGATGCTTCGTGGAGAAATAAATGATCAGGAATAAAAGGGAGATTTGAGATATCTAGGTAGAAGAATGTTTTTTGTTCTAGGGTGATATCAGTAGTCATGAGGAAAAGTGGATATATTGAAACATATTTAGGATGAAGAATCATTAGACTTGGTGATTGGATACATGACATTTCTGACATAAGCTATGGAGTAGGTGGTGAAGGAGGTAGGAAGATGAGAAATCCAAGAAGTGTCATGTCAGAGAAACCAAAAGAAAAGATGGTCAATGTTACATGCTGCAAAGAGCTTCAAGTAAAATGATTTCTGACATGAGAAATATAGAAATTATTTGTAACCTTAGCAAGAGGATTTTTGGTTTAGTGAGTGGAAACTAGCTAGTCGTAGGTTGAATAGTAAATAGAAAGGGAAGGAATTTATTCAAGAGGTGTGTATGATTCTGACTGGTGGGGATGTGAAAGACATTGAGCAAGTTGTGGAATGGAGCTTTTGTTTTGTTTTAGTTTAGGATTGGACAAATTTGGGCATCTTTGAATGCTTATAGGGAAGATCCGGTAGACAAGAAGTGGTTGAGCCATGGTGGGGAGGAATGGGCTCTAGGCCAGGGATCAGTGTAGTTTTTCCTTAAAGGGCTAGATAAGTGAATATCTTAAACTCAGCAGTCCATGCAGTGTCTGTCTTCATGACTCAACTCTGCCATAGAGCAGCCACAGACAGCATGTGAAGGAACCAGTGTAACTGTGTTCCAGTAAAACTTTATTTGTAGATAATGAACTTTGAATTTCATATCATTTTTATGTGTCAAAAAAATATCATTCTTCTTTTGAATTTTTTTCAAGTATTTAGAGCTATCAAAATCATTCTTAGCTCTAGGGTCATGGATAAACAGGTGGGATTTGGTTCCTGGATCATAGTTTGCCAACTTCTGCACTAGAGCACAAGTGAAGAGGTGGACTTTTCCCCAAGGGAAGCATAATATAAAGGATGGGAAGAAGGAAAGTTAGGCGAAGACGGATTTGTTGGCATGGGGTTAGACAGTTAAGGGAATTTCTACCTGGTGGCTTCTATTTTTCCTGTGAAAATATAATTAGAATACATGTAATAGTAAACGTTTCTTGATTGCAAGTATTATTTTAGAAGATTTACATACTCATGACTCATTTACTGTTTACACTAATTTTATGAGACAGGAGCTACTATTTTCTCTATTTTACCAATAAGACACAGAGGCACAGAACTGTGAAATGTATGCCTTCACACTACCTGACTTGAAACTATACTGTAAGGCTACAGTAACCAAAATAACATGGTAATGGTACAAACAGACACATAGACCAATGGAACAGAGTAGAGGACCCAGAAATAAAGCTGCACACCTACGGCCATCTGATCTCCAACAAAGCCAACAAAATCAAGTAACAGGAAAAGGACTCCCTATTCAGCAAATAGTGCTAAGATAGCTGGCTAGTGGTATGCAGAAGAATGAAGTTATACCCCTACCTTTCTCTGTATACCAAAATTAACTCAAGATGGATTTAAGATTTAAATGTAAGGCCTGAAATTATAAGAATCCTAGAAGAAAACCTAGGAAACACCATTCTACACCTGGGCCTTGGGAAATAATTTATGCCCAAGTCCTCAAAAGCAATTGCAGCAAAACCAAAAACTGACAAATGAGGCCTAATTAAGTTAAAGCGCTTCAGCACAGCAAAAAGAAGCTATCAACAGAGTAAACAGACAACCTAAAGAATGAGAGAAAGTATTTGCAAACTATGCATCTCACAAAGGCCTAATATCCAGAATCTATAATAAATGTAATTCAACAAGCAAAAAAAAAAAAAAAAAAAAAAAAAAAAAAAAAAGGGCAGATAAAAGCATGGACACTTTTCAAAAGAAGACATATGAACAACAAATATATGAAAAATGCTCAACATCACTAATCATCAGAGAAATGCAAATCCAAACCACAATGAGGTACTGTCTCACACCAGTCAAAATGTATATCACTAAAAAGTCAAAAATAATAGATGCTGGTGAGTAAGACTGTGGAGAATAGGGAATCTTAGATATTGTTGGTGGGAATGTAAATTAGTACAGTCACTGTGCAAAGCAGTTTGGAGATTTCTCAAAGAACTTATAACTACCATTTGACCCAGAAATTCCATTACTGGGTATATATATCCAAAGAAAATAAACCCTTCTACCAAAGAGGCACATGCACTTGTATGTATCACAGCACTATTCACAATAGCAAAGACATGGAATCAACCTAGGTGCCCATTAACGGTGGATTGGATTAAAAAATTGTTGGTTCATATATACCACGGAATACTATACAGTCATATAAAAGAACAAAATCATGTCCTTTGCAGCAACATGGATGCAACTGGAGGCCATTCTCCTAAGCAAATTAGTGCAGGAACAGAAAACCAGATACTACATGTTCTCACTTGTAAGTGGGAGGTAAACACTGAATACCTATGGACAGAGAGATGGCAACAATAGACACTAGGAACTACTATGAGGGAGGCAGGGAGCAGGCACAAGTGTTGAAAACTATTGAGAACTATGTTCACTACCTGGGTGATGGTATTAATCATACCCCAAGCCTCAGCGTCATGCTATATACCCATATAACAAACATGCACATGTACTCCCTGAATCTAAAATAAAAGTTGAAATTATATATACATAAAGTATACCTAAAGTTACATTTTTAAAAGTTGCTGGAACCTTTATAAAACCCAAATAATTTGCTTCTGGAGCTCACAGTCTTATCTACAAGCATATTTCACTAAGGCCATTCACGGATAGGCCAGGGGACATGGGTTGAGTGGGTCTCCTAAGGAGTATGAAGGAAGGACAGAATGATTGGAATAAAGTAATAAGATCATAAGGGATGTCTAGCGCCCAGTTGAGACCTGTCATGACAAATTGAAAGTACTATCAGTCAATCTGGTGATGTGATTCGCTCTTGAGGGTCTCAGCTACTGGAGTGCAGGCACTGAGAAGACAGACTGTTGAGTTTATCTCAGGTTAGGATCTATCAGGTACGGCAGGAGGACAAAGTGAAAATGGACAGTGAGGATGGCTGTAATATTCTACAGAGAAAAGAGACTTTGGGAAATACATTCTGCATATTAAAAAGCTGTGCTATGGCAGTATTTTTCTCCTCTGGCAAAGAATTTTGGTGAATAGAGCAGAGCCTTGCAATTTAGCTAAGTTCAATACTCCAAGAATTAGTATATGTTAAATTCTGTTAGATGCTAGGCATATTTTGAACTAGGACTTTGCTGCTTATCTGTTCTTAATGCCATTAGTTCCACAGATTTTGTCCAAAAGCATTGCATCAGATTACTCAGTGCTTTCACTCTGGCCTACATATTTACTCCACCTCACTTGCAAGGTTATATTAATGATGACTTTCAGGTGTCCTTTATGTCATTTATATCACTTCATAATAAAAAATGTCTATGTTGTAGTATATGAACAGACCCTAAATTTATATCTCAAATTTTATTTTGCAGTCTAAAACGTTAAAATTTACACCTGAGAAAAATCAAAAGCAAAGAGTCAAATGTAAAATTCTGTATATATCATAATGACCCATCTCAGCAAACTTTTAATAATTAAGACTTGGTAATTGGATACCTCTAAATAATCTTCATGATCAATTAAACATCAACTAAGCATCAATGTGCTTTTTAAAACTTGCTTTTATGATGACTCTGATGGACTGAAATTGTGAACTGGATTCTGAATCACAAAATTTTAACATAGGTTAGGTCATAATGAGATAAATTATTAGAAGTGATTTTATTGTGAACTAGTTAATGCAATGTACAAAACTTGAATCCAAAGGTAATAGAATTAGTTGTTTAAAATCAGAACATTGGCCCCATTCCAAGTTTCCTGAGTCAGCATATGCAATTTAAGAAGATCTCCAGTGATTTGTATGGACGTTACAATTTAAGAAGTACCTATCTCTGTCATCATTTTGGTAATTAAGCATTGTAATGAGTTAAAATTTTACCTCATGTAAAGCATGCATTTGTTTTTGTATTTTTGGTCTAGTGATGAGCTGACGACATGTGAGCCCAGATATATTTTTAGGTAAAAAGCTAGCTTGAGAGGAAAATGGGAGAAAGGCTTAGAGTCTCATTTTATTTTGGACTTCAGTGACTGCTGGTTGGCAAAAGCATTCCTTCACAATTCTAATACCCATTTTCTCTTGTGTCCCCTATAATTATACTCTAGCTTCCCTCTTTCCTTCTGCAATTTTCCATGCTTCTCAATTAAGAAACCCTGATTTGCAAAGGCAATAGTTTCTAGACTCTCAACAGCCCGATATTTGTTGCACAGAAGAAATAACCCAAAACATACCTACAAAGTTGGCAGGATTCTGATGGCTCAGGAAATTTTGAAAATCATCACATGGAGCTCTAACTATTGAAATGACTGATAGCTTTTTTTTTCCAGGACAGGGCACAACATTGACTCACATAAATTAATGTGATTAACCTTCAGCCAAGGCATGTTCAAAGCAAAGAGGTGAGGCTGACTCAATTAGTTTTTGGTTCTGGGGCAATGAAGAGTCATGGCATTTGCCCTGTCCAGGCCCTTCGAAATGTGGATCAGCCCAATTGCATAATTGCTGCTTCTGACATTTTTCTTCTGCATGTTTCTTTCTGAAAAGCATAAAATGCCAAAATGAGTGACAGGAAGATAGTGGCTATTCAATGTAGGCAAAGAGAACCAAGCTAAGGTTTTCTTCTTGTAAAATATTTCCATTGAGAGCACTTTTATTTCTCCCTCTCTGTGCTTTCTTCTTGGAAAAAATGTAATAAATGAGAGGTCAGAGCACCGGAACTGATAATGGAAGGCCTCCAAATAGACAGGCAAAGATAGTTTCTATCTCTTCTTGCTTGATTTCCCTCTAATATTTAGGATTTAGGTTGATGCTTTTAGGTAGACAATGTCCTATTAAACAAGAAGAAGAATGCTTTATTGCTCAATTACTCTAGGTATTAAAACCAGTTGTCATGATTTTAAATTGATATTAGATATTCAAGAGAATGAATTAAATCCAGGAGTATTTAAATAGTGAATATAAAAATAAATACAATGTTCATCTCACTGACCTGGAAAAGAAACAGTCCACTCTGAAAACAGTATTAAATAATCACTTGTGGACTGTTGCATGCATTATCTCATTTAATCCTCTGGATGACTCCTATGAATGTAAAACTATTATGATTCCCTTTGTATAGACCAGGAAACGGAGACATAGAGACGTTAGGAAACTTGCTCAAGGTCACATGGCTTGTCAGTGGCATGGTTGGGATCCACTCCCAGTACTCTATCTCTCTCCCTCACAGCTAAGCCACAGGTTACAATAGAATGTGAAGATCTTAATCCAAGATTTTTCTATTCACTTTTCTTATATGTGTCACGTACTCTCATAAAGCTCTTTACAGCATTATGAAAAGTTTCAAAGTCGTGTTCCTTCTAACTACCAAATAAATTTGTGAATGTATTCATAATTACAAGTAGGATTCATTATTTCTGTCTTAGGCCTATAGGAAAGGTATTGATTTAGAGCATGTTATTATGCCCTAAGTTAATAAAGTGAATAAAAGCAAAAATTGGCTGTGAAGAGAGTCCTAAAAAGACTTCTAATGTCTTTTAATACTCAAATACCATTAAACCTAGAAAAGCAAACATACAAGCATTCTCTTTAGTGATGTTCTCACTTCTAATTCCTTAGGGTCTTCACACTTTAGTCTTTACACAAAGTAATAAATTAACAAATCAGTAAGGTGTTTATGTGGGCTATGACAGTCATCTTATTTGTCATATTCTCCTTCTTCCTTCCTGGAAATCTTGCCCCCACATTATTTTCTTTATATTCTTTATCCTCAACCTTCTTCTGTTGACATTTAGTCATGCATTAACATTTAAACATGCCAAATGTCTCCTATCTTGAACAACAATGATAATAATGATAAACCACCCATGTACTGCTCCAGTTATAACTCCACTTTCTTCTCCTTTGCAGCCAGCACTTTCATAATGGTTGGTAAAAAGTTACGATTTCTTCTCTTCATTCTCCAACTCACTCCTACTCTTCCCTCCGCTATACCAAAACAGTATTTTCCAAGATCGCTGAAGACTTTCTCATCTCTAATTTTATTTGGAAAAAAAATAATTCTCAATCTACCTGAACTCAGAGCAGCATTTAGTAAGATTGATCACTCACTCCTTTTGAAACCCTTCCCTCCCCTTGTTTCATGAGACACGCACGCATGCTCCTGGCCTCCATATCTGACTGCACAGTTGTAGTTTCTAGCTCTTCTCCTGCCTGCTGCTTCTCTTTTGATATTGCATAGGGATCCATCCTTTTTTCTTTCACTTTACATCTTCTCCTGAGGCAGTCTTATTTACTTTCTTGGCTTCAATTACAATCTACTCCCAACACTTTCAATAATGTAGCAAGAGCATTTATTGAATAATTACAATGTGCCAGGCGCCGCACTAAGCTCTTCATAGGAGTATCTAATTTATGCCTCATAACAACTCTTACATGCTTAACTCCACCCTGTGCTTTCTGCTAAGTCCTTGGACTGCTTATGTAAATGTATGTTAGAAAATTCTCTTGTCTCTCTTAAAAGTACCTCAAAGGCACAATATTTAAAACGCCACCTTTCATCTTCTTTATTCTACTCTACCTCTTCCAGCCTTGTTCTTCCGACATTGTTCTCTAAATCAGTTCATGATATCACCAATCAACAATTGCTCAAGCTAGAAATCCGACAGTCAAAAAAATTTTTTTTTTTGCTCTTTATGCCTGACCACTCTATCTAATCGCTAAATATCACAAATGTTATCTCCAAAATATATTTCTAATAGGCTGCTACTCTTCATTTTTACTACTTTCAATCTACTCCGTAGTTTCTCAACCTGAGCACCACTGGCATTTTGGATCAGAGAATTCTTTGCTGTGGTAGGCTGTCCTATGCATCATAGACTGTTTAGCAGTTAGCACTGCCCTCTGTCCACTCGATGCCAATAGTAACCTTCCTGCCCTCCCCCTAGACTTACAGCAATCAGAAATGTCTGCAAACATACCAGCTATCCACTGGGAAGCAATATGGCTCCCAGGTGAGAACCACTGCTTTAGTCCCAGTCAATATCATCTCTGTCACTCACTAATACAACAGACTTGGTTTCTCGCAAATGATGCAAAATGTAAACCTAATCATGTCACTACCTTTAAAATAAAACAACAACCTTATTTAACTTATCCATGCCTTTCAAATAAAATCCACAATCCTTAAAGGCATTTGCAAGTTTTGACCCCTCTTCATTTTTTTTTGGGGGGGGGGGTCATATTAGATTTCCTCATATTGGCATTTCCTCAAAATGCCATTTTTTAAATCCTCAGTTTCACACAGCTCTTATTGTTGCTTGGAATGTTTTCACCCACTCCTCCCTCTTTACCTAGTCAATTGCCCATCATCCTTCAGGTATCAGCTGACATGGTGCTGTCTCAAAGAGATCCCCACTAACCAGCAACAAAGAGATCCCCACTAACCAGCAACCATCTCTCCCTCTGACTGGGATAATGATCTGTGCTACCCAAACTACATGCTTTCATCATACATTGTACTTCCCTTTTCACAGTGTATTTTTTGGTATAATTACCTAGTCAATGATTCTCTTTCATGTCAATTGAAAGATGTATGAGGATGGTTAGTTACCATGTCTATTTAATTACTAATTAAGTTATGTACTTAGTACCTGCTACAATGCTGAACACGTAGTACAGACTCAATTCATATGTGTTGGATGAATTCTTGGAAGAATCTATTGGAAGAAAGCAGTGGTATATTGTAGACTACCAGGACAGGAAACAGCAAACTCTCATTAACTGCTAGAAGTGGGAACTGGAAAGTCAGGGACCAAGCTTACATTCTCTATTTGCTGGGGGCAAAACGGTCTCCTGTCTTTGTCTTTCTGACTCATTTGCTTTATTTGCTTCTCTCTGCACTTCACTGTCTTGTCTTACCTGTGCCAACTCACCCCTGACTCCACATGACCTTCAGATTGGCTTGTCTAATTCCAAGTAACACTGCTACTAAGTCATAAATTTTCTAAGTGAGATAGGAATGTTAGTGGACAATTCGGCAACCCCTTATCCTGAAATGAATGAGGAAAAATAGTGAAAGGGATGTCTTTGTTTCTATGATTATTCTTTTGGTTTTCCAGAAGACAATAGAAGGAATTGTGACACTCACATGAAATGTAGGATCATTTCTGTTTTTAAGCTCTCTTTAGTAATCACTCATATCAGAAGCATGCGTAGTAGGAAGGTGCTTGGAATAGCCTTGCATATCACAGCAATGAGATGGAAACAATTCAGATAAAAAGTAGGATACCTACATCTTGGAGGCTTTTCCTTTCCAGAGCACCTCCTTTGCTTCTTAGGCCTTCTTTTGGAAGAGCATCAGTGCTTGGTTCCAAGAAAGATAAGCCAAGAACTGTCATTGTCTCTGAATGCTGACAGGGCCACTAAGGAACATGGAAGCCAGTCAACATGAATCAACCTATTTTCTTGGTATATGGGTACCAAAGAAAATGACTTGGTTTGTTTGATGATCCCACATCAACAAAGTTTTATTTTTTTTAATGGAATTGGAAATGGTTTCTGAAGATGTTTTCATTTCACTGCAAAAGATTGGTAAGAGATGCAGGAAACTGTTGTCATTGAAGAGCAGGTGTGGTGAAGCAGATACATATATACTGAGACACAGAGAGGGAAAAATGAGCCAATAGTGCAGGGGGCACCTGGGTTTTGAAAGCACACTTAGCCAATTGTCCCCAGATCCCCAAAGTGAGGCACATCTTACATTTTGGAACAACTGAAATCAGACTTCTTTTTCATGAACATAGATCAACACTCAAAAATGTGAGATATCAGGTGCCAGCGGCTGTCACTTGGAGCAATGCTGATTTATATTGGAAAGCTAAGCCAAGGGAAACCCATAATTTTTTAAGGAAAAGATTTTGCAATCATCCTTAAATTTTCAGATGCTAATTCTTATCTTATTTCTATAACTACCCGCTCTGGAGCATGTTTAATGAAAATAAGAGATGATGGCTGTCATATCTTCAGTGAGCTAAATTTTATCTGCACTGAAAATCACTGTGAAATAATCTCTAATTATAAAGCTGGGAAACAGAACATTTCAGCACATGTGCGTTGAAGGAGTGAGGACCCAGTTCTTACCACTAGAGCTGTCTTGAAAATTACTCACGTCTGCTAAAAGGGGAAAAGACTGAACTTCTTCATTAGTGGTTTTTCAAAAAAATCTAAATATTTAACAACCATTCTGAAGTTTGGCCTGAAGACCTATTTTTCTAAGTTAGTGATTAAAGACATCTTATTGTGCATGAAAATGTCTCTGATTTTTGTAATATTGAGTGTAGAAATTATGTAACATACTATAGATAATTCTGTAACTGCTCAATGGAGGCCATGTGCCAGGTGTCATGCTAAGTGCCTCACGTATTATCTGCCTTACGTTTACTTCCCATCCAAGATAATGAAAAAGTGGCCAAAATCCAAGTGGGATTATCTCAACTAAGAAATTTCCAAATGCTTTGGAAAACTATTCAAATCTTCAGGTAACATAACACTCCAGGGAAAGGGTAGGGAAAAGAACATAAAAATGTTTTTCTTGGACATATAGCTGTTTTTAACACAGTAAAGGCTTGGATTTTGTAGACTGAGAATTATGGTAATATGCATCATTTATTCTTGTACTTGAATAACAATACTTACATTTATTCTAAATCAAATTAGTAATCTATGCATTCTATATGTTGACACGTGCTAAGATATGTAAGGACTGTTTCCACATAGATCATAAATTCATTCTTTCAGCATTTCTTCGATTTCAACTCAATCGTCCACTTTCAAAATTGTGATTAAGAAAGAAACAACCTATAGCAGAAATAAGAGGATTCTTGAAAATGTCACAAATAATTGTGCTATGTAACACTTAATAATCCTTCTCTGGATTGCCACTTACATTTTGAAAATTGCTTATTTTCCCTCTCTCTCTAAAACTACCAGTAGGAGAAGAATGATTTCTGTGAGCATTAAAGCGCTCATCAAAGCTAAATGGATAAGTCCTTGCCTGTGTCATGTGGCAACTGTCTCCAGGCTGGCCATCTTCATCCATCAAAACACATATGACGTTGTGCTAGAATTTGTGTTAAACTTAGCATGGTGTAATGTTCTGAAATCCACTGTCAGATGTTCATTTTGTTTAGAGATATACTTCATGGAAATGTTGCTGTTAGCTTAAAATTCTGAGGTTCACAAAAAAAACAACAAAAACAAAAACAGGCTGGGCACTGTGGCTCATGCCTGTAATTCCAGCACTTTGGGAGGCCGAAGTGGATGGATCATGAGGTCAGGAGTCTGAGACCAGCCTAACCAACGTGGTGAAACCCTGTCTTTACTAAAAACACAAAAATTAGCCGGGCGTGGTGGCACGTGCCTGTATTCCCAGCTACTCAGCAGGCTGAGGCAGGAGAATTGCTCGAACTGGGGAGGCGTAGGTTGCAGTGAGCCGAGATCGTGCCACTGCACTCCAGCCTGGGTGACAGAGTGAGACTCTGTCTCAAAAAACAAACAAGCAAACAAACAATAAAAACAAAACAACAACAAAAAAAACAGCCCATAAATTTTGAAAATTTTAAACCACCTCAGTTTTCACTAAGTGAAAATACGTTTGATCACATTTACCTATTTCTGGGGGAAAATTAACCAAATTGACTTTTCTGAGGCTTTATTAAATCTTTTTGAATTGTTGTAACAGGCATTAGTGGAATACTGATGAGTTAATTAAAAAAAAAAATCCAAAATGATCAAAACTTAATTGAAAATTAAAAAAAAAAAGACCTGAAAAAATGTTATCTTATTATTTTGGTTTTCAGACATATCCTTAAGGCTGGGTCAGAATGATCCACCAACAATTCCACTGAACACTTGCTATTCTACCTTGGGGCAAGGAAACCCATCCATTGATCTCCCCAACATTGTCTGAGATACACTAAGTCACTCCCATTGTATAAGTCTCTTCAAAAAGAATGTCAAACATCTTTTGTACTAAGAAAGAATACAATTTCCTGGCTGAAATCTGATAAATGTTGTGCATTTCTTGGTGAAGTAATTTTGCCTCTCTGTACACATCAGTGTCTTCTGGCTCAAAGGTCACCTATGTCCTACAACTTCTGAACTACAATGTCTGTTTTATATTAAAATTATATGTTTGCTATTCTGCAGGGGAACTGCAAGGGATAGAAAGTAAATTCATACACCATTCTAATTCAGGCTGCCTTTAAGAGGCTACCTTGACTGACAGCCACACTGCGCCATATATTTTCATGAAACCACTTGATAAGAACTGTGTCTCATCACTCACCTACCATTTCAACTTGTCTTTTCAGCATGCACTTTGGGTCACCCAGCTGTGAACCACATTGAATTATAGGTTCACTTGTTTATTGAAAGTGACAGCATCTTATATATATATTTGTCAAATTGACTATTACATGAAAATGAAAATTAAATATAAATCTGAAAGCTCTACCACAGTTACCTAATAGTAAGGTGCCAATTTTTTCCACTTTAGAATAGTAGGGCCTTAAAAATCCTAACGTGAATTCTATGGTATTTTTCAGTGTTAGTCAATAATTTATTATATACCCACTGTTTGCAAATGTTTATTGTATAATACATTTCAATATTTTCATCTTAGATGAGCAAACAAAAATCTCAGAGCCGTTTTTTTCATAGTCACACAGCTTTTCTTTAAAGAGAAAACTAAGACTAGAATTTAAATCTTTTAACTTCCAACTCATTTGTCTTGCATCTGTGTTGTTCTATAGGTATTTCTCTAGCCCCTTGTTGCTCAAAGCTAGTCTGCAGCCCTGATACATCATGTCAGCTAGAGTTTGTTAGAGCATTCTGACCTACTGAGTCCGAATCTTCATTTGGACCTGTGTTGTGCTGAACTTCTGCTGACTTCAGTACAGGTGGCACCACATTCAAGAGGCCAAGGAAGAGACTTGAAGCCAGGGAATGAGACACAGGTTTTATTAAGGGGACTTACATACAGGATGTCCACAACTTACATCCCATGTCTAGTTGTGGCAGGCTGGACAGGAGAAAGAATCACTACTGTCTGTAAAAAGCAAGCAGTTTATACAGCACTTTAACTTAGCACCCTCCCTCTAGCAACCTTCACCTGGCAACATTCATTTAACCCAAAACAAATGACCTTGATCTCCTGTATGGCCTGAATTCCACAGGATGAACCAGGAGTTCAGATGTTTGTCATAGATAAGGAATGAATCTCTGGATTGGCCACTCCTGGATTCCTTAGTTTGGAACTCTGAACACAAATAGTGAAGTGATTGCTTTCAGTTATGTCTGTCATGCAACATGATCTCCAAGTGTTTGGCAAGCTTGACAGGCATTGATACATATTGTCCTAGGAGACCGGAAGTCTAAAACTTAATTTCAGTGGGAGCTAGAGGAAAGAGCTATTAACTATTATAATTATTAAATCATTGAACTATTAAGTAAGCCAACAAAGAATAATTCATTGCATCAATTATTGGCATATGAATAGGTTGAAGTTTTAGCTTTGTCTGCTCATGAGCAATATTCATATGACAACAAAATAACTAAGGATTGAGAATATAACCAATATATTTTTACATAATACTGAATAGTCAGTTTGGGTTAATATTATTGTCTAATTAAATATTTATCCTGTTGTCATATATATAAAATTTATCATTTGAATAACCTTTTACTGGATGAATATGTCATTTGCACCTAAATTGTTAGGTCTGATCATCACTGCTTCTCTGGTGTGTAGGCGTGGTAGATGCCATTATCCAAATTTTATAGGTGAAGAAAATGAGCCAGGGTTTAAGTAATTACCCAATATAGCGTGAGGTATTTGTTGCCCCTTTTCATTTGCCCGTGATAGAAACCCAACTCAAACCAGCATAAGCATAACAGAAAATTCTGAAATGTTTGAACCTAGGAGCTGTATCTCTCAAACAAACTGGCTAAATATGGCAGATATAGAACTGCTCAGCTCAGATGTATCTCATCAGCTTAACATCCTCAGTGGAAAAAGTGAGACTTTCTCTTTCCTCCGAACTCTGGAAGAAAATCCTTGGGAGTACTCACTCTCACTAGCTTATTTTGAGTTTGTGGCCAGAGGGGTAGGATAAGCAGATTTGATAGGGCTGGATCAATGACCAACCACTCATGTGCCCAAGAAAAGAAGATTAAATAAAAGACAGGATTCAACCCCTACAAAGTACAAAAAAGAGATTGTCTCTGGAAAGAAGGGCTCTTGCTTTCGAAGGGTGAAAAAATTGTTTGAACTAAGTTAAGTTCGTAAGCAGAGATTTTGATTTCTCTTTTCAGTTAATCTTTACTGATGCATTGAAGCAGTTTTCATTTGATTGTGATGATGGGCTGCATTCATGTCAAAATCACCTGGAGGAGAATGGATGTGTACACTCACATGCAAGAAGCCCTGCATGGATGGAATAAGAATCTTTGATGGGAGTGGGTGAGACAATAAAAGGGTAGAATCTAGAGTTTTATGAGATACCTCTCTGTATTTAGGCACTTGAATAGCAATACATGATTAGTAAATGTAAAGCTTCTTGATTTTAGTTATATTATCTTTCATTTTAAAGAAATAAATGTGTATCACATTCCTTAGTTATTAATGTAACTGTACCTGTGAAAAGCTCATCCATTCGGATGAAGGATTCATGTTAAGATAACAGGCAGCAGGTGGGGACTTACCTTGGAAGAAATAAATAGCCACTAAATATGTGTTTTGTAAAACCCTGCAGACAACACAGCATCATGCAATACACCCATTTAACAACCTGCATATGTATCCTCTTTATGTAAAATAAAAGTCGAAATTATTTGAAAAGCTCAAATCAATTGTTGATTGCATTTTTTAATGCTCCTGATCAACATTAATAAGTAAAATGAGAGCTGTCAATCTTGAGGGTATCAATTACTATGTATGATGATCAACATTAATAAGTAAAATGAGAGCTGTCAATCTTGAGGGTATCAATTACTAAGGTCTCTCCAGCCACATTTATGAGAATGAATGAGAGAAAAATATCAATCAATGCTGTCCTGCTTAAGTAATATTTTCACTGCATGCATCTGAGGGTTAGGCCATCATAAGTCTTAAAGTCCTTAGGAAAAGATACCAATTTCCTCAACCCTTCATTAAACATGTATTAAGGTATCCTTTATCTCTTTTTTAATGGTCTCAATGCCAAAATATTTTTTAATTTCGGATTTTTTGTAACATGTTTTATTTAAATCTTTTTTCTGATCTCTACAGGTAATAGGTAATGATCATATCTTAATAAACTGTTAATTTTTTAATATAATATAATTCACAAGAACTTTAGTTCTTTGTTAATGACTGTGTATAATAAAAGAAATGTTGCTTATCCTCATCTTTTAATCCCCTTGCCCAGTCTGTTATCTGCCCTTGTATAACCTTTCCTTTTTTCTACAAAGTGCTTGACAAGATATCAATCTCTAATCTCTTAGTTCATAGAAAAATCCTCTAAAGTCTTTCCAACCTGAGTTTCTTTTTAAATTCAGCACTGAAATCCTCTCCTGTGTAGAACAAATCTTTCTTCTTCTTCTGAAAATCACTTCAAAAGGTGTTTCATTTTTTTAAAAAACTAGTAAACCTCATCATACTTAGATGCCATCTTGTTCAAAGCTTTTAATACTTTGTTTTAGGCATGTTACTAAAGTGCTGGGGTAAGACTTACCACATGTGAAGATATTTACAGCATGAGTGGGCTGTAAAATCTAATCACCTTGGACAGCACAGACAGAATGTGAAAAGGATACTAAAATTAAGATACCTTCTTTCTATTCCTTGTCTAAAGCTATCTTCGACTTCACACTTTTTGAAAATCAAAGCCTACCATTATAATAAAGTCACAAAGAAATAAGTCCTTTTTGTCAATTGCCTAATAAAAATGGAAGGAGAATTTAGTCAGTGCCCCTCAAACCAAGCTGTGGTTTCGTTTTTCATATTAGCAACAAAAACACTATAAAAAAGAAATCGAAATCCAAAATCCTACACTTAATCTTCCATTGCTAAATTTAAGAAGCTTTGTATGGCATGGACATGA
Organism: Piliocolobus tephrosceles; assembly: GCF_002776525.5. Classification (NCBI taxonomy): domain Eukaryota; kingdom Metazoa; phylum Chordata; class Mammalia; order Primates; family Cercopithecidae; genus Piliocolobus; species Piliocolobus tephrosceles. The sequence continues at coordinate 149,225,900 of NC_045436.1, forward strand.
AATATGCCTATGTATTCATAAGGTATTTTAAGCATAAACGCAAGCCATCTGCCCATCTTCGTGTCTCCCCACTCTTCATGCTATTTTCCTTCTTACCCTTACTTAGTATCTCTTCTTTTTAGTTTTAAAGCAATAAACAGGTTTAAGAAAAAATACATACATGATCTCATTTGTTACCTAAAACTATGGGGATATATTTATGTTTGTAAAAATTCTATTTTTGTATACATACCAGTATATTAACATGGCTACATAGAAAAAGGGCTGAAAAATGCCAAGTTATTAAAAATAGTTACCAGAGAAGGAGTAGAATGAGTTGAGGTTGATAACAATGTATGAAGACAGAATTCCACAGACACATGTTTTATTCTTCACATCACAATAAAAAACATGCCTATGTTTAACTTGCTGAAATGTTTTACAAAATTATAGCCACTTTCAAACCATTGTTTAGTAGAGAATTTTGAGTCAAAGGTGAAATCCCAGTTCCTTAATCACTGACATTCTTACCCTTTGAGTCTAAGTGAGCAGAGGTGAGTTTCAGTTGTATAGAAGAACAAGTAACATTAAATGTAGAGAAGTTGAGGACATTAAAGAAATGAGTCATTGCTGTGGTTGTAAGAGTTTATTGGTGACTTTCAATAAAATATTGCAGCAAGAGTGGAAATAAGAAATTGGAGTAAGAAAAGGTTAAAGAACTTAAATTTGTTCAGCTGAGTGTGGACTATCTTTTCAAAACATTAATACTTCAGGGAATGAGAGAAACAGATTCATAGCTTAAAGGAATAATAGGGAAGAACATATTTTTAATGTAGAAGGGAAGACTTTATCATGTTGAGGCCAGAAGGGAGGAAGAGTATAGTGGAAATCTTATGAAAATACAAGAAGTTGGGTATTTGATGTGACAAACTTCAGGAGGAAGCCTTGAAGAGACAGGGAAAAGTTTAAAACCTTTAAAAAGATGCAATAATGCCTAATGTTATTTAAAAGGTGCAATGGTGGCTAATTCTCTTGAAAGCTAAAATCTTCACGCCATGAAAATAAATTTGACCAAGTAAACAGTGGCTTTTCTACAGAAAAAAAAAGAATTACAGCATTTTTTTTAACTTAAAAGAATTCCATTAACAAAGAAGAGTCACAATAATGATTTTTTACTTAAGAACTCCATTTGTTTTTACCTGAGTGACAGTACAGCAATGATTAGACAATCCAACAAATCCTTATAACCTAGTTAACTTCTCAGTTCTTCCTAGCATGTGATGTTGAAATCTCACAGGGAGAACTGTGCTACTTTTTAATACAAACTATCTGGACAGCAGTTAAGTGGAGCATTAACCTGTTTGTAGAAAAATAAATCTGCTGACTCTTGCATGTCTCTGGAAATCAAATGACCAGAAGAAAAATATAAATGACACTTCTAAATTTAGAGACTAAAGAAAGAGAAATTAAAGACTCAAGTAGATACACTCAGGTAGAATTGTATAGTCATTCCTCCGTATCTGTAGGGGGTTGGTTCCAGGACTCCCCAAGGGTGGCAGAATCCACGGATGCAAGTCCTTTATGTAAGGTGATGTACTATTGGCATATAATGTATGTACATCCTCCTGCATACTTGAAATCATCTTTAGATTATTTATAATATCTAATCTAATATAAATGCTATGGAAATTGTTGTCATACTGTATTGAAGAGTGAATAGTGACATGAAAAACGAAGTCTGTATGTGCTTAGTAGAGACACAATGGTTCACTTTTTTTTCAAATATTTTTGACTTATGTTTGATTGAATCCACAGATGTGGAACCCACTGATATGAAGGGCCAACTGTATGTATGAATTTATAGAGTGCCTCCAACATGCAAGGGACTACATTGGGTATTGGGGTAAATTTTAAAAGTTTAGGCATTTGAGAAACTTTAACATGCTTTAAACATATTCAGAAGTATTTAAACATATTCAGAATTATTATAAGTTTAAATTATTACATTTAAACTTTTGAAATCTTCCATGTAATGAATAAGTTCTATATAATCCTGATGGAAAACTTTTACATGATCGCTAAATAAATTTTGGAAAATACAGAAAGGAATTAAATAGAGAATTAAAATAATATTTAATCCCTCTACTGAGAAATGGCCACTATTAATATTTTGGTGTTTTTCCTTACAGTAATTTTTTTTCCCCATGCATTGCTTTTATTACATGGCAAATAACCTGTTATCTCCATTGGATGGAGTCCTACGAGTGGAGTTACTGGATGGGAGTGCATAGACATTTCTTAAAGTCTTGAAACATATTTACTAAATTGATTTCAAGAAAACTTCCTTCAGCTCACATGCACTTGCCTGGATTAAATGTGTATGTTTTTGAAAATCTTGACTAATTCACTAGATAAAAATGCAATCTCATTGTTTTTATTTTCTTTTTCATTAGTTTCAACAACCAACATTCATTAAAAACTACTATGCACAGGGAGCAATTCTAGACCCTATTTAGATATAAATGTGAATATGAAAGTGTCTGCCCCGAGGGAGCTCAAAACAGAGGAAACGTTTACATAGGAGGCAGCAAGATGAATGTTCTGATGATGCACAGGGTGGACTCTAAGTGATGGGAGCAAAAAGGAGGAGAGTTTAACCTTTCTTGGAGGCCTGTGATTAATGATTTTTTTTTCTCTTGCAGGATAAAGAGTATACTGAAAATTGTAAATATTCTTTCTTTTTTTTTTTTTTTTCCAGAGACAGAGTCTCACTGTGTCGCCCAGACTGGAGTGCAGTGGGGCGATCTCAGCTCACTGCACCCTCTGCCCCCCCAGGTTTAAGCAATTCTCCTGTCTCAGCCTCCAGAGTAGCTGGGATTACAGGCGCTCACCATCATGCCCGGCTAATTTTTGTATTTTTAGTAGAGACGGGATTTTACCATGTTGGCCAGGATGGTCTCAAACTCCTGATCTCTTGATTCATTCAGCTCGGCCTCCCAAAGTGCTAGGATTACAGGCATGAGCCACCGTGTCTGGCTGTAAATGTTCTTTAATTTGAATACAAGTCTATAAAAGAAGGTTATCATTTTCATTGTATAGGTAAGGAAACAAGTTTAAAGAGAGAATGATTTACTTTGGGTGACAGATCTAGCAAAGAACAAAGAGGAAATGAGTCTGTAACATCTATCTCCTTCAAAGATGCCACATCTTATCTTCCTGCATAGATTCTCTGCAACTCCCAAGAAGGTTATTTGATCTCTTTTGTTTTGTTGTTTGTTTAACCTGAGAATCTTGTCTTAGTTTGGAGATCAATTTGATTTTCCAGTTCTGTTTCTACTCAGATGTTCAAGGCATTGAGTGAGTTCCAAGTTAGATCTGAGTGGTCCCTGGAGGCCCCCAAGTTTAATCAGCTCTTGTCTTGGATGAGGAAACTGATGCTCAGAGAAGAAAGCATCATAGTTACTTGTGGTGGAGCTGACATTGCACTTGCATGTCCTGATTTCTAACCCACGTGGCCTTCCTCAAAACCACACTGGTTTTGGTGTTTAATATTTGGTTCAACAATATCTGAGGTCTGAACCCCAAATCAAATGCATTTTTTTTAAATTGGGGGAATCATTGTTCACTTTTATTCAAGTTCTTTTTCTGTGTTGGTTGAAGTGTGCAGAGATATTTAGACAGTCTGCTCTGCTGCTTTCAATAAGGGAAAGGAAGGGGAGAAACTGAACATTTGAGTGCCTACTCACTATATGCCAGACACTTGGGTACTTTTTACCATGTAGTCCTCATAACAACTCTTTGATGTAGCTATTATAATCTCCAAGGCACAGATGGGAGTACAGGGGGAGTTTAAAGAACTTGCTTAAGTTAAATTCCTCAGCTTCTACGCATTAGTGGGAAGATCAGAACTAACGTCTGTCTGACACCAAAGCCTCTGCCCTTCCCACTGTATCCCGCAGATTCCAAGTCCTCATTAAAGATTGATGTAATCTTGAGTACTGGATAGATGTGATTATGATCTGTTATAAATACTCACTTCTGCATCATCTCTTGCTATTGCTGAATCCAATTCCCTGCCCCCACTCTTCTCAGCTCCAAGCACCAGCTCCAAGCACCTGGAATTTACTTCAGTTCCTCGGATGAGCCATTGGATCTCTTGCTTGAGACTCAGTAAGAGGTAGTGCAGAAGAACAGTTAAGCATGAGCATTCTAGAGCCAGAATGCTTGGGTTCAACTCTATACTCAACTACTTACAAGCTGTGTCATGTTGGGCAAGATGTGCAAACTCTCAACTTTCCTATCTGGAAAATGGGATCAACAGCAGTGCACATACCTCATCGGGCTGTTGTGAGGATGAAACAAGACCATGTGTGTATAAGACTTAGCACAGGGCGTAACATATTATAAATACTTAATAAATATTATAAATATTAGTGATTATTACTGTTGCCTCTGCAGTTGTCCACATTCTATTTGCTTGGAACAGTCTTTGCCATTACCCTTTTTGTCTAGATAGTTTCTATGCATTCTTCAAATGTCAGTTTCAGTGCTGTCTCTTTTTTTTTTTTTTTTTTTTTTTTTTTTTTTTTTGAGACGGAGTCTCGCTCTGTTGCCCAGGCTCCTCGAGTACAGTGGCGCGATCTTGGCTCACTGCAAGCTCCACCTCCTGGGTTCACCCATTGTCCTGCCTCAGTCTCCTGTGTAGCTGGGACTACAGGTGCCTGCCACCTCACCTGGCTAATTTTTTTGTATTTTTAGTAGACACGGGATTTCACTGTGTTAGCCAGAATGGTCTCGATCTCCTGACCTCATGATTTGCCCGCCTCGGCCTCCCAAAGTGCTGGGATTACAGGCATGAGCCACCGTGCCCAGCCTCAGTGCTATTTCTTAGGGGAATTCTTCCCTTACCATCTAAAGTTGAGTTCAGTGCTTCTCCAACATGATCATAGAGAACTCTGCTTTTTCCTATCAGAAAACACAGACACTCTATCAAAACTAAATATTGTCTATAATCATCATCAATCTGTAAGTTCTTTAGAGGTAAGGATTGTGTCTTTCTTGTTCACTGTTTCATCTCCTGCACAATATAGAGTAGGTAGGAGTGCTCTTAGGCAAGTAACAGAATTGTACTTTAGTATTTTATCAGTGAACTTTGGGAAGTGTTTCCTTTCAGGGAAGACCAATGGTATGAAGAGCAACAGGAAAGGTGTTTTGGCACTCCTGCCTTTCTGAAGCCACAGCTGTCAGGTTGGGCAGGACTGCCTGATTGGGAGTCACACTGACTTTTGCTGCTAGCAAATTAATTGATAATAGCTCTGCAATTGTGAGTTTAGGCAGTGAAAAAATAAAATAGATGGCTCTGGAGGCATACACTGAGATGCAATAGTGCAGATTAATAATAATAATATCACCTGGCAAGTGGACTGTAGGTAGCTGAAGCTGCCATACTGACTTCCACAGCTGGCAGGTAGATCTCTGCAGATTCACCCTGCAGGATGGAGCCCTCAGGTATCTTTCTTCTCCATCAGTGCATGGAGCCAAGTTCACTATTTGGACAAGTAGTGTGTTAGTTTACTGTGACTGCTGCAACAAATTACCACAAACTTAATGGCTTAAATAATATGCAGTTATTATCTTTAAGTTCTATAGGACAGAAGTCCAGGATGGGTCTCACTAGGGTTAAGTTGAAGGCTGCATTCCTTTCTGAAGGCTCTAGTGGAGAATCCAGTTCTTAGCCTTTTCCAGTTTCTAGAGACTGCCTGTATTCCTTGCCTCATGGCCCCCTTCCTCCACCTTCATAGTCAGTAACAGCTAGGTGAGTCCTTCCCACATTGAAATCTCTCTGGTTCTTTGAAGCCTGGATAGGTCCTCCACTTTCAAGGATTCATGTGATTACATTGGACCTACCTCTATAATCCAGGATAATCACCCCATCTCAAGGTCCTTAACCTTAATCACATCTGCAAAGGCCTTTTGCCATGTAATATAACAGTCACAAGCTTTGGAAATCAGGGCATAGATATCTTCAGGGGCCATTATTCTGCCACCATAAGTAATTCTATCATCATTGAAAGTGTCTCCAACTGAGTTGCTAAAATGCCCTCTTGTGCTTGACAGTGTAGTGAGTGTTAAGGGTGTACCACCTGCATTCCTCTCATGATGCGGGCACTCATTCCCTCAGCTGCCGAGAGCATTGACAGCAACTGCATGCAGCTGGATCCCTTTTTGGGAATTGCCAGCTGCTGAAAAATACTACCAACCAAAGTCACAGTTTCTTCTGGGGGACCACCTGCACAACTTGTCCTGGTTGGGGAGAGAGTGTGAGTTTAAAAACCAAACTTCTCTTCTTCAATGTGGTACCACTATGAAGTCCTAGTCTGGCTCCAACCCTCCCTGATGCCTTCTTTATGACCTCCTCCCAGTTCAATGTTTCCCTTTGCCCAGTTCTGCTATCTTCATTTCCCCACAGGTGTTCATTTCAGAAGCAATTCTCAGTAAACTTCCTGCATGCAAATCACCAACTCAGAATCTGCTTCCTGGGAACCTGTCTGCAATATGCTGTGATAGACAATATGTGGAGTCCTGCAAGAATCTGGAGATTTCCTAAAGCCAAACACAAATAAGAATAAAGAAAAGTTTTCAATCATGCACTCTTTCACTAATGAAATCTACCTGATTTGTACCCACTAGCAAGCTAACATCCATGCTTCTTAAATACTGTTGATCCTCATTATTCAGATTTCATATTGGAAAATTTGCCATCTTACTAAAATATATTTGTAACCCCCAAATCAACATTCATGTCACTTTCATGGTAATTTGCAGATTATGACACACAAAGACTGATAAAACTTTGAGCTTCCCAATTCGTAGTTCCCAGCTGAGGTCAAGTAAGGTGATGCTCCACCTTCTTATTTCAGCTCTCATACTGTAAATGTGTCCTTTTTGTGGTCTATTTAGTGCCATTTTTTTTTTTGCATTTTTTTCTCCTTTTTTTAATTGGTTATTTTGCTGCTTGACTGGCCCCAAATGCAGTGCTGAAGTACCTTCTAGTGTTTTTAAGGGGAAGGAGCCTTGATGTTCTTTAGAGAGCTTATATTAGGTAAACTCCATCCGGGCATGAGTTAAAGTGATATTAGCCTAAAGTTCAATATTAATCAACAATATATATTAAATACAGTGTCTTTAAATAGAAACACACATAAAATAAGGTTACTTATTGATTAGTTGATGACAATGGCATGACTAGGGGCTTATAGAACCTGTTTTCCCCTAGAAGCAATAGTCTAGCATTCACTAATTCAGTGTTCTTGGTGACTTTGAAAACACTATTACCATAAATAACAAAAATTTGCTGTGTACTGCTGTATAAATGCATTTTCAGTATATTGTAGTAAGAGTCTTGTGATTATTTCATTGCCTTGTATATTCTGCAGCCTCGGGGTGTCCTGAATAAGAACTGTGAGTGTACATGCCTGGAAGCAAAAGAAAAAGGAAATCTTCTTTTCATTTCATATTCCACCAAACCAGATATTCTGCTTTAACCTGGCTTCTGGCTTATAAGATGAGATGATCTTTGAATATTTGCTGGCACCTTTTATGCCCTGGGAAAAAGAACCCAGATCAGTAGGTTCCTGAGCATCTTACAGGAGTACTGTAAGAGGAGTACAATGAGGTTAATTGGTGGAGTTCAAAGGCAGCCATAAACATCATTTTTCCCCAGATCATATGTTGTCTCTTGCAACTTACAGAACAATAAAACGGAAGAGTTTTCTGACTCCTGTGTTCAAGCTATAGGTAGGAGAAATAAGAATTCCATAAATATGGACTTGAGAGGGGCTGATTCTATTCACCAGCCTATAGTGATTCCTATTCAGCCCTGTTCAACTTCCTACAGAATTTGTTTATTTTTTTTTTGTCCTAGTGCCAAGGTTGTGTGCATGTGTCAGTTATTGTGTTTCTCATATGTTCATTGGAAAAAGGAATCAGTTGAATTTCTTTTTTATTTTAACTTTTATTTAAGTTCAGGGGTACGAGTGCAGGTTTGTTACATAGGCAAACTTGTGTCATAGGGATTTGTCATACAGATTATTTCCTTACCCAGGTATTAAGCCTAGTACCGATGAGTTATTAGTTATTTTCCTCTCCCTCCTCCCTTCTCCACTCTCTGAAAGGTTCCCTTGTGTTTTGTTTCCCTTTATGTGTCTATGTGTTCTCATCATTTAGCTCTGACTTATAAGTGAGAATATGTGGTATTTGGTTTTCTGTTCCTGTGTTACTTTGCTAAGGATAATGACCTGAATTTCTTTCCAGATGCCACCAACTGAGGACTCGGGCCCTGCTGTCACATCTTAGCAGGTTGTCCCCTCTTTCTGATACCCATAGGCCTTTGCTCATTCATGTTAGTATTATCTGTTTCTTACTGGATTGTGACTAAAGCAGGCACCACTTTCTTAAGCTCTACAGAAAGATGGATACCTGAATTTTGTTAAATACTCCAAAGAAATGGTAGGTTTCAAATGGCCTTGCTTTAGACATTTGATTATTTCCTTACAAGTTTATGTAAACTGCATTTCTGTAATTCCAATTATGTGTTATATGCACTAAAAGAGTATTGGATTTTTAAAAGCATCTTCTGGTACATTATTCCATAGTGAAGAACACTTTTATAAAAGGAATATTCACGCCATAGTGCATCTGTTTATTGATCTGGATTTGTGTGTCCTCAAAGATGCTGTTGACTTCCCAAGCACAAACTCCCGAATGGAAAACAAAAACACCTAACTTTATTTTTTTGCTAAGAAAAATTTTAATTTTTTTTTTTCGTATGTTTGCCCATGCCTCTTGATGAAGTTCCTTCTGGGTATTGCTAGTCAATTCCCAATTTTCCTTTTTTTTCCCCAGGAGATGGGCCTTCGCTGTTTCCTAGGCTGTAATCACTGTAGCTTTGAGTTCCCGGCCTCAGGCAGTCCTTCTGCCTCAGTATCCCGAGTAGCTGGGATTACGGGCATGTGCCACCACATCTACCTAAAATTTTCTTTAAAAAATTTTTTATTGTAGAAATGGGGTGTTGTTACATTCCCCAGACTGGTCTCAAACTCCTGAACTCAAGCATTCCTCCTGCCTTGGCCTCCCAAAGTGCTGGGATTAAGAGTGTGAGCTACTGTGCCCAGCCCAAATGTATTATTAATCATTAACTTTACTCCCAACGACATCAATATTTTTCCTGAGTTCTTGAGGGTCTGAACTAGTGCCAAGGTGTGAGAATGAGGATGTGGCATGGTGGAAGTAGGGAACATGTAGTCTCAGGCATCCATACTGATGTTCCTTTAAGACACCCTCAGCATTCTCCATTCTCTGCTTTTTGGTCATACAGATGACTTCAGTGCCCTCACATCATCTCAACCACTAGGACCTTCCAGGATTTCTGCTCTCCGAGTCACGCCCTCACCATTCTGTGCCACATAAGGAAAAGTTCTACTGCTTCCTGTGCCACACTGGAAAGCATGAGGACTCTCTGAGGCTGCTTGAGGTGTGTCTGCCTAATTACATGTCATAGCCATTTTCCTTTGACTGCTCCCCAGTGATGGGGAGCAAAGTTTTTTTTTTTTTCTTCACCTGCAGATTTGGAACCTCTGCTCTCACTTCTTCAAACCTGTATGAGTACTTTAAAAATTTTACCTCTCCCAGTGCATATAACATATAATCATAGACAGGCAATTTGCATGCACTTTTGCAAAACTCCTCAATTGCTTCTGGACCTCGGGTGAGGGCGTAAGACACAGGCTCCTCATCCGGGATGCACTGAAGTAGGTTTTCTCTTTCTTCCCTGGGCAACTCATGCTCCCTGGCTACTTTATAGAATTCTTATTCAGGTGACAAGGTTATCCTGGCTTCATCATTCTCTCAAATGTATTTTTATGGCATAAACTTTATGTCTCGAATCCTTTAGGACCTTTGGTTTGATTCTCAAAACATCTTTTCTTCAAGCTAATGCCTCTGCCATAAATTTCAAGAGACTTTAGATTTTCATGGAGAGGACTCCCTTGTGACCTGAGTTTGGCTATTATATTCTTACTTCTGTGACAAGAATATATCAATCTAGTTTGAATAACGAAGGGCCAGGTGGTCTCAGGAAATGCCTTGGAAAGAGATTGAAAGTGTGTGGGATGCAATCATTGATATTTAAAACTATTGTTCGGATATTCATGTGCCTTATGTTTAGAAATCTTTATTATGAAAAGTTTTAGGATCTGTTTTACTTTATTCTGTATTTATTTTTTCCCTTTCTTTTCAGATGACACCACTGAGAAGCTACATTACCGTATAAGAAGTAAATATTTGATGACATGTTACTTCTTTAAGTCAAGTAATGGAACAAAGATTTCTAACTATGCAAATACCTATGGAAAGCAAATAACCTTTTGCTGTGTAGAGTACGCTAACTAAATTGAACCATCCATCATTACATGACTGCATTTGGGGCAGATTAACCAGAGAAAACATTTATTTATTTCATTTTCTTTTCAGCTGCTGTCTTTCATGCCCCCATTTCTTGATGAAGCACCGAATTCTAGCAGCACATTCTTGTCTCCAAAAACACACTCTTTTATTTATTATTGTGAAAAGGCTTAATGAGAAATGACAGCCTACCACCTCATCATGATTCAGTTTTTAGACTATCTAAAGTCTTCTAATTAATTTACTTCCAAAGTGATTTTCATCCTTCTTAACATTTTATTGATTTATGCATTAATCAACTGCAACATTTCTACTGAAAGCAAATATAACACCGATTCAAATAATTTATTCTTGCGTAAGCTTGTCTTCCAATGCTGTCACCCATACCTTAATTCCTGAGACATAGAAAAAAGGTTGAATATTTTTTAGAAGTACCATTTAAACCACTCCTTCCCAGAGTCTGTGTCCCCCAATTCATTCCTGTCCATCAACTTTCTTTTTTGTTCACTCTCCTCTTTGCCAAAGAAGACTTAATATTTGTCACTATAAAGATGCTCCTGCAATACTCCCTTGCTCGTTTCTCCTCTTCTCACACTTGATAGCTAAACCACAACTATCTTTGCCTGTACTCAAACAGCTCCTGAAACAGAGTCCAATGCCTATTAGGAAAAGAAACATAGAGCCATTGTGTAAACAATGAGCACATGAGCAAATGACCTAGTAGATGAAACAGAACGTTTGAATTTTAAAGCCCCACTCAACCTCCACCAACTGCAGCTAGAGATCATGAGAATTCCCCTCAATTCACATATTGTTCCTGAAACAAGAAGCAACAGGACCAGAGTAAACTTAATTAGGAGCAGATTGGAGATGGTGTCTCTGGATATAAAGGTATTGTTTGTTAACAACCATATTATTTAATAATTGATAATCAGGAAGCAATGTTTTCAGCATTTCATATCTTACCGTTATAATTTGTTACTTTTGCATATAGACATTTTGCTGTGTCTTAGTTTCATTTTATAAAAATTGTAAATTGGTTAAGAATTTTTAAATTGAACTGTGCTACTTAATATTTTTTCCCCTTAAAATAAAAATAGAGATTTTTTCCAAGATGACTGACTAGAGATGTCAGAGGCCAGTTCTCCTCAGAAAGAAGAACCAAAGTTACAGATGAATAATCATAACTTGAATAGAATATTAAGAGAAGAGTGCCAGAGCCTACCAGAGAAGCTGGAGCACAGAACAACAACCACAACAACAAAGCAAAAGTTTGGCAGAGCTTGAACTCCCTTGGTGTCTGGTGAAGAGCGTAGGTGGGGTTTTCTGGCTTCTGTCACCCTTGCAGTAGGCTGCTGATTGCTGAACTATTGGAGAGGTCCTCTGCCATCATGAGCCCAGGCACTGGTGTGAGTGGTGATGTGGGAATTTCTTGAGGGCATTGCACTGGGCTGCCTGTTTATGCAGGGTTGCTCACTCTCCTGCCACACCTGAGCAGTGGTGGGTTGATGCATACCCATTGTGGGACTGTCCTGCCCAGGAAATCTCAGCCCTTTTGTTGCCACATCATTGGATCCCCTGCAAACATTCCAAAGCACCTGCTCAAATTAAGGTAGCCAGACAGGGCTGACTGGACCCAAGGGAGCTGCAGAATTCCCAGTGATTTGGCCCTTGGGCCATGTTGCTACTAGGGGAAGAGAGAGTGTGGCACACCAATAAAGCCCCCTTGGGACAAAGGAGACAAGAACATGTGCTCTCCTGTGCCCCCAGAATGCCACACCTGTGGGCTGAAGGTGACTTCCCCTTTCCTAGTGGATACACAGGCACTGTGCTCAGCCCTGTGGGGTAGGAGTGTGGTTCTGTCCTAGAATCTAGGCAGCTCCAGTGCTTGGATATTGACGTGGAGAAGGGAACTTCTTTTCACCCTGCTTATTGCTACAAACACAGACATGGCTGCTCCCACAGGGAAGAGGCATGGACACACCTGTGGATGGCCATTCCAGGGCTTATAGGAGCAGCTGCACCTCCACTGTTGAGTGTCCACTGGGTTAGGAATGCATGAAAGGCAGGGCCCCTCTCCCTCTACACATGGAGCAGCAGCATTCTTGCAGTGGAAAACAGGCAGGTCTCAAAGCTATCTGTTTTAGACTGAAGGAAGAGGTTTCAACCCAAAGCCATTGGGCAGTGTGCCATGGAACAATTGTTTTCTATGGCTCTTAGCTACATTGTGGCCAGGAGATAAACAGCAGTGTCTGTCTGAATTAAGAGTCATGAGCCCCAGGACAGGGGCCTGACAGGGAAGGAAATAATGTTTCTACCTATCCAAGACATGGAGCTGGGTAAATCCCCTCCACTTCATGCAAAGACTTTGATGCATTTCATTAGAATCTCCTCTGAATCCCCGTTAAGACTGAGGTTGTGCTCCTCATTGTGATGCCCGAGGGTGAGTTTAGCAGCCCAGCTCTGCCCACCTTTCTCCCTTCTCCAGCTATGCAGGGAACTCAGTGCACCAGGCATTGTACAGACAAGTCCGTTATTGAAGGCAGCAGAGAGATCCTCCTAATAAACCAAGATCAAGCATATACCCGTCTACTTTGGTCATACTCAGCTCTTACATATAATCGCCACCTACTGGCCTGGATGTTGAACTGCACAACCCAATACAAAACCTGCTGACAGAAGTGCACAACACTGGGAAATGAGATAAGCTTCCTGTGACCTCTGTAGTCCTGGCCTCACATAAGGCAGTGAGCCTGCTCATATGCCCAGGACATCATTACTACAACGAACATTTAGAAAGCCACTGCACAAAGGTTATCAATAACCAAGAAAAGTATAGTCTTGGCAAATGAAAGCATACAAAATCAAAGGCAAATAATCATATACAACATACATTATAGTCACATCCCCAAGGATGAAAAAAATTCCATTCAAATAAAAATAAAATGAAAATTAATAAAAATAGATGATATCCAGATAAGAATAAACCACAGAAATAATTCTGGTAATATGATGAACAGTGTTACAGCATTTTTGAAGGATCACACTAAATCTCTAGCAATGGATTCTCACCAAAATTAAATTTTTGAAATATCACATAAAGAACTCAAAATATTGATTTTAAAGAAGCTCAGTGAAATCCAAGATGCAGTGAAAAACCAACCAAAGAAAGCAGAAAAATAATGAGGGTATGAATGAAAAGTTCACTAGAGAGATAGATTAAAAAAGAAAAGTGCTCAGAACTTCTAGGAACAAAAAAGTCATGAAGGAATTACAAAGTACAGTTGAAAGCCTTCACTGTAGACTAGACCAAGTAGAGAAAAGAATTTCAGAGTTTGAACAGCTCTTCAAATTAACACAGTAAGACAAAAATTTTATTAAAAAAGAAATTTAAAAGGGAACAAAGTCTTTGAAAAATATGAGATGATTATGTAAAACATTCAAACCTATAAGTCATATATATTCCTGAGAGAGAAAAAGAAAAAATAGAAAGTTTAGAAAACCTAATTGAGGAAATAATTGAGGAAAACTTTCCTATTCTAGTTATAGATTTATACCTACAAGAAGCTTTGAGAACTCCATTAAGATACTTTTTCAAGACAAACCACCAAGGCATATAGTCATCAGACTATTTAAAGTGATCAGGAAGGAAAAAAATCTGAAAGGCAGCAAGAGAAAAGCATAATTAACAATAAAGGAAATTTTATCACACTAACAGCAGATCTCGGCAGAAACCCTGCAAGTCAGAATAGATTGGGGTCCTATTTTTTTCTTAAAGAAAAAAGTGTCAGTCAAGAATTTTTTTATCCTACTAAACCAAGTATCATACATAAAAGAGAAATAAAGTCTTCCCCAGATAAGCAAACATTAAGGGAATTTGTCAACAGTAGACTAGTATGGTAAGAAATTCTCAAAGGAATTCTAAATATGGAAACCAAAGGTCAATAATCACCATCATAAAAGGATACAGAGGTATATAACTCACAGGTCTTATAAAACAATTACACAACTGAGACTACAAAGCAACTAGGGAACAATTAACATTATAACAGAAATAAAATCTCACACAACAATATTAACCTCAAATGTAAATTGCCTAAATGCTCTACGTAAATGATATACATTGATAAAATGGATACAAAAACAGGATGGAATTATAAGCTGATGAAAGAAATCCCAACTAACTGGTAATGACACTTATGGACTCAAGATAAATGGGTGGAAAAATACATTCCATGCAATGGAAACCAAAAGCAAGCAGGAGTAGCTATACTCATATGAGATAAAACAGACTTTAAATCAACAATAGTAAAAAAAAAAAAAAAAAAAGACAAAGAAGGTCATTCTATAATAATGGGATCAATTCAACATGAGAATATAATAATTATTCATATATATGTACATACATATATGCACCCAACACCAGAGTACCCAGATTTATAAATACTAAGAGACCTAAGGAAAGAGATAAATAGCAACATAGTAATAGTTGAAGATTTCAACACCCCACTGAAAGCACTAGATAGATCATCAAAGCAGAAGATCAACAAAGCAACACTAGACTTAAATTGAACTCTAGACCAAATGAAACTAACAGACATTCTACCCAACAACTGCAGAATATATGTTCTTCTTATTAGTGCATGCATTATTTTTTAAAATAGACCATATGTTATGCCACAAAATAAGTCTTAATCAACTTAAAAAAATCAAAATTACATCAAGTATACTATTCTCAGATCATAGTGGAATAAAACTAGAAATCAATAGTAAAAGGAACTCTCAAAAGTAAGCAAATACATGGAAAATAAACCACTTGTTCTGACTTATATTTGGTCAATAATTAGATTAAAGTGAAAATCAATAATTTTTTTTGAAATGAATGAAAATAGAGGCAACATGTAGCAAAAGCAGTGCTAAAAGGGAGCAATGAAAGGCCTACATCAAACAATAGAAAGATTACAAATTAACCACCTAACATCACATCTTTGGAACTAAAAACAAGAACACACCACGCCCAAAGCTAGCAGAAGAAAAGAAATACAAAGATCTGAACAGAACTAAATGAAATAGAGATAAAAAATATAAAGGATCAATGAAATGTAAAGTTTCTCTTTTGGAAAGATAAACAAAGTTGATAGACCACTAGCTAGATTAACTAAGACAAAAAGAGAGAAGATTCAAATAAGCATGATCAGAAATGAAAAGGAGACATTACAACTGATACCACAGTAATACAAATGATCATCAGCGATTTCTATGAACATATCTACACTCACAAGCTAGAAAATCTAAAGGAAACAGGCGAATTCCTGGAAACATACAGCCTCCCAACATGAACCAGGAATAACTAGAAATCCTGAATAGACCAATAAGGAGTAGTGAGATTAAATAAGTAATGAAACATCTCCCAACCAAAAAAAGCTCAGGACCAGATGGATTCACAGCTGAATTATACCAGATATACAGAGAAGAACTTTTACCAATCCTATAGAAACGATTCCAAAATCATTTCAGGAATCAGAAATCCCCTCTGACTCATTCTGTGAACCCAGTATTACCCTGATATCAAAGCCAGGGAAGGAAAGACAACAACAAGCTACAGGCTAATATCCCTGGTGAATATAAATGCAAAAATCCTCAACAAGGTACTAGCAAACCAAATCCAACAGCCCATTAAAAAGAAACAACTATCAACCAGGTTTTATTCCAGGGATTCATGGATGGTTCACCACACACAAATTAATAAATGTGATTCACAACATAAACAGAAAAGCAAAAAACCATATGATCATCTCAATAGATTCAGAAAAAACATTTGATTCATTTGATAAAATTCGGAATCTCTTCATGAAAAAACACTCCAAAAGATCCCTAGATTTTATAAGTAAGTAATGTCAGTACAGTTTCAAGATACAAACTAGACATTGAAAAAATACCTCAAAATAACAAAAACCATACACAAGAAACACACAGTCAACATCATACTGAATGGGGAAAGTTAAAAGCATTTCACCCTAAGGACTTTAAGAAGACAAGAAAGCTCACTTTCCCTACTCCTGTTCAACATAGTGCTGGAAGTCCTACGGAGAGCAGTCGGGCAAGAGAAAGAAATAAAAGGCATTCAAATTGGAAAAGAGGAAGTCAGATTATCTGTGTTTGCATATTGTATGATCTTATACCTAGAAAACCCTAAAGACTCCTCCAAAAGACTCTAGATTTTATAAGTAATGTCAGTAAAGTTTCAGGGTACAAAATTACACTACAAAAATTTTATACACTAGTAATGATACATCTGAGCACCAAATCAAGAACTCAATACCATGTATAATAACTACCAAAAAAAAAAATTCTTGGAATACATTTACTCAAGGAGGTGAAAGATCTCTACAAGGACATTGATGAAAGATCTCTACAAAACGTTGATGAAAGAAATTGTGGATGACACAAACAAATGAAAAAACACGGCATACTCATTGATTGGAAGACTCAGTATTATTAAAATGACCATACTGCTCAATGTAATCTACAGATTCAATGCAATTCCTACAAAATTGCCACTGTCATTTTTCACAGAATTCTAGAAAGAACAATCCTAAAATTCATATGAAACCAAAAGATAGTCCACATAGAAAAAGTAATCACAAGCAAAATGAACAAAGCTGGAGGCGGCACTTTATCCAATTTCAAATTATACTGCAAGGCTATAGTGACAAAAACAGCATGGTACTGGTGTAAAAATATACACATAAATCAATGAAACAGAGTAGAGAATCCAGAAATAAAACCTCTATATTTACAGCTGAATTATTAATTTCAACAAAGTCAAAAAACCTACCCTGGATGAATGCATCAGTAGGTTTTATTCTTAAAAAAATTTTTTTAAACTACCCTGGAGAAAAGACACCATATTTAATAAATGATGCTGGGAAAATTGGATAGCCATGAGTGAAACTGGATCCATATCTCTCACCATATACAACAATTAACTAAAGATGAATTAAAGGCTTACATGTTAGACATGAAACTATAAAAATTCTAGAAGAAAAATTAGGAAAAACTCTTCTGGACATTGGGCTAGGCAAAGAACTTATGAGTAAGTCCTCAAAAGCAAATGCAACAAAAACAAAAATATACAAATGGTAACTAGGTAAACTAAAAAAGCTTCTGGGCAGCAAAAGAAATAATCAACAGAGTAGACAAGATGACGTACAGAAAAGGAGAAAATATTTGTAAACTATGTATCTAACAAAGGATTAATATCTAGAACCTAAAAGGAAGTCAAACAACTCAAGAAAAAACAAATAACCCCATTAAAAAGTAGACAAAGGACATGAACAGACATTTTTCAAAAGAATATGTACAAGTGGCCAACAAACACAAAAAACTGCTCAGCATCGTTAGTCATTAGAGAAATGTAACTTAAAACCACATGGGATACCATCTTACACCAACTAGAATGGCTTTTATTAAAAAGTCAAATTCAGCACATGTCAGTGAGGGTGCATAGAAAGTGGAATGCTTATGTACTGTTGTTTGGGATATAAATTAGGACAAAGTCTATGAAAAACAATATGGAGATCTCTGAAAGAGCTAAAAATAGAACTACCATTTGATTCAGCAATCCCACTACTACTTACATAAGGGAAAAGAAATCATTATGCTAAAAAGATACCTGCACTTGTATGTTTATCACAGCACCATTCACAATAACAAAGTCATGTAATCAACCTAAGGGTCCATCAATGGATGGTTGGATAAAGATACCTTCTGTTCAGTTTTAGTGAATATTATTCCTTCATTTATCTCTTTGGGCATTTTAAACATTAAAATAATTCCATTTATAAAATAAATATATTTTGAAATTGATACAGTTCTAATTTATCAAATGTATGTGTAAGAGTTATGAGAATCAAAATGAAATCACTTGTGAAAAAAGAAAAAAAAAGGCAAATAGATCCTGGAAAGGCTGTAAAGAAAGGGTTCTTACCCTGGTATGCCTGATATCAGAACTATAACAAGAGGTTTGGTAAAAACTACCTCGTACAAAGGTCATTGCAACCTCACACAAAAAATACTATCATGAGAACATATGCCCAGCTACTACCTGTCCAACCTCAGACTGGTGTCTCCTTTGTTATTGAGTCTTGTGGCCAAGGGATATTATCTGAAAACAATTACGTAACCTTCCTACAATTTTCCTTTAAAAATTTGTGTCTTCCTTTACCTTTCTGAATATGCACATAGTTTGCTATGGTATGTGTAGTCACATGGCAATGCCCTATTCCTGAATAAATACAATTTTCTTTTAGAGAATCTCTCTATGCTTGTTAATTAGGTTGATATATTTATTTAGGTTGATATATGTGCTCATCAACACATACACAAATATTTCTGAGCTTCACCTAAATCAATCAGGTTTTGCCTCTAGCTTTGGCAGGGCTGACGTATACCTACATGGCCAATGTCTTTTGACTGTTTCATACCTTTGCTATACTGGTTGCTGTGTGTTTTGAATATCCCTCTGGCATTCAGCATAATGAGACCTAAAGCAGAAATTCTAGTTGCCTTCTCTAGTGGCAGCAGGAACCATAACAGCAAAGAAAAAAAATAAGAATGAAACTGAAGAGAGAAACGTCGTATAATCCGCCAAGGCAAATTTGACCCAATCTCTGGAATTTACAGCTACCTTTTAATAATACCTAAAGAGGAAAAGTCTGGATTAAGCCTTGGCATATTTTTTTCTAGAAGAGAAAATATTGCACAGAACCATACAAAAGTAGAATCAGGAGGGATCACATATTCCATTAAGTAAAAGTCTGTCATTTTAGAAAATCAGAAAAAGAGAAACAGAGGTGTTAACTTGCCAAGATCTTTTGGTTGGAGACTGTTCAGAGGAGAGACACGGCCCCTTTCCCCTGACGTGCTCCTTCTCTATTTCATGGTTTCCTTTAATCCCCAGAAGACTTCAATCTCCCTAGCATTGTTTATAAAAATATTCTGGCATATGCCAGCAAAAATGTTCAAATATGTAAACTCCTTCTTATCCTCCCTTAGCCAGATTTTTCACTAACTTTATCTCACTTGAAACAAACATGAGAAGTACTTCTCTTTAGCATGGGAACCAGCAAAATCAATTTCTAAAAACAGTTATTTGGTTTCATAGGCTTTATTTAGCAAAGTAATTTTTTTGGTAGCATTTTTCACCACAGTGTTATTCTCAAAATAGTTTTAAGGATAACATGCTTGTTTTCTAAAAATATTGGGTTAATGTGGAAAGCATTTTTTAAATTTAGTCTCCAAATACGTTTTTATGTCTCCAACAAAGGTCAATTTGTAACCAATTAATACCTTAAAAATATAGGAAAAGCCTCTTATGGGAGACTAATGCAGTCTCCTATGCTGTTATATTCACATTAAAATGTCCAAAATTAAATTAGTATTTAAATAATTAAAATGTGAAGTCTTTTTGAATATGTTCCATATATCTTATCAATTTTAAAAACACATATTTTAAATAGATAATTTTACTTTTTAAAACTTCACACCCCTCAGAACTCATGTAGTGTCCATTCGGGTGATTATCATGAATAATTATTATATATTGAGAATCTACCAGGTGTCAAATTCAGTGTGTTACGTAAGTCATCTTGCTCATCTTTCACAGCAAACCATTAAGGTAAATGTGATTTTTCTCATCTTATTCCCATGTTATTTTCTTGAAATTATTCCTTACTTTTCTATATAGGTCATGGGAAACTAAAGAATACAGAGTAAGGAAACTTCTAGAGAAACGGCTAGCTGATGCAGAGGTGAGATATACTCCATATCTGTCTGATTTTAGTGCTTAATTTTGTTATTATTATATCAATGCTTCTCATATTTTATCCTCATTGCAGCTCTTTTAAGTTTACTCTAATTTTTCTTATATTTTCAAACATTCCCACTTTCCTTTTTACATGATTCAAAAATTAAATATCTTCTAAGTCTCTTAACTTTTAATTTACTCTCCTCATTCTTTCCTCAAAATATGACTACATTAAACTCTGCCATGACAGTAACAAACACTTACAAATCAAAACAGGAATATTAATTATTAAACTTTTGAATAAATTCTGTTGTTTAATATCATTTCGTGGTCATTTTCTCCTGGATATCTGGTAGATTATGCCTTATCTTTCTTCAAATTTCTCTCCAAATGCTGCTTTCTAAAAAAAGATTTCTTTTTCACCCTTCTTTTATTTTATTGAAATATAATTCACATATAATAAACTTCACCATTTAAAATCATACAAGTCAGTGTGTTTCAGTATATTAAAAGCTTATGAAACCATTACCACTAATTCTAGAACATTTTTGTAACCCTCCCAAAGAAGCCCTTTTCTCATAGATCAGTCACTTCTCATTCTCTTCCCTTCCCCAGCCCCCTGCTGGCTCCTGGCAACCACTAATCTTTCTGTCTCTGTGAGTTTGCATATTCTTGACCTTTTGTACAAGTAGAATTGTACAATATGTGTATGATTTTATGTCTGGCTTTTTTCACTTGGCATGTTTTCGAAGTTCATGTATCAGAACTTGATAATATTTCATTGTGTGGTTATACTATACTTTGTGTATCCATTCATCAGTTAATAGGCATTTAGGTTGCTTCCACTTTTTTAGCTGGTATGAATAATTCTCTTATTAACATTTGTGTTCAAGTTTTTGAGTGAGTGTATGTTTTCAATTTCTGTGTATGTGCCCCTAAAAGTGGCATGGCTGGGTCATATAGTAAATTTATGTTTAACTTTTTGAGGAACCTTCAAAATGTTCACCAAAGTAACTGCACTATTTTATCTTGCCAATGTATGTTTCCAATTTTTCCACATCTTTGCCAACACTTGTTAGTGTTCATCTTTTTTGTTATAGCTATCTTAGTGGGTGTGAAGGGGTATCTCATTATGGTTTGGTTGCATTTACCTAATAACTAATGATTTTGATAATCTTTTCATGTGTTTTGTAAACTTTATATATCTCCTATGTAGTAATAGCTATTCAAATATTTGACCCATTTTTTTCTCACTGAGTTGTCTTTTTATTATTGAACTTTAAGAGTTTTAGAAATATGTTCTGGATCTAAAATCTTATTAAATGCATGACTTGTAAGTATGATTGGCTATTCTGTATGTTATCTTTAAATTTTATTGAAAGTGTCCCTTGATGCACAAATGTTTTTAATTTGATGAAGTGCAATATATTTGTTAATATTTTTTCTGTTTGCTTATGCTTTAAGTGTCTTATCTAAGAAACTTTTGCCTAATCCAAGGCCACAAAGATTTATGCTTATGTTTTCTACTATGAGTTTTATCCTTTTTTTCTCTTACATTTATGTCTTTTACCTATCTTGAGTTCATATTTGTATGTTCCATTTCCTTGCTAATCTTCTGTCTTCTTATTTTATTCATCACTGAAAGTCAGGTGCTGAAATCTCCAACTATTATTGTTGAATTGTCTATTTCTTCTTCTAATTCTGCTTCATGTATTTTGGGTCTCTGTTGTTAGGGACATACAGTTTTATAATTATATCTCCTTAATGGACTGACCTTTTTAGCATTATAGATTGTACTTTTTGTCTCTTGTAATAGCTTTCCTCCAAAGTATATTTTGTCTTTTATTAGAAAAGTTACTATAGCACTTTGGTTGCTGTATACATGGTATGTCTTTTTCCATCTATTTAGTTTCAACCAATTTGTGTCTTTTAACATAAAGTGTATCTTCTGTAGAGGGAATATAGTCACAGCATAGCATTTTATCTGTTCTACTAATTGCTTCCTTTTTGATTGAAATGTTTAATCCCTTCAAATTTACTATAATCACTGATAAGTTAGGATTTATGTCTGTCGTGTTTCTAGTTGTTTTCAATGTCTTTTCATTCCTCTATTATTCTACTCCTGCTTTCTTTTGGCTAAATAGATATTTTCTAGTGTACCATTTAATTTCTTTGCCATTTCTTTTACTCTGTTATTTTCTTAATTGTTCCCTGATAATTACGATTAACATTGTTATTTACAAGAGTCTATTTCAGATTTATACCAACTTAATTTCTGTAGTGTACAAAAACTTTGCTCCAATATTGCACCACTTCTTTTGCTCTCCTTTGTGCTATCATTGTCATTCATATTACATGTTTGTACATTGTATGTAATATAAATGAATACACATATATAATTATCACTTCATATAGTTGTCTTTTAAATCAGATACAAGAAAAAGAGAGTAATCACAAATTTCAAATATATTTACACTCTCTTTTACACCTACCTGTATAATTACTTTCACCAATATCCTTAATTCTTAATGTAGATTCATGTTATCATCTAGTGTCTTTTCAGGTCAGTCTGAAATACTACATTTAACATTTCTCATAAACCTATTTTGTCAGTGACAATGATCTCAGTTTTTGCTTGGTGATATCTTAATTTCTTTTTAATTTTTGGAAGATAATTTTGCTGGATTTAGAATTACTGAGTGAAATTTTTTTTTTTTTTTTTTTTAGCAACTTGAATATGTCATTCTATTTCCCCTGGCCTCAATAGTTTCTAATTATACACTAGCTGTTTATCTTAGTGAGGATTCTTTTTACATGATTAATCAGTTCTTTCTGGCTGCTTTCAAGGTTCTTTCTTTCTTTGTCTTTGACAGTTTGGTTACAACTCTTCTGAGTATAATCCTTATTGAGTTTAACCTATCTGGAGTTCATTGAACTTCTTTGATGTATAGATTAATGTTACTTTTGAAATAAAATTTGTTAAGTTTTTTGTCATTTTTTTTTTTCAAATTTTCTTTCTGTCTCTTTTTTCTTTCCTCCCTTCCTGGATTCCCATAATGCATATATTGGTACAGGTGATGTTATCTATAACAGCTCTCTAAGACTCTGTTAATTTGTTGTTGTTGTTCTTTATCTTTCTGTTTCTCAGACTGAATCATTTCAATCAACTTATCTCTATGTTTGCTGATACTTTCTTCTGCCCTCTCAAATTTACTGTTGAACCACTCTAGTAAATTTTTATTTCAGTTTTTTTTTATTTTCATTTCCAGAATATATATATATATTTTATTTTTTATACTTTAAGTTCTGGGATACATGTGCAGAACATGCAGGTTTGTTACATAGGTGTTACAAGTGCTGTGGTGTTTTGCTGCACCTATCAACCTGTCATCTAGGTTCTAAGCACCTCATGCATTAAGTATTTGTCCTAATGTTCTCCCTCCCCTTGCCTTCCATCCCCGACAGGCTCTGGTGTGTGATGTTCCCCATTCTGTGTTCATGTATTATCAATGTTCAACTCCTACTTATGAGTCAGAACATGTGGTGTTTGGTTTTCTGTTCCTGTGTTAGTTTGCTGAGTATGATGGTTTCCAGCTTCATCCATGTCCCTGCAAAGGACATGAAGTCCTTCTTTTTTATGGCTGCATAGTATTCCATGGTGTATATGTGCCACATTTTCTTTATCCGGTCTAACATTGATGGGCATTTGGGTTGGTTCCAAGTCTTGCTACTGTGAATAGTACTGTAATAAACATATGTGTGCATGTATCTTTATAATAGAATGATTTATAATCCTTTGGGTATATATCCAGTAATGGGATTGCTGGGTCAGATGGTATTTCTGGCTCTAGATCCTTGAGGAATCTCCATATTGTCTTCCACAATTGTTGAACTAATTTACACTCCCATCAACAGTGTAAAAGCATGTCTATTTCTCCACATCCTCTCCAGCATCTCTTGTTTCCTGACTTTTTAATGATCATCATTCTAACTGATGTGAGATGGTATCTCACTGTGGTTTTGATTTGCATGTCTCTAATGAACAGTGATGATGAGCTTTTTTTTCATATGCTTGTTGGCTACGTAAATCTCTTCTTTTGGGAAGTGTCTGTTCATATCCTTTGCCTGCTTTTTAATGCTTTTATTTTATTTTATTTTATTTTAAATTTGTTTAAGTTCCTTGTGGATTCTGGATATTAGACCTTTTTCAGGTGAATAGATTGCAAGAATTTTCTCCCATTCTGTAGGTTGCCTGTTCACTCTGATGACAGTTTCTTTTGCTGTCCAGAAGCTGTTTAGTTTAATTAGATCCCATTTGTCAATTTTTGCTTTTGTTGCAATGGCTTTTGGTGTTTTAGTCATGAAGTCTTTGCCCATGCCTATGTTCTGAATGGTATTTCCTAGGTTTTCTTCTATGGTTTTTATGGTTTTAGGGTTTACATTTAAGTCGTTAATCCACCTTGAGTTAATTTTTGTATAAGGTGTAAGGAAGGGGTCCAGTTTCAGTTTTCTGCATATGGCTAGCCAGTTTTCCCAGCAACATTTATTAAAAAGGGAATCCTTTCCTCATTGCTTGTTTTTGTCAAGTTTGTCAAAGATTATCGCTATTCATATTCCATATTTGGTAAGTCATTGTTTTCATACTTTTTTTTAGTTCTTTACCTATCATGTCCTTGAGGTCTTTGAACATATTTCATATAGCTGGCAGAAAAATATTTATCTAGTAAGTCAACTTTTGGGCTTTCTTAGGAATAGTTGCTATTGATTTTTTTTCTTATGCATGGGTCACACTTTCTTAGGTATTTGCATCTCATAATCTTTTGTTAGAAACTGGACATTTTGGCCGGGCACGGTGGCTCACGCCTATAATCCCTGCACTCTGGGAGGCCAAGGCGGGTGGATCACGAGGTCTGGAGATCGAGATCATCCTGACTAACATGCTGAAACCCCGACTCTACTAAAAATACAAAAAAAATTAGCTGGGCGATGTGGCGGGCGCCTGTAGTCCCAGCTACTCGGGAGGCTGAGGCAGGAGAATGGCGTGAACCCAGGAGGCGGAGCTTGCAGTGAGCGGAGATCACGCCACTGCACTCCAGCCTGGGCGACGGAGCGAGACCCAGTCTCAAAAAAAAAAAAAAAGAAACTGGACATTTTAAATAATCTAATATGACAATTCTAGAAATAAAATTCTTCCCCCTCTCCAGGTTTTGATGATGCTGCTTGCTGTAGTAGTCTTGTTTGTTTGTTTAGTAATTTCTGAGTTAATTTGGTAAAGTCCATATTTATTGTCATATGTGGTCTTTTAGATTATTACCTTAGTGCTCAGATAATGATTGGATAATTTCCTTAAAAGTCTGGAAACAATACATCTTCCAGCTTTTGCTGAATGGCTTTGTGTGCTTGTTGCAAAGCAGGCCCTCAACATTCAGTTAGACAATTGACAACTCTTCCTTAGCTCTCAGTTTCTCGTTGCACAGGTCCCTATGGTCAGCCAGAGGTGGTAATATAGGACTTCTTAAGGATTTTCTGAGCATTACCACACCCCTGAGCATGTGCACAATCCTATTCATGTATATGAATTTCTAAATTACAAAAATTGTGTTTAAGATTTTTTCAAAGACTGTATTGACATGTCATTTCTCAACTTTTCCTTTTAAATTTTTATTCATTGTTTCTCCTGTTAACCACTGCCTAAGGCAACCACAAAGTTAAAACACTTTCCAGTAATTGTTTTTGATAAATATTCTTCAGGGAAAATTATTTTTGCACTAGATGAGCTCCTAAACAGGCCAAGTACAGGTAGCTTGGTAAGTGATATCTTTTAGAGAACCACCAGACTGCTCAAATAATGACAATTGTTTTGGAATGAAGCTTTTTAAAAAGTTGCAACTCATTTGTACTCCCTTTGATGGCTTCTGAGCTACCGTGGAAATGTGGGCTGTTTATTCTCAAGGGTGCTGCAGACCTGGAGAGCAAGAGATAAGATTAGAACACTGACTGCTCTTGCTGAGATCATTTATTTTTCCTGAATCAATCCTCCCTGCGTTACTTCAAGATTTTTGTTATTTTTTCCAGTATTTTGAATAAATGATTCTGACAATTTTTTTGTCAATTTTCTCATTACTTTTGTGGAGGAGATCATTTTTGGAGGTCCTTCTGTCATCATTTTTGCTAATATGTCCAGAAGGGATTTTCCTGAACACCTTATTTAAAATAAATGATATTAACCTCTCACTCTTTTTCATATATATATATATAAAATTAGGGCACCAACTTTATTCATCAGGAACCAACATTTTGCCTATAAAGTTATTTACAGCTTATTTTACTGAAGCTGGGGGCAAAAACAAATAAACAAAAAACTCTTCATGGGAGAAATTGCTAAAATATTTTCTTCAAATAGCTTTATCTATGTATGTGGACTCACTATTAAGTTGCACTGCGGAAGATATAATGGGGAAAAGATTCTTTTTATATATATATAGTTTCCATAGTACTGTTCATTATCTGCCATACTATGTATTTAATTGTACACTTGTTTATTGCCTGCAGTAGACTTTGTACTCTTTTTCCATTTTATTTTCCTTTTCTGTCTTAATAGCATTTTACCTGGGCCTGTGAATGAGAAGCTAGAGACTACATTTCCCTCTCTCCTTTGTAGCTGGCAAGCTGATGTTACTAGTTCTGAACAATTATGTGTGTCATTTCACTGTAACAGTCTCAGATTTCACTGTCTTAAAAGATAAATGCTTGCCATGGAATTTTTTTCTCCCCTCTCAGGTATATACATTGTGTTGACAATACAGCTGCAAGCATTTATGTAAGGTCTACCATATAGATAGAAGAGGTATAGCACAGGAGGGCATGGCAGAGCAAGATGGAAGGCATCTGGACCCCTAAATAATTTTGTAGAGCAAGCTGCTCTTCCTCATCAATATCATTGCTAACCTTCAAAGAAAAAAAATCTCGTGATTTATCAGAGACCAATGTTTTGCCTATAAAGTTATTTACAACTTGTTTTACTGAAGCTGGAGGCAAAAATAAACAAACAAAAAACTGTTCATGGGAGAAATTGCTGAAGTATTTTCTTCAAATAGCTTTTTCTATCTATGTGGACTCACTATGAAGTTGCACTGTGGAAGATATATTAGGGTAAAAGATACTTCATGAGCACCAAGGGTAGTTAATAACATTCTAATCCATGTAAATTAAATACAAATTATAAAACAATTTCTAAATTCCAGGATCATATACTCATGGGGCTTGCAGATAGACACTGAACTTTTAAAAAATATGAAGCCACCTAATTGGGTTAAGTGGACAAAAAGGCAGTAGTAGAACCAAATGCTCATCCTTAGGCCTAGATTGGTATATTTACTTATCTATCATTTTTCCTGTGGTTATGCATGGCTAGAAAACATGATTGTGGTGGACTCTCATGCATTACATCATGGTAGTAACTACTAGATCCATCATTACTTGCTTGTTCACAGGGGAAGCACAGGAGAATATGGTCTCAAGACATCATTTAAAGATGCTGGATTTCCCATAATTTTGAGCTAAGCTATGAGGATGCAAAGGCACAAGAATGACGCAATAGACTTTGGGGACTCTGGGGGAAAGGATGGGAAGGGCGTGAGGGATAAAAGACTACAAACTGGGTTCAGTGTGCTGCTTGGGTGATGGGTGCACCAAAATCTTACAAATCACCACTAAAGAATTTACTCATGTAACCAAATATGACCATTCCTCAAAACCTATGGAAATAAAAAATGAAAAAAATAAATAAAGATGCTGGACTTACTTCACTGTAGCCTACCTTCTGCCTGAGTATCTGAAGGTGTCCCCTTCATTTCACTCTGTTGGCTCCTCCCGCAAAGAGCAAAGAAATGATTCTCCTTAAATCATCTGTTCATGGTTGTTCCTTCAGAATTGGGGCTTACTTTCCACTGCTTAAAGTGGACTTTCTTTCTTTCCACTCTCTGCAAGATATAATATGGTTGTGTCCAGGACCCAACTTTGATCATACAGACAAGAAAAATGTCCTAGGGGATGGGAAAGCAACAGAAATAGGGGTATACACTTGCTCCCTGAATGACCGTGTGAGTCGAACCTCCCCACTGTAATTGTGAGACTGTGATTCTACCTAAGACACTTTCCATATGCAAGTTACTCATGCTGTATAAATGTTTAAGCCACATTCTGTTTTTCATGATATTGTTTTGGCAAATGAGAAAGGTGTATTATTTAGAATCAAACTTAAGTTGCTGTAAGCCCAAACACAAAGCTTAAGGAAAATTCAAGGTCACTACTATGGTTCTGGGTCATTACTCTGTGATATAATAGTGCTAAGAGGAAGGTGATGCTTTCAAATGGCCATCAGGGACCATGAAACTATAAAGACAACAAGGAAAAGGAAACCCAAAACTTGTAAGACTGCTTTGCTCTTAGTGGGAAGGGGAAAG
The DNA here is from genome assembly GCF_002776525.5 of Piliocolobus tephrosceles. Lineage (NCBI taxonomy): Eukaryota > Metazoa > Chordata > Mammalia > Primates > Cercopithecidae > Piliocolobus > Piliocolobus tephrosceles. The sequence continues at coordinate 149,254,613 of NC_045436.1, forward strand.
AAAGGGACATATCAGAGCTATAAAAGTAATGGCATAGATGAATTTTTTGTTAGTTGACATGTTTTGCTTTATGCCAAATATATATTTATAAATACTCAATTTTTAATACAAAAATTTAAAAAAGAAAAAAGAGTTCTTGGTAAGGCAATGAGAATTAATCCTTCTTCTACCAACTCTGTTAACTAGGAAGAAGGGAGAGAGTAGAAGACACTAATATTTATTGAGCACCTACTATGTGCCAAACAGTTAAGCTGTAGTAACAACAATTGTTTCATTTGCCTGTCATAAAGATACCTCAAAAGTCATTACTATAAACTATTTTTGGAAGAGAAAAGTGAGGATGAGAGATTGAATGATTTTCCAAGGCCACACAACTAGTAACCAGCAAAACTGGGATATAAGCTTGTGTATTTCTTGACACCAAGGCCTATGCAAATGGCTAGTGGTATAAGGTACTATTTCCCAATTCTTAGTTGTTGGCTCAACATATACCTGATATTTTCCATATTTGAGCACTTCTGACTACCACTGTAATCATTTCTAGCATGCTGAACATACCATATTGTTATTTCCTTAATATTTTTTCTTTATAACTTGATTTTATTTAAAATGGAAACTTTGCATGATAGGTGGAAAACGGAAAACTGCTATCTTTTGGCATAAATAGAAGATAACAACTGTGATTAAAATTGTGATGATTTATCTAGACACTGTTGAAGGCTCTGGGTTAAGACCTGTTTTCTGTTGCTTGTAAGGGGGAGATTAGCAAGTGTGTATGTGAGGCTGTTAGAGGCATGTTCATACCAGACTGACTCGTATTCAGAAGCATTGAGAAAAAAATTGAAACAGAATTACAGTTTACCAGGTGAATCCCTGGTGCTTATTGCTGTACCTGAGTGTCAAGTCAAACCTAAAATATTTCATATTCTACCAGTCTAGTACTTTGCGAAATAATAGTTAGACTGAAGTGGGTTCACATCTTTACTCCAGCAATTTCCAGTTAATAAACTTCTCTCGTTTAATGTTTTCTCACTTGTAAGATGGAAATGTACCTGACAGATTCTTGTGAATATTAAATGTGACAGTACATAGAAAGCCCTCAAAAACCATGCTAGTAAATGTTCAGAGAAAATGAACCATGATTGCTCTGTTCCCTGTGCTCTATTATATTGTTGCTGTAGCTACCTGACCTTGTAATTGTAGCTGTAAAATTGTGGCCCCCATCCCACTCAAGAGTTCATTGAGATTCTTGTTACAAACCACTTGTCACATAAAATTGGATTTAAAAGATCAATGAGGAGTTGTGTCATATCAAGACATTTACTGAGCACCAGGACTGATGGGTAAGGTGATTTTTTTGTTTTGTTTTGTTTTGTTTTTTTTCTCTGCACAAAGGTGTTTGGGGCTAAGAGAGCAAGTGGGATCTGAAATGAATCTTATGCTATGCAACGTAAGCCATAGGCCCTGGCATGGTGCTGCGTGAACCTTAGCGGGTTTTTTTTTTTTTTTTTTTTTGGTAACCTTATTTGTACTAAAGCTCCTTATTAGTGTGGCAGTGGCCCCTCCCTTCTAATTGCCCATTAGTTATTTATATGAAGGCTTCTCCTATGCATTGTGAGTGCATTGATGATAGAATAATCAGATTAAAGATTCTTAAGCAAACTTACTAAAGAAGGTAGCTAATTTTTTTTTCCAGGTACTTTTAATGTGTCAGATACTAGGCTAGGGACTTGGCACGGGTCCCAGAACCCTGCCCAACTCTGTTCCTATCTGTTCATCCTCTCTGCTATGTCTGCCAGTGCTCATATCAGCTCTGATTCTGCTTCCAAATAATGTCAAAGTTCAGTTTTAAAGTAAAAGTGTAAGTCTCCATGGAATTGAAGAAGGAGCTGAAGGATGGATAGGGACTGGGATATACAAGGGAGAGAGGCAGGATAGAAAAAGTCATCCAAATTTAGCTGTGGCAGAACTGGGTTATTTTATTTTGGCCAATAAGCAAAATTCAGAAAAGGATCTTTTCCCTTTTGTTAACTTTAAAATAAAGAGACCTCTGACTGTGTCACTGCAGTGGTTTCAGGCACTGTATTTATTCTCGTAAGGGGAGTGAAAGAAAGAAAAATTGATGGCGCCAGGTCTCTTTGCTTGGGTTGTAACTTCTCTTTCTCATCATTTGAACCGTTCCCACCTGTGAACCAGGCTAGTGGAAGGGACCTGGTTCTCAGCGAGAGACAAGAAGTCATGCATCCACGTGGGCCCTCCCTTCCATTTGCCCACACAGAGAGGCATTGTGGGGTCTGGGCAGGCCCCTTAGCCTCTCTTCATCAATGTCGTAGGTTCTCACTGTGATCAGCCCTTTATATGTATCAATTGGTTTAATCTACATAACAATTCTAAGAAATATTGCAGGGTTGAGTAATGCTCCTATTATTCTAATTTTACAGAATAAAATGAGAGTAACTGTCTAAAAGCAGTACAATTATTAAGAGGCAGAGTTTCATCTAGAAAATGGGACTTGACCATTTCTGGGAAGGAGGCACATATTCTCAGTTTCATGTTGGTCCTTGGACCTCTACTTCTATGAAGTCTAAGTTAACAAATGAATCGATTTATTATTTATTATTAGCCACTGTCTAAAGCTTTATCTTTCAGGATTTTAAATCAAGCATGTAAATTTGGCATTTGTTCAGCCTTATAGGCTGTGACACCTTCTGTATATACATGATTTAAGGAACTAGGGAATCCTGAGGTGAGGTGGAAGTGGCAACCCCCAATGCTGCTGTACTGACATCAGCTACTGGGGAACAAAGTGAGCCCCAGGAAAGCCCAGTAGAGGTTCTCAGCTAGTAGAAAGGAAAGCATTGACTCAGCATCTCTCATGTTCCAGAAAAGTGAAAAGACACATTATGGACAGCAACGGAGAGACTTTCTGCTTATGAACACCTTGGCTGCAGTTGGGAAAGAAGAACTAAACAAAGTAGGCTTACGAATCAAGCCCTTCTGTATCCGTGATGTCTGCTATAAATAAAGATAGACTTGCAGATGGGACCCTGGAAACGCTAAGATAGTTTTGGGTAAGTGTGTGTGTATGTGAGTTTCTTTAGTTTGGAGTATAAAATGAATCATTATTCTTTTTTTTTTTTTTTTTTTTTTTGAGACAGGGTCTCACTCAGTCACCCAGGCTGGAGTGCAGTGGTGCGATCTTGGCTCACTGCAACCACAGCCTCCTGGGTTCAAGCGATTTCTCCCACTTCAACCTCCCGAGTAGCTGTGAGTACAGGCGTGTACCACCAAGTCCAGCTAATTTTTGTATTTTTAGTAGAGATTGGGTTTCACCATGCTGGCTGGTCTTGAACTCCTGGTATCAAGTGATCCACCCGCCTTGGCCTCCCAAAGTACTGGGATTAAAGGTGGGAGCCACCGCTGCCGGCCCATTATTCATTTTCAATAGGCAATTTGTATGACACTGGCTCCTAATTACAAAATGCAATTGCAAAAATAGTCTTTCTTTTCTGAGAGAGGGCTTTTTAGTTTGACAACTTCACAAATCTTGGACCTTCTTGACACAAAGTTATTGTGTTGGTTCCTATCATAGTAGAGAACACTGGAACGCCTGCTCACTGTTTACAGTGATTTGCTAGTGATCTCCTAGTCTGATGCCATCATTGCCTGCTGGTGGGCTGGAGGTACCAGTCAAGTAATGGTTCTCAACTGTAAGAATTCTTGCTCTTCCAGTATTAAGGTTACTTTATTATCCTGTTCCAATCTGATACCCTGATACCAGGGACTCAGATCACATCGAGCTTCTTTCTAATAGACTTACCCCCAAACTCCATTATTTGTCTTCCATGGCACCCAAGATACTTTCTTGGGTTAAGACTATAATACCAGGATTTCTGGGTCAGCAAGTCTTTAAATATCCACATCATCCAGTGCCTGGAGCTAGTCCTGACCAAAGACTTTGGGTATTAGCTTTGTTTTCCTTGCATCACACCTGGTGGAGAGGCGTAAATTCAATAGGATCTCTGTAAATTGGTGTTAATACATCCTCTATAGCTACTCCTACTGCTTCCAACCCCAGTAGAGAAAATGGAGAAGTGAGGGTCCTATTAGGACTCTCCGCTTCCGCAAGCCAGGGCTGAGGGACTAAGTGGCTAAGTTGGCTGGAGTTCCTGGGTCAATAGGGACTTTCCTAAGGGGACTTTCCCCTGAGCCAAAATGAGTCATAGCTGCAAGCTGAGGGATTGGAACGCCAACCAATCAAAGGGGACTTTCCCCTAAGCCAAAATGAGTCAACAGCTGCAAGCTAAGGGATTGAAACTTCAACCAGTCATACGGGGAGTTTAAGCTTTAGCTGCAGTCTGATGTTTTTAACCAATCAAGCTCACCAACCCACAAGCAAATAGAAAATAAGTTAATTCTATAGGACAGAAAAAGGAAACGGGGAGGGGTCATAAGGGGTTATAAGCGTAAGACACCCAAGCAAGAAACAGCAACCCTTCCGGGTCCCCTTCCACGCGTGGAAGCTTTACTTTCGCTTTCGTTTTCCTTACGCTTTAATAAATCTTGCGGCAGCACACTCTTTAGGCCCGCGCCTTTGTCTGAAGTCTGCGCGTTTCTCTAATCGAGCTGTAACACTTGCTGTTGTGGTCCAGGGCTTCATTCCTTGAAGCCCGTGAGATCACAAACCCTTCAATCACGAAAAACCTTCGATCGGAAGAGGAATTCTCGTCTCAGGGCCATGTGTCTACTATTGCAGTTCCCACAATCATACCTCTATTAGTCAGATGTTTTCCTTTTCGTTTTTATTCCCAAAACTCACTTATTTCCTGTCTCTGTTGAATGGAAGCTGGACTGACCACTGTGTATCTCCAACTGTCTGCATTGACCATTCTTCCCGTTGGTCACTTGATTACGTGTATCTAATGTGTCTACCTATTTTTGCATAGAGGCTGATTACAGCTGCAGGAACTGAGGGGGCTTGACTTTTGATGGAAACTCTGGATCATGTCCCAGAACCACTTTAAGAGATTGGATTTATGAGACCCCTTGTTTTGGGCAGGGCCCTTGATGGCTATGTCAATTTTTCACAGAGCGGGTTATAACAGGGGACTAGATAGTAAAATGTTTAGATGAAAGAGGAGGCAGAAGACAGAGATTCATTTGGACTGAAAGCTTGGTAACTCTGAGGTGTTAGAAGTGGAGAAAATGATTGGAAAGACATAGAAGGATGATCAGGAGGTCAGTTTGGATGAGTACTGATTATATGACTTAGTTGTTAAAAGTTTAGGCTATGTATTCAAACAGATGAGGTTTTGAATCCCAGATCTGACATCGATTATCTGACTTCCAGTAAATTAGTTAATCTTTCTAGGATCCAATTTTCTCAACTATAAATTGAGGGTAGAAGAGATCGTAAGTTGCAAGGTTGGTGTATGAACCAAATAAGACAACCCATGCACAGCACCCAGTTCCTGGCCCCGGTAAGACCCTCTAATTGTTGTCAAGGCCCCATTTTGAGGCTATTGGTTAAGTTGCTAATGGATGCATGAATCTTCATTGATAATATTACAATCTAAAAATATTTGATGTCACAAAGCCTATATCCAAGAAGGTTGAGAAATTTTTATATGATTTGATTGTATATTTTTATATGATTTCATTTAATTTGAAAGCCTAGTGATCATTTTTGGAAACAAAAAGAAAAGGCAATACCTTCATGGAGAGGGCTAAGAAATAAAGTATAAATATTGCCTATATAATTAGCTTTATTTCCATCTGCGCATTCATTTTGCAGCCTCACCCTAGTCCTGGGCTCTGCTCTGTATTTGAGGCAGGAAATGGGACTTGAATCCCTTTATCCTTTCCCCCTGCTAGCTGTCCTAGTGACATTTTGTGGACTGAGAGAAGGAAGTGGAAAACAAGGGGAGGAAGAGAAAGGAGAAGTGGATGGTAGTGAATCAGAAGTCAGTGAAGGGATGACAAGGGGGCAGAGGAAGGAAAATGGAGACTTAGTCACTAAATGGTGAAAGAAAAGCCCCACTCACAATTCCCCACTCTTCTCTCCCCTGCACATGGGAGACACTGTATGCTAATGTGCCCCATCTAGCATTTGTTAATGCCTTAACATTTCTCTGTATCCTCCATGCATTCTGGCACAGTCTTTGCCTCAGGCATGCAAATTTGCATTTTTCCCTTGACACTCTTTTAATATGCACTTGTACAAGTAGCTTTCTAAATTTGCCTGAAATAAAACATTTGCAAGGTATTCTAGAAGGCTTATGAAGAACTGGATTGGAGTTAAGCTTAATTCTTATTTTACCCACTTTCTTCTTTTTTTATTTTAATTTCTAAAGAAACTGCTAAACTGTCCATAATTTGAGAAAGTAAAAAGTATTACAAATAACTATAACCCAGAGACTATCTTTCACTGGCAGAAAGATGGATGAGATGGTTGGTTCTAAGTTAATTAAAAACATTTGTAAATATTGCAAGTACTATGTTGGAACTCTAGAATGTGTAAGTGTATGCAAGATCTCAAAACCCCCTCTACTTTTATATGGATGGAAAGGGCTGCCTCTTGGAGGTGAAGTCCAACTATTTATCCCGATTAGATATTAACATCTTCACAAATTTTGCTTTAGCTCCTTTTATTCACTAATCACTAGTCAGTTCCACGCTTTCAAAGGGCCTGATTACATGGCTTGTAGAATTGAATTAGCAACAATCTAGGAAATCATTAGGCCTTTATTCTCTGGTTTTTAACATAATGAGGGTACAACAGCTTTGAGTTGGCCTGACAGTGAGACCAAATGTTTTAAATAGGTAGAAGGCTGCATGAGGGGCTAAGGGGGCAGAGCCCTGAAAGCATTGTAGGTAGAGGTTGGTCCTTTTGTGGTGGTAACTGCCTCAGAGACTGATGAATGCCTGGGGGCAAAGCTAAAATTTCAATAGACATGCTTAGAATTTGTCCCATGTTCATTATGAACCTTGCTCATCTGGTTTCTTAACCTCTCTCTTGCAGCCCTCTGAGAGTAAATTTACTTCCTTCTTACTATATTAGTGTTTTGATGAAAAAAGTAGAGTTGCTCAGAATTTTTATTTTAACCAGTTACGGTTTAGGTGTTCAGAGCACAGACGTGGGGTTAAAGAAACATTCTGGGTTGAATTTTGCTTCCATCTTTCACCAAGCTCTAGTTTTGTGTAGATTAACTTGCCTAAAGTTACTCTAGCTGAATAAATGTCAACTTCCTTATCTGTAATCTGGGAATAACAATGCCTACCTAATAGTGTTCTTGTAATGTATTAAGGTGTCTGAGAAAAATTCAAAGTCGGATCCGAAATATAGTGTTTATGGAGCTAGTGAGTTGGTGACTCACATGCACGAGGTTTGGTTTTGCCAAAAGTAGAGAAAACAAGTTTTCGGGATTGCCAGTTAAGCAGTTAGAGGGAAAGGTAAGTTGGATGAGGGAGATGGAGAGGGTGCCATTCTCTGTGCCATGTTGTAGTTCTTCAGTTTGATATTGGATCCAGTGCACAGAGAGATGGGAACTAGAATTCCACAGAAAGTGCTACTTAAAGGTTCAAGTTATAGCATGGCACCCTTTGGGAGAGAAGAGCATTCTCCTGTTGCATGGACCACAGTGCTGCTGTGACATCTTAATGACTCTTGGCTCTGAGAGTAGCAAGAGACAGCCCTGCAATGGGTGCTCCCACGGTGAACACTGACCAAGGCAGTCTTCAGCTTGATGAAACTTTAGACGCTCTAGGGTCCTGACCTCCCTTTTCTTAGAACATTTACTTTAGAAAGCCTGTAATTTCAAAGTCTTTCTCTGCTCCTTTGAGAGATATATATCATTTTAAAGGCTTCTGGCCAGCGTTATAACTATGAGTATCTTTCTCAAGGACTTGGGAGCCATCCCTTTGAAACGTAATCCTCAAGGAAGATAGAATCCCTCTCGCTCAGTCTCTGTGGTGAGACAGACGCCTAGCTTTGGTAGGCATCTTGCTCCACATTGTAAAACTGCCTGTTGACATGAAGATAAGTGCACATTTACTTTTCCTTTGGGTAAAGCCAATTAACGAACATGGACATCTTGAATTCTCCCTCTTTGAGTATTGCCAGTTAGCAAACACAGATAGCTTGAGTTTTCCCTTTCAGCTCTTAAAAATCCTCTTGTCCTTTGTTTCAGTGGAATTAAGTTCAGACTTAGTTCTGGCCTCTCTCCCTTAGTGCAATAGCTTTGAATAGAAATTTCTTTGCCTGTTTAACTTTGTCCTGTGCCAATTTTTGTTTTGACAACACCTTCCACTGTGGCAGTGGGAAGCACATTCCTGTGGCTTAGAGGGCAATGGGGGCTGATCATATGAAAAAGAGACATAATGAACACAAATATTTTAAAAGTTTGCCTCTGGGTGATTTGAGCTTAGGATCAGTTTGTCCTGAGATGGCAGGCACCCTATGGAAATCCAAGAGTGGAGGCAGGGGATATTTAGATTTCTATTGTTAATGCCACTGCATTACTGTTCAAAAACATAAGGGGCCAGGTGCGGTGGCTCACGCCTGTAATCCCAGCACTTTGGGAGGCCGAGACGGGTGGATCATGAGGTCAGGAGATGGAGACCATCCTGGCAACACGGTGAAACCCCGTCTCTACTAAAAATACAAAAAATTAGCCGGGCGTGGTGGCAGGCGCCTGTAGTCCCAGCTACTTGGGAGGCTGAGGCAGGAAAATGGCGTGAACCCGGGAGGCAGAGCTTGCAGTGAGCGGAGATCCGGCCACTGCACTCCAGCCTGGAGAGCCAGACTCCGTCTAAAAAAACAAAAAAACAAAAACTTATAAGGACATTAAGGCTACAAAAAGTTAGGTAATGGAATTAAAGAGACTACTACTGAAACAGATTAAGCCCTTATTAGGTGACAGTTACTGTTATTACTTATTCATAAACACACCAGTATTAATTGAGAGTCTACTATGTACTAGATGCTGTCTTACGCACTAGGGATACAGCAGTGAACAACAACAATAATAAAACAAAGCTCTGCTCTCATGAAGCTTATATTTTAAATGAGGGAGAAAAGTGAGCAAATAATGCAAGTTCAGATGATGATACTCATTGTGGGAAAACACAGACAGCCAGAAGTTCGAGAGAAGTTAAGGAAGAAGCCATTACAGTCATTTTGTCAGCATTCTAGTAGTCCAGTTACAACTCAAACCCCAGTGTTTTGGATATACGCCAAGAGATGACATGAGTCCTCTGGCTGACTCTGATAAATCACAGCATCACGGGGTCTCAGTAGCCCTGAGTGGCTTTATTTCACCTGGCCTGCATCTCCTGCTATGATATCAGGGTTGGCCCTGCACAGCAAAGACAGAAATCATCTTTCAGTGTTGTTTTCTCATTAAGTAGTCTGTCCATGCAGTAGCCGCTGTTTTCCTACAACTTTCTCTTGCCGCACTGAGTGCTCAATTGGCCTCTTCAGTAGGGTCCCCACTGCTGGTACTCATTGCCCGATCTGTTGCTTAGACTCAGGACCTATACCGAAGGGTGGGTGCCCAAACCATACCAGTCGGTAAATATTTTGAATCATACTCCTATTCTTAAGCTCATATCAATGAAGCTGATTTTTAAAGTCTGACACAGTCTAGGCAGACACATTCCAATTTAACCTTTGTCTATATTCTTGCCTATCTTTCTCCATAACATGAGAAAGAAACTACTCAGCACACCTTTCCCCCACATTTCCACCTGAGATTTTGTCCCTATCCTTAATTCGGCTTTCCTGTGACTCTTACTAAATGATCACTTGTTAATGCAGGGGCCAGGGCTTACTGGTCTTTGCTTCATAGAAACTAATTGATTTTGCTCTTCATGGAGAGACAATGAGTGTGCCAATTAAGAAACAACATCCCAACTTGTTTCTTTCCCTGTAGAGATGAAGTAGAATTTTAAAGAAATTGCTGCGAGCTCTTTAATGCATTCATCTGACATGTCATGTGAATTGGTTGGGAGACTTTTAATCTTTAAGTTTGAAACATTTCTCAGCTGGGGAGAAACCACTTTCAGTAACAGCTTCTCTAGGATACTTAGAGCTATGTTTCCAAGCCCAGACCCATTCCGAGAGAATTTTCTGATTCTGCAGGTCTCCCTTAGCCATAGATTTATAAAAGGCATCAGGACTATAAAATTGGGGGTGACAGGATAATATATACAATTTTCCAGTTACTTCATGAAAACAGCTGTAGTGACAGTGGATCAAAAATCATTCATATTTTTTCCAGTGAGCACTACATGCATGCTTGGTATTTAATACCCAGATGAAAACTGCTTGAATGGTACCAACAAATACAAAATTAAAATCTGTTGAAGGTCCTTGTTTAGACTGTGCATACTATGAAAATATGGGAGACATTATTGTGATGGGTGATTTTGCCTCTTTTATGTATATTCTGTTAATACAATTAACCTTTTATCAACTTTATTGAGGTATAATTGACAAAAATTGTATATATTCACGGTGTACAACATGAGGTTTTGATTTATGTATACACTGTGAAATGACTGTCAACCTAGGCATCACTTTAGAAAATTACCCCCCTTTTACTGTGTGCTTATAATACTTAAGATCTTCTCTCTTAACAAATTTCAAGTGAAATAAGCCAGACACAGAAAGACAAATACCTTCTTATTTCACTTACATGTGGAATCTAAAAAGAAGTCACAGAAATAAAGTAGAATTGTGGTTACCCGGGGTCAGGGTGGAAGAAATGGAAAGATATTAGTCAAAAGGTACAAACATTTGATTATAAGATAAATAAGTTTTGGAGACCTAAAGGACAGCATGGTGACTATAGGTAATAATAAAGTATTGTATGCATGAAAAATTCAATTTACTTTCAAGCATTAATTGAAACAATTCACTTTGCAATTCTAAACACCTGGAATTCTGTCCAAGCAGCCCTTGGACAGAATTTAGTGTCAGTTATAAACATAGATGTGAACGGTCTGTAGTGGGGGCTTTGCTAATGTCTATTAGTTAAGTTCTTTTTATTTTTTATTTTTCAGAGAGGGGGTTCTTGCTCTCTTGCCCATGCTGGAGTGCGATGGTGTGATCATACCTCACTGCAGCCTCGACCTCCCTAGGCTCAAGTGACCCTCCTGCTTCAGCTTTACAGAGTAGCTGGGACTACAGGTATGCGACACCATGCCTGGATAGTTTATTTTTATTTTTTAGAGACGGGGTCTCCCTATGTTGCCCAGGCTGGTCTCAAACTCCTGGTCTCAAGTGATCCTCCCACCTCAGCCTCCCAGAGTGCTGGGATTACGGACACAATCCATCTAGTGTTATGCCCAGACCGCTTATTCCCCAGAGAAGACCACCAGAGTCCGGAGTCAAAGCCAAGCGGCAAGGATCTTTATTACAGGTTCGAACCTGGAACTTCCCCACTAGTCATGAGACGAGCGGGAAAGTTCCTTAACTGGGCTCCAGACAGCATTTTTATAGTCAGGGGTAAACAGGTACAGAGTCATAGGGGATTTTGTACACATCAGACTTAGGATTGGCTGACATTTGAACAAGGTGATTTGGCTGATTATGATCGGTTCCCGCCATTTCTGGTATTTCGGTTACATTTTGAAACACTGATGACGTTTATCAGGGGCTTGCAGGGTAGGGGTAGGGTAGGGGTAGGGCGGTTACATTTTGCAACACTGATGACGTTTATCAGGCGCTTGCAGTGTAGGGGTAGGGTAGGGGTAGGGCTTGTTTTCCCGGTCTGCTCACCCGGTCTGTTCTGCTTTCTAGATTCCTGGAATTGTTTGCCTAAGTTAGTTTGGGAGTTGTTTTGCAGCCCTGGTCCCTGCTGTCCTGGTCCCTTTCACTAGTAGTTAAAGTTCTAATGAAATGAACAAGATGATACAAGTTAAGAGCCACTCCTTTTATACTATAAGTTATACCAAACAGTACACTGGAATGCTAGAGAATTACTGTACAGAGCCTGTCCAAATAAATGATCTCTGATAGGATTGTCCAACTAGCAATTGAAAGGAATCAGACACACTTCTCAGCTTCCTGGGCCCAACACTAACACATTCCTCCATACATCAGCCTGAGGCAGCCAGCAGATCCGAACCCGCTGAAAATGAAAGTAACTCTGAAGGGCCCTCAGGGCGGAGGCGAGGGCGCACTTTGCGAATTAGCCCCCCCGGCCGCCTGACTCCACAGTGCGACTTTTCCTCTGACCAGACCGACAAGGGATTGCAACACGGCAGAAGGTAGGGGACGGCTATACCTTTATCGCCAGACTCTACTTCCTCTGTAACCTTACAAATCCTGTTTACACTATAAATAGCAAGCGCACGCATTGTTCGAGGCCCTCCTGTAAGCTATGAAGCAGAGGGACCAAGTTCGAACTTGCAATAAAGATCCTTGCCGCTTGGCTTTGACTCTGGACTCTGGTGGTCTTCTTCGGGGAATAAACAGTCTGGGCATAACAGCAATGAGTTTTATTTCAAACCCAGGTGGGGTCAATGATGAATTTTTAGATTGACTCTTTCAATATGAACTGTTTGTGAGAATTGTAAATATATACCTATACATAAAATATGAATACAGTTATATTTTATATAATTTTAAAAGGCAAAATGCTTCTCAAAGAGACAGTTAAAATTTTAAAGTATGATTTTTTTGTTAGCATTTTTCCAACA